>NC_083722.1:658636-982954 GCF_028564815.1 Eubalaena glacialis
GCGGACGGCTCCTCAGGAGGGCAGTGGACGCCGCTTCCTTTGCGACCACGAGGAACCGGCAGGTGTCGCACGGGGAGTGGTGGCTCCCACAGCAAAGCGTCCATTTTTAATCCTCCTGGAAATAGGACTCTGGGCTTGGTTTGTTAGGTCTCAATTTTGTCATCTGGAAAGTGCATAAAAATGTCCAAAGGAGGGGAAATTATCGTCTTGAGGAGACAATGAAGTCACAGATGTGAGTGACAGGCACGTGACAGGTGCTCCGTAAGTGTGAGCTCTGTTTTCTCATTTCATTGAATAACTTACATAACTTCTCCAGAGGTTCAATTTTTTTGTTTGTTCTTAGAGCTAGCTCTAAGATTGTATGGCGAGAGAACGAAATTTTGGCAAAAGAGAACTTTTAACAAGAGCTTATGGCCCTGAACTGCGTGTCAGCGCAGGTTCTGGGGGACGCTGATGACGCAGACGCTGTCGGGGGGCGGTTTACGGGACCCGCTGTGTTTTCTGCTCCTTTTTGCCGTGAACCTAAAACTGCTTAAGAAGCAAAGTCTAGTTTTTAAAAAAGAGAGAGAATTTAAACGTAAAGAAAAGCTGAGGGAAAGGTTTTCTACAAAGCCTGTGGCATCTCGCCACAGACCACAGACCCTCTGCTCCCTCCGGCAGGTTGGGGGCAGAATCACGTGACTTACCAGTAGAAAAGCCCACAACTGAGGGTCTCGCCCCCGCTCGCCCCGGGCTTTTGCCTGTGTGCACAGGTACCTGCGTGCATTTTCACCCGAAATCTGGGCAGGACTTTCTGGTGCCCCCTCCATATCTCGGTCTCCCTGTCTGTGAGAATCTACCTGGCTCTTCCCAAGTTACAGTCGCCCTAGTAACTTTGCTTAATTCAATATTTTGATATTTTTTAAACACACAAAACATGTTCAAACACTGGAGAATCATGATTCAGTGACTGCCCCAAAGCCTTGGGCAAACTTCTGCAGGTAACACGAGCTTATGAAGACAACTTGGGAGTGGCGTGGGGCTGGCAGGGGAAATCTAGTTAGATGTGCCGTGCAGCTTCACTTCATTTTAAGGAGAGCAGCGCCTCGGGCCAGATGGTAATGACAGCAATCACCTCACCTTATGGAAGAGGGCGTTTAATAGACCTCAGCATCGCTCACATTTTACACCTGGCGTCCAGCTCCCTGTGGAGACAACACCCATGGCTGGGATTTCACACTGCTCCTCTCTTCCCTCCTGGGTCAAAAACGCAACGACCCAGGGCTTCACATGCACTTGGCATCAGGGTCTGGGCGTTGTGAATGTCTATACTCCAGGCAGCGTGTCGGTGTTTCTTGGGGTTTTAATTGTTTGACTCTTTGGAGAGCTGACTACACTCGAGCTGTCTCATCAAGTGCAGAGTTAAATGCAGCTGCAGCCTCGGGTCAGGTTCCCACGTGTGCCCGGCCAGCACCAGAAGCGGCGTGAGTGATCTGTGGACAGAAGTTCTAGGTTTCCTAGTGAAAATGTAAAAAGTGCACACCTTCCCACCTGGCAAGAGCAGATAAAACTCAAACCAGCTGCCAACCTTCAGTCTCCTGCCAATCACCCACTCCATCTGCTTTTCGTGACATTGACTCACAGTTTTATCAGCCCCGGCCCTCCCCGCTCCTTCTAAAGTTACCAGGTGAAGGGACAGGGCCCTGCAGCGGAGGTGACAGTGGGGCGGCTGGGACCTGCCTCTCCATGTCGGGCCTCAGATCCTTTCTTGGACGGATGGGGGCCTGGGCCCCATCTCTGCCTTTTCCACAAGCTCTCACCTCCTGAGCACCTGGCCCAAGGGAGAGCAGTGATGCTTTCTCCCAGGAGCTCATCACTTTCCATCTGTTCTGAGGCTTCAGTTATCACCACTCTCTGTAGTGTCCTTTCCCCTGGCTCCTTCCTTCCTGCCTAGACACATTCCACAGCCTCTTCCATCAGAACAATTTTGGTTTTGGCTTTCTCTCTTCTTAAGATACTGCCCTCATCCTTCCACTGTCAAGCTTCTAGCAGGAGTAATACACACTATCTCAAGTCTCCATCATCCTTTTTTTGTTGGTAAACAGCTTTTCTGAGATCTAATTCACATACTATACAACTCACCCATTTCAAGTGTGTGATTTCAATGGTTTTTAATGTATCCACAGACACACAGTCAATTTCAGAACATTTTCATCACCTCAGAAAGGAACCCTACACCCCTCAGTTATACTCTTTTAGCCCCTCATGCCTCCCCTGCAGCCCTAAACAACATTTTTACTCTGTAGATTTCTGAGTCTATGAACTTCCCTATTCTGGACATTCTTGTGAATGAATCATATAATATGTGGTCTTTTGTGACTCACTTCTTCACTCAGCATAATGTTCTTGAGGTTCATCCATGTTGTAGAAAGTCCCAGTACTTTATCCCTTTGTATGGTAAAGTAACATTTCATCTTGTGGATATGCCACAGGTTGTTCATCTATTCATCAGTTGTTGGACATTTTAGGTTATTTCCACCTTTTGGCTATTATGAATAATGCTATTATAAACATTTAAATAATTTTAAAAGGATGACACTCTCCCCCTTTATTTTTCCCTTTTCCCCCTTTTGGGAGCCAGACATAAAAGACTAGAATATTAAAAAACAAGAGCATACATGGGGAAAATTAAATAGTGACCACACATGCCTGGGAAAGGCTCAGAAGAGACTTGAGAAGAACTTTTTACACCTCAGCTTGGTCCTCAGCATAAAGACAGCCTGCACAGACACACACACACACACACACACACACACACACACACACCATAAAACAATAAACAAAATGATAACAAAACCCAGCAATCCCCAAGGAAGGGAGTAGGATCCAATTTACAGTTACCACATCATTCAGTTCAAATGGCCAGTCTTCAACAAAAAATCACAAGGCATACAAAGAAGTAGGAAAGTATGGCTGATATAAAGGAAAAAATAAATCAACAGAAATGATCTCTGAGAAACAAAAATGGGAGATATATTAGATAAAAACTTAAAACAACTGCCATAAAGATGCTCAAAGAACTAATGGAAGATGTGGGGAAAGTCAAGGAAAAAATGTCTGAACAAAATGAAAACATCAATAAAGAAATTGAAATCCTAAATAGATATCAAAAAGGTTCTGAAATTGTAAAGTACAATAACGGAAATGAAAAATTCACCGCAGAGTTTCAAAAGCAGATTTGAGAGAGCAGAAGAAAGACTCAGCAAACTTGAAGATAGGACAATGGAAATTATTGAGTCTGAGAAATAGAAAGAAAAAAGAGAGTGAAGAAAAGTGAACAGAGCCTAAGGCACCTGAGGAAACCATCTAAAGGACCAGCACACTCATCGTGGGAACTCCAGGAGGAGGAGAGAGAGAGAAAGTGCCAGGTAAGAATTACATCTAGCTTCTCCTCAGAAGGCACACAAGCAAGAAGAGAGAGAAGTGAAATATATAAAGTGTTCAGAGAAACCAAAAGCACAGGCAATAAAAGAAAAAAAAAATAGACAAATTAAGTAATTTTGTATATTAAAGAACATTATCATTAAAGTGAAAAGACAACCTACAGAGTGGGAGGAAAATTTTGCAGATCATACATCCGACCAGGGTTTACTATCCAGAGTATACAAAGAGCTCCACGACTCAACAACAAAAAGACAACCAACCCAACTCAGAAATGGGCAGAGGACTCGACGAGTTTTTCTCCATTGGTTCAGCATCGCCCGTGTCCCATCTCTCAGAGAAGCTGCTCCACACAGGCAGGGGTGAGGGAGGGAGGGAGAGCGGGCAGCTGTGCAGGGCGGGGAGGACCGGGAGGAGCCCCACCCCTGCCCAAGGAGGCCTCTCACAGGACACTTGGATGGAGTCTCGGGGAGAAAACAGACATTTGCAGGAGGAGGCTGGGGGATAAGGCAAGACATTTGGTGCGAAGGGATGGCATACACACCTGACGAGGGGAAAGCTCGTGCTGGGTCAGAGGAGGGTCTCAAGAAGTTCGTGGTAGACTTGGGTTCCTGGGTCCTGACTGTGTAAATGTCTTTATTGTATTTTTATTCTCAAACGGCAGTCCCACTGGGCACAGGGTCTGGAGTCAAAGCCGCTCCTCAGCGTTTTGAAGCCCATCTAGTTCTCATTCCTTTGTAGTAATTTTCTTTCTGGAAACCTAAGGGATTTTCCTTACAGTGAGCAGATTAGAACCTGCTGCTTTAAGACACTCTATTGAGGGGATTGTTCCAGGGCCGCGAGCTGCATGCCCATCCAAAGACAACTGATAACGCACATCACAGATACAAACAATGCAGAGTCCAACGTGGAAATAAAGGGACTCCACTTACCACAGCACTAAAGACAGCAAAATGCCAAGGAGTAATCCCAGCAAGAGATGTGCAGAACCTACTTGAGGAAAACTGTATAACGGTTCTAAAAGTACAAAAAAAGTTGAGCAAATGGTAAGAGATGCCGTGATCATGGGTGAAAAATGTGTCATTGTGAGGATGTCGATTTTCCCTGAGTTAATGCAGAAGTCAAAGAAAGACCTCAACGAAACGCAAGGAGGATGGTTTTTATCTAAGGTCCGGGAGCCTGGGCGGCGGGTCCCACAGTGTCTCCTGCGTCCCCACAAGTCCTCAATTGAAGCTGGACCCGGGGAGCCCCGTGCCGCTGGGTGCTGAGCTCTGCCGTCTGGAACAGGCAGGTCCGTCTGTCTGGAGCTGTCACGTTGCTCGGGGTCGGGTGCGGTGGGTCCAGAACCTTCCGTGTTTTGGGCTGACGTGGGCCCGTCCTCAACTCAACGTCCTCTGGAGCTTCACCCAGCTGCGTGGATGGTGTGTCCCCGGCTGGCGGGAGCCCAGCACCCACCCTGGGCTGGCTAGGGTGGCTCCCTGCCCGTGTCCTGAGCAGCCTGGCCTCGTGGGTGGTGTTTCCTCCCGGGGACGTGCAGGTGCCGTCAAGGCTCGCAGGCTTCTGGAGTTCACCCTCCTTCTTTCTGGCCTTTGGCTCTGCAAAGCCCAGGGGCTTGGGTGGGATTGAACCTGGCACCCCCCCTCCCCCGCAGGCTTGCCCCGTACAACACAGCAGTTCCGACAGAGAAGGGGACCCTCTCCAGCTCTGCCACTAATTTTCAGAAAGCAGACTCATGAGAGCTGCGCTAAGAAGGAAAATGGGACTGTATTTTCATGGTTTCTTGTATTTACATAAAGATGTCCTGGCCGTTTACAGGAGAATCACCAAGAGTGGTCTCTCTAGGGTGTGGAGGTGAAGCGGCTGTTGAGGGAACGCATGGCTTCAGTCCTTCCATCCACGTCGGTGATTATCAAGTCCGACCAAAGCTGAAAAGTCAGTGCTCTGGTTATCCATATGGAAAAGAATGAAAGTGAATTTCTATAACACACCATTTGAAAAATCAGTTCCAGGTAGAACAAATAAATATGAAAGACAAACGTATACATTGTTTAGATGATTATATAGGAAAATACCTTTGCAAACCTAGAACAGGGACAGATTTATTATAAAAGACAAAAATGCACAAATGTTAAGGAAAACACTTGATAAATTGGATCACATTAAAATTTAAGAATTTAATTTTAACTTAATTGATTAAATTATGTGTGTTGCTCAAACGACACAATAAAAGGGATGAAAAGAAAGACAAAAACTGGGAGAAAATTAAATTATTTTTATTACATAAAAATAATAAAGAATTTGTGTACAGAACACACAAAGAATTTACAATAAAAAGACAAACAACCCAATAAAAAATTGGGCAAAATCCTGGACGAAACACTTAACAGAGGAGGAGGAAACATGTATAGCCCACCATCATGAGGAAGATGCTGCACCTGGTTGGCAAAGGCCGGGCAAATGGCCCCCAGAGAACCCACTGCGCTTTGGCCAGACTGGCCAGAGCTGAGTCAGGTGGGGCCGGGGGCAGAGGGAGGGTGTGTGGGCCCAGCTCCATGCACTGTGTGCGGGGTGTGAACAGGCAGGCGCTCGGAAAAGATCTGGGATGACCTGGTGAACTTGAACGCGCTTATCCCCCGTGCGGCAGCTACTCCGTCCCCAAAGGAACCGTGGCCGGTGAACCAGGACACGTTGGCACCCACACCCGCGCAGCTCTGGAACAGCTGGGGACCCGCGGTTTACAGAAGCAGCACAGTCAGCAAGAGGCTGGGACCTGCCGCAGCGACGGCCGACACTGAGCTGCTCGGTGAACGCCACACAGATGCGTTTCATAGCACTTCAGTCAAAAAGAAAGTCACGGAAAGATGCACAACATCAAATTCCAGTTAAACGAAGTGCAGAGGAAAAACAAACAAAAGCGTAGAGCTATGCTATGTGTATGTACGTGTTCATATGTAGTATCTATATTACATCTATCTATCTATCATCTATCTATCCATCTACCTATCCAACTATCAGGAAAGCAAGGAAGTGATCATCAAAATATTTCGGATGGCAGTTAATTGAGTTGGAGGGTGGTATGAAAAGAGAAAGTTCAAAGAAGCGTCATCTGCATCACTGGGGATATTCCATTTCTTAAGTCCTTTGGAAGATACATGGGTATTTTTATTACTATTTAAATAGAACATGGATATTATATTTACTATTTTATGTGAAAGATACATCTCACAAAGACAGTTAATGGCGTAAAGTCTCAAGTTTTCTTAGCGGTTTTTTTTTTCTTTTCCTTTTCAGGGCTTACATCACTATCTCATGGGGAGAGATTGAAATTAAACATTTACATATCCACAAATTTAGATAAATTGTAATGTTAAAAAAAAAAAAGACTAATTTGATGCCCAACAGTATCAGTGATGGATCCCCTTCCGTTCCGCTGCAACCGTCCCACTGCATCCTTCCCCCTTCACTTGGAGTCGGCTCTGGGCGCAGGTGAGAGAGCGTCCGCAAAACCCACACTCACGGACGTGCGGGTCTGCAGGCCTCCGAGCCCCCTGCAGCCTTGTCCTGTTGCCTCGGAATCCGGCCACATGTCAGCCTCTGGTCGCAGTTGGCGGGTGACGTGTGGACGGTGGTGTCTCCTGGGACATGCCCGATGTGCCGTGTGGACACCAGCACTGTCTCTGCGTTTTGTCACCAGGTGACAGCGCCAAGGAGATTGGGCGGAAGCGGAACAATTCAATCGATGACGTCTGCGGTGGAGAGAAGAGATGGTTTCCACAGTGAGACCTCAGCTTCTCACACTGCATGTATTTCTTGAAGCGGAAACCCAGGCGATGCCCCGATGCACCCTTTGGTGAAGCCCTGGCCCTGGAACACGAGCCCGGGCCGGTGACCCAGACCTGGTGCACAGCTGAGGGGGAAACGTTGGTTCACAGGCCTTTTTGAAGTCTGTCTGGAGTAAAGCTGAGCTGAATGCCCTCTGTGCTGTGCTTTCTGGCCTAGTTTACACTGTCTTCTGGGAAGCCCTCCACTGACAATGGGATTGCTTTAGAGAAACGATCAAAGAAAGTATCTCTAATCGTATGGTCTTGATTTCTGTGCAACAGTAATGAGCCTGCCAGCCCCTGCCATTGTAGGAAACTATAAATAATGCTGCGTCCCTTTGATCACCAGCTCTTAACTCTCATCTTATTTACTTTCCAGAAACAAGTACTTGCCAATAATGGTAGGGATTCTAAGCCACTTACGTTGGGAGGCTGCATGGGTCTACGTGTTTGCCCCTGAACTGAACAGTTACACTTTTCAAAAACATGTGAATGTTTTCAGAGCTTTGCCCACGAGGGCCCTGGAGGGAGGGGGCCATGCCTGGCGGGTCTGCCGGGGCTCATGGGACACACAGACCTCCATCCTGTGCCCTCCTGGTTGGTCCCCACATTTCTGTCACTGTGTTTCTGTTTGACAGAAATTTATTTTTGAAATTATTAAAAATAATTTTTATCAATTGCTGCTCCAAAAGGAGACTTTGTGACGACTGGGCCGCTTGGTCTACTGTGCGTCGGACATGGGGAGTTGTCAGACGTGTCGTTTATCTGTCCTCTGACCCCTGAGGGAATCCTGCTCCCAACCTCTTATAAAACAAACAAGCAAAACCCAAACACCTCTCATCTAGAAAGTGTGTGGCTTTGATCGCACGTCTTCTTGGCAGTGTGGTCTCTGTGTGGTTCTGAGGGGACCCCATGGGAGAGATGGCTGGTCTCCACTCTGGGCTGGATGTGGTCAGGTCCCGTGTGGCCGCTCTAGACCAAGAGCCGAGCCCCTGCAGGGGAGGTGCGCTGGCAGTCAGGCTCCGGAGAGGCCCCTTCTGGGTCTGTGTGAAAGGACCGAGGCCCAGCCTGCGTTTCCACAGCCTCCTGTCTGCCCCAGGCGTCTGCCCTCCCAGCTCCGTGTCTCTGAGCCTCTCTCGCTGAACAATCCAGGTCCTCTCCTTACCTTCTTACTGATTCCCACCCCAGCCTCTCATCGGTTTTATTGGGGAAGGAATTCCAAAACAGTTCTTAACAACAAAAGCCACAAACATTCTTCTCAACCAAAGACGAATATATCCCGTAGGACTAGGGCTGGGAATAGAGAAAGTGGAATTCGGGTGGGGGACCGGTGCCCAGGTCATCGCTCTGCAGAGCTGGGGACTGCATCTCACCTGGAGGGTGGCAGTGTCACTTAGGAACCCCTCCCAGAGCTGTTCAGATTCTTTGCTGCCCTGAAATTTGGTTGTGCAAAAATCTGATTCAAGTAACTAGACTCCTGGAGGTGGGGAGAGGCCTTTTGCTAGAAGCAGACGCGGTTTCATTCACTGCACTGGACTTGATCCACGTTCCTAGCAGCGAAGATGCTTCGGGAAGGACCACCAGGGCTTCCTGAAAGTTCTGGTGTTCAGGGGTCACTTGAAGCTTTGAAAACACACAGACTTCTGAGGTCACCACCCTCTGAGGTGGTCTCTACTGCTGAAAATCTTGAAAAAAATTGGGAAGGAGAAATCCTGTCTTCATGTGAGGTTTCCAGTCAGTTCGGTTCCAGACCAATGACATTCTCATAAGCATCTGAGAGGCAGCTGGTTGGCGGGGCTGGTCCCACCTCCCTCAGAATCTTCTGATGTTCACTGGGACCCCCACTATGCATGCCATGGAATGTTCTAGCATAAACTCCACGGTGAAACCCAAACAAGCAGTGATTGGGTCTAGGGACCAGGACACACGGCCAAGAATTTAAAGGGCGAGCTGTGTTCTCAATAATCCAGGAGTTATTGAAGAGACTTCATCTGTAAGAGGACAGCGAAACCTGAAACCCAGCAACCGTGGTCGTGGAGCCCACATCACTTTCAGAAAACTGGGGGGTCTCCCCCATGTCGATGGAATTTGAGTTCAACTCCTGAGCATTCCAAGACACAGTGATTCTATAGGCCACGAATATTCGTTATTTCCAAGTTCACCCCAAAGTTTGCCTTACATAACCCACGTTAGAGAACTCGCTCTAAAATGTGGGAAAATGTGGTAAACATCTCACTTGGCCCCAGGCGGGATTTCCAGCCGTGGAAGTAAATACAAGCTCTGAGTCAGAATAAAATCATGCACAGGATCTGAGACAAATCTGACAGTCTTGCTTTTTTCTACATGCCTTAATTCTGTGAAAATGGATGAATAGAGGAAGATGCATGGTACAGCACTTTGAACTGCATATTCTTTTGGGTCAGGGATGTGATGAGCAGATACAAGATGACTGGGAAGAAGGGGGCTTTTGAGCAAAACTCAGCCACGACTACATGCTGGATAAGAGGCTCCACCTTGAAAAATGTCACTGAAAGAGAGAAAGCCTTGAACTTTGCCACTTTGCCTGTCAAGTTAAACAAGGAGAAGGGAGACCCAAAGATGGGGAAGGACAAAGAAAGAAGAAAAAATCAAGAGTAGAAGAGCCACTAGCTCCCTGGGCTCCAAACACTCGTTACCAACCTTCTGCCCACCCGCCAGCTCACCCCTTACCCCTCACCTAAGCTGCTGCCTAAAAGACAAAGTTTTCTTTAAAACAATGCCTCCAGGCCAAAGGAAGAAACTAGAAAAGTAGAACTACTGAAACTTATGCATTTATTTTTCCAATCATACGATGTCTTTGGTACTTTTCTCTGCCACTGGCCAAGACTAACTTGCAAACCTTTGACTCTGCAAGAGAGACATAATATTTTTTTTTAATTTTATTGAAGTATAGTTGATTTACTATTGTGTTAGTCTCAGGTGTATAGCAAAGTGATTCAGGTATATATATGTATATGTATGTATATATATATACTTTTTCAGATTAATTTCCATTAAAGTTATTATAAGATATTGAATATAATTCTCTGTACTATACAGAGTAAGTCCTTTTTGTTTATTTTATGTATAGTCGTGCGCATCTGTTAATCCCATGCTCCTAATTCATCCCTCCTCACCTCCCCTTTGGTAACTATAATTTTGTTTTCTATGTCTGTGAGTCTGCTCCTACTTTGTATTATTTTTTAGACTCCATATAAAAGTGATATCATGTAATATTTGTCTTGAGAGAAATAATATTTTTAAAAATTTACTAGGCACCCATTATATCAAAAGCATTATTTCAGGTGTTATTTTTTTGCCTTAGATTTTAATTTTTGTATATTTTTTAACTTTCCACTTTGAAACTATTTCAGTTTTACAAAAAAGTTGCAGAGATGGGATGAAGACTCTCTGATGTCCACCCTCCAGGGTCCCCAAATAGCAACACCCTCCCCAACCTTGGAACTGTGTCAACGCCCTGTGCCCCCCTGTGGCTGTGGACCCCTGGCCAGAGGGGACTTGTCAGAGGCCAGAATTCAGCTCAGCCTCCAGACCCCAGGGATCCGTCCTCCCCTCCAAGTTCTTGGTCAGCACCCCACCCGACTGTATGGAATCCTGAGTGCGAGGCTGGGTGCTCCCCCGTCTCAAGTCTCCCCTTCAACTGTAGGGGGCATGCACTCAGAAGTGCTCCCTGGGGTCTCACACCGACGTGGGTGAAACCGGATGTATTGTGTAGAGCTCTGGTCACAGTGAGAGAAACACATCTACCGACCAGGGAAGAACGTTTGCAAGGAGATTTGGGCGTCTGCTTACTCGTGGGGAGGGTTGGGGTCAGGACCCTTGAGCACAGGCAAGACCCCCTCTCTCCCCCTACCCCTAAATGACCTAAATAGGAAGGAAATCCAAAAAAGAGGGACTATATGTATATGTATAGCTGATTCATTTTACTGTACAGTAGAAACTAACACAACATTGTAAAACAACTATACCCCAATTTAAAAAAAAGGGGGGGGGCTTTAACAAGAGCCTAGCCAATAAATAAATAAATAAATAAATAAATAAATAAATAAATGACCCCAGAGAGCTCCCTGTTCCTTTCACCATGTGAGGACACAGCAAAGAGATGGCCATTTATGAACCAGGCAGTGGGCTCTCACCAGACGCTGAAATTGTCAGTGCCTTAATCTTGGACTTCTCATCCTCTAGAACTGTGAGAAATAAAATTATCTTGTTTATAAGCCAAAAAAAAGAAAAAGATTTTATTTTTAGGGGCAGTTTTAGGTTCACAGCAAAAAGGCATTTTGTTTCAGAAATTTAGAAGAAGACCACTGTGTAACAGTATTTGAAATTCTTGCATATGCTCAAAACAGAGTTAATTTAATCAGAAGAAAGATTGGTTTCTTAAAGAAACACCTCTGCTAGAAATCACTCTCCATTTTGCAATTCTTATTTGTGCTTCACAGCAGTTTGAGTTAATTTCTTTTTACAATAGTGAGTCATCGTTCAGAAAGGAAAAAGGAATTGAAAAAAGAGCCTTAAAACTTGATCTTCATGACATGACATGATACTATACATAGAGAATCCTAAAGATGCTACCAGAAAACTACTAAAGCTAATCAATGAATTTGGTAAAGTAGCAGGATACAAAATTAATGCATAGAAATCTCTTGCATTCCTATACACTAATGATGAAAAATCTGAAAGAAATTAAGGAAACACTCCCATTCACCATTGCAACAAAAAGAATAAAATACCTAGGAATAAACCTACCTAAGGAGACAAAAGACCTGTATGCAGAAAACTATAAGACACTGATGAAAAAAATTAAAGATGATACAAACAGATGGAGAGATATACCATGTTCTTGCATTGGAAGAATCAACATTGTGAAAATGACTATACTACCCAAATCAATCTACATATTCAATGCAATCTCTATCAAGCTACCAATGGCATTTTTCACAGAACTAGAACAAAAAATTTCACAATTTGTATGGAAACACAAAAGACCCCAAATAGCAAAAGCAATCTTGAGAAAGAAAAACGGAGCTGGAGGAATCAGGCTCCCTGACTTCAGACTATACTACAAAGCTACAGTAATCAAGACAGTATGGTACTGACACAAAAACAGAAGTATAGATCAACGGAACAGGATAGAAAGCCCAGAGATAAACCCATGCACATATGGTCACCTTATCTTTGATAAAGGAGGCAAGAATATATGATGGAGAAAAGACAGTCTCTTCAAAAAGTGGTGCTGGGAAAACAGGACAGCTACATGTAAAAGAATGAAATTAGAACACTCCCTAACACCATACACAAAAATAAACCCAAAATAGATTGAAGACCTAAATGTTAGGCCAGACAGTATAAAACTCTTAGAGGAAAACATAGGCGAACACTCTATGACATAAATCACAGCAAGATCCTTTTTGACCCACCTCCTAGAGAAAGGGAAATAAAACCAAAAATAAACAAATGGGACCTAATGAAACTTAAAAGCTTTTGCATAGCAAAGGAAACCATTAAAAAGATGAAAAGACAACCCTCAGAATGGGAGAAGATATTTGCAAAACGAAGCAACTGAAAGGATTAATCTCCAAAATATACAAGCAGCTCATACAGCTCAATATCAAAAAAACAAACCACCCAATCCAAAAATGGGCAAAAGACCTAAATAGACATTTCTCCAAAGAAGATATACAGATTGTCAAGAAACACATGAAAGGATGCTCAACATCACTAATCATTAGAGAAATGCAAATCAAAATTACAATGAGGTATCACCTCACACCGGTCAGAATGGCCATCATCAAAAACTCCACAAACAATAAATGCTGGAGAGGGTGTGGAGAAAAGGGAACCCTCTTGCACTGTTGGTGGGAATGTAAATTGATACAGCCACTATGGAGAACAGTATGGAGGTTCCTTAAAATACTAAAAATTGAACTACCATACGACCCAGCAATCCCACTACTGGGCATATACGCTGAGAAAACCATAATTCAAAAAGAGTCATGTACCACAATGTTCATTGTAGCACTGTTTACAATAGCCAGGACATGGAGGCAACCTAAGTGTCCATCGCCAGATGAATGGATAAAGAAGATGTGGCACATATACACAATGGGATATTACTCAGCCATAAAAAGAAACGAAATTGAGTTATTTGTAGTGAGGTGGATGGACCTAGAGACTGTCATACAGAATGAAGTAAGTCAGAAAGAGAAAAACAAATACCGTATGCTAACACATATATATGAAATCTAAAAAAAAAAAAGGTTCTGAAGAACCTAGAGGCAGGACAGGAATAAAGATGCAGACGTAGAGAATGGACTTGAGGACACGGGGAGGGGGAAGGGTAAGCTGGGACGAAGTGAGAGAGTGGCATGGACATATATACACTCCCAAATGTAAAATAGATAGCTAGTGGGAAGCAGCCGCATAGCACAGGGAGATCAGCTCAGTGCTTTGTGTCCATCTAGAGGGGTGGGATAGGGAGGGTAGGAGGGAGATGCAAGAGGGAAGAGATATGGGGATATATGTATACGTATAACTGATACACTTTGCTATACAGCAGAAACTAACACAACATTGTAAAGCAACTATACTCCATAAAGATGTTAAAATAAATAAAAAATAAAAATTAGCTGCATCTTTAAAAGAAAAACTTGATCCTCAAATTTGGGAAGAGGGAAGGAGTTGATGACATCATAGCCTTTTCCCGGTGGCGGTTAGGGAGCCTTGAAGTGTGGTCAAAGGGTTAGTCCCTGGTGATTTTGGATATGTTTTCAGCTTGCTGTAGGGAGGGTCCAAGAGGACCTTGTTGTGAGAGGCAGGTAAGCCGGGAGCTAGAAGCGGTGATGGCTGACCCGTCCTTCAAGACAGTTGATGCCTCAAGGGACAGGAACATTCCAATCTACTACAAACCAGCAAACTTTTATGGCAGAGGGAGCCGAGCTCTGTCCTAACTGCTAATTGCTGTGTGTGCATTAGCCCATTAGTCCTCTGGTTACCCCACCCTCACTCTGTGCCCACAGTGGGTGTGGAATCTCCCGGCCGGTGGAGGAGCTGGGATTTACACAGGGCATTGGTGCTGCAGGGGCTTCTCCCAGCCACGTCCCAGCCTGATTCCAGCAGCTGCCAGGGACCAGCCCCCTGCTCAGCATCCTCACGGTGTCTTCCAGCCATGGATGCTGGGACTCATTACAGCTGAGGACAGGTTGCTGTTTGCCTTGGGACACAGAAAGCTACACTTATGATTGTTTAATTGGACCTTAATATAGATGATTTATCTAGGCCCATTCATCCTCTTAAATCTTACTTCATTTAGCATTTCTACATTGTTCATTTTACAGAATAATGACTCAATCATTATTCTCCCCAAGTTCCACTTTGTAGTAAACAGAGTCCAAGTGACTTTTTTCAAATTAAAGAAGGTAATGGATTTGGTAAAGTTACCCATTAAGGGACCAAATATGAACTTTCTTTGCTTTTGTAAGGAAAAGGTTGGGAGCACTTATTTGGGGACACGGTTAATTTGCCATGCCATATTCATAGTTATTAGTTGTTGAATAAGTATAATCCTCAGTTTGATTATGGGAATATCATTGATCCATGTGTAAAATAGATTATCCCATTAGATCTATTATTGGCCAAATCTAACTGCTGGCAGCCACCAGAAACCTTGGCCTGCAGAGGAGGAAAGAACCAGGAATTGGGGAAGCCGGCGTTGACCTTGGGAGGGGCTCCTGTGACAAGCCATGGCAACCACACATCCTGCCCCTTGCCCAGAAAAGGACCGAAGGTTTGCAGACGGTTTCGGAGGGTTCATGACTGTCTAAAGCAGCTTTAATAAACCCTTTTGGATTTATATAATACATTTCTGTCTTTAAAGCATTCTATTCCAATTAAAATCCAAATTTCTAAGCTATGGAAACAGATGCATGAAGAAGTGAAATGATTTAACTGATGTTATAGGACGAAAATATTAACATGAGAAAATGCATAGACTCCTTGCTCGCCTTCAGAAGACAGAGGTCCTTGAATTCAGTTCCAGCCTGTTTCCCCTTCCCTGACATCCCAGAGAGGAAACCTGGATGGAAGAGAGGCTGAGGGAGCTCAGTGAGCAGCCGTGGGGTAGGGGTGTGGGCTGGATAGCTGGAGTCCGCGGCGAGCCAGCCACAGCCCACTCCGAGGTGCCCTGGACTGCTCAGTCCTTTACGGCCGCTGGGATGGGCTGGGAATGCGACACGATGCTCATATGCAATCACGTGACACCCAGGGCGTCAGGGCTGCAGCCCCGCGTGAGCTAGAATGCTGGTTCAGTAGCTTTGACCGTGGGTCAGCCTCAAACAGGACCCCGCTGGCCACGTTTTTCTTTCTCTTTTTTCTTCACAAGCCGAACAGACAAATAAACCTTAGGTTATGAACTTCTGCTCTAGTTTTAAACCCAGAAATGCCCGTGAGAACTAATATCTAACCTGTTAGGTGGTTCCTCACCTCCTGAATTCTCTTTCCGCTGCATCTTTCCTCACACACGCCCCGTCCCAGGCCCCGACGAGGGCATGATGACTCCTCTTTGGAGGCGCGTGTTTCGGCCAACCGCAGGGTCTGGTTTGGAGGCGTGAGGGTGGGCCTGGGCTGCTCAGCACACCGGGACCCCAGCCTCTTGGGACGTAGAAGTAACACCCTCGCCCTTGTCCAGGGAAATGACACAGGAACCTGACGGGCCACCGTCTTCCACGTGAGGGTGAGACAGAGGCTTACGCCCAGAGCAGGGACTGTGGCCACCAGCCCACGGTGCTGCAAACAGGCTCCGGTGCAGGCTGGTGCTCGGGGGCAGTGGGAAGCCTGCTCCCATTGTCACCACATCAGCCTGGCCACAGACCGTCTCTGAAACACACAGCATCAGAATTGGAAATGGTCTCAGGGATGGTGTAGCCCAGAAAAAGGAAACTGAGGGTCAGAGAGGTGCAGGGCTTCGTGCCCAAGTTAGGTCATGAGTCGAGAGGTGAGACAGGCTGGACTTCAGATCTGCTGGTTTTCAGCTGGGTTATCTGTCAGCAGTGTGTTGTTACCACCCTATTTATGGCTAAATAAATGTCTCCCTAAGAAACGAGTGTGCTGTACTTTCAAATGCATCTTAGCCTCTTTTTTCTTTTTATTGTGGCAAGATGCACATAACATAAAATTCACTACTTTAATCATATTTAAATGGTGTTAAGTACGTTCACAGTGTTGTGAAACCAGCATCGCCGTCCAACCCTGGAACACTTCCTGTCCTCCTCAACTGAAACTCGGGCCCCATTAAACACTAACTCCCCAGCCCCTGGTAACGTCTCTTCTGCTTTCTGTCTCTATGAATCTGATGCCTCTAGGGACCTCATGTGAGTGAAATCATACAGTGTTTATCCTTTGTCTGGCTTGTTTCACTTAGGATAATGTCTTCAAGTTTCATCTATATTATAACGTGTGTCGGAATTTCCTTCCTTTTTAAGGCTGAATAGTATTCCACTGTAGGTATGGTCCACATTTTGTTTATCCATCATCCATCCATGGACACACAGGTTGCTTCCACCTTTTGGCTGTTGTGAATAATGCTGCTGTGAACATTATTTTACAAATATCTGTTCAAGACCCTGCTTTCATTTCTTTTGGGTACACACCCAGATGTGGAATTGCTGGCCCATATGGGAGTTCTCTGCTTAAGTTTTTGAGGACCTCCTTCCAGTTTTGCGTGGAGGCTGCACAATTTACTTTCCCACCAACTGTGCACGAGGGTCCCAGTTTCTCCACACCCTCACCAATGCCTGTTTTTTTTTGTGGATAACAGCCGTCCTAACTGCTGGGGTTTTGATTTGCATTTCCCTGATGACTAGTGACGTTGAGCCCTCTGCAGGGGCTTAGCCTGAGTGTATAATCCGTTGTCCTACGGTGTCCCCCGCCCCCCCTGCACAAAAGTGGGGGACACATGACGTCGTGGCTCGGCGCGTCCCCGGCTGTGAATGTTCTGACAGGTAGTCTGAAGTTGGAAAGTCAGTCCCCTGCGGCAGAGAGATGAGAGGGCTGGGCTGGGGGCACGGGTCAGCCGGCCTAGTCCATTCCTCTCCTTCCCAGGCTGCAGACGCCGGTCAAAGCCGCCGGCTCCCTCAGCTCCACCCTGCTCTCCATGCTCGTGGCCAGCTGCCTACACGTCCCTCCTTTCGGGCACATGCCAGGCCACTGAAATCCTCGGAGCTGCTTCCCAGCCTAGGGCTCCTGGAGGCGGCCCCTCTCCCACTTTTGGTTTAGTTTTGCTTTGACTCCTGCTCCAGACCCACACTCACCCCGAGTCGCAGGAAACCCGTCTCCTGGGGCCCTGGGGTCCCAGCGCCTCTGCTGTGTGTTCAAGGGGGAGCCACCAAACGTCATCGTCACCATCACGGTCAGTTCCTGCTTGACATCTGCGGGCTTTTCTCCCGCATGTGACACCAGCTTCGTGAGCCGGCATCAGTGGATGAGTTTCTGGGCCTCTGTGCTCCCGGGCTTCGAAGCACACACGGTCATACCAGTCCCAAGGCTCTCCCAGCTGAGCCGAGGCCCAACACCCAGACGTGATTTATATGCGTCTCTGTCCTACAAATAACCCTAGTTTCTGGAGCTTAGAGCAAATGAGCTGCAATTTGCTAATTTAGTACACAGTAAACATGCAGATCAAAGGAGCATATGCATCCCAGGGAAAACCAGGGCATTTGGTCCCATCTGTAAACGTATGTGCAGGCACTGTGAAAAGATTCCTCCTTTAAATGAGCTGAATGGGTGGCATTAAAAAAAAATCCAGTGAATTAGTTTTAGTGACCTGAGAATAGCACAGTTCCACCCTGTTTTCCTACTTTATTCTAATTTATTTTCTTGCAAAGAATATACTTTCCTCTTAAACAACTTCCCCTCAGGAATTGGCTCCATTCCTAAAGAGATGCTGGAGTTACCACTTGGGAGCTCTCTTGCTTGGGCAGACTTCCTACAGGCCCCTCTCAAGCCCACTTGTCAGATGGCCTTTCCGCTTTCTGTGAGTATCGGCGATTCTGGCCCCCGCCCCGCCCCGGTCTTCTGAATTCATTCTGCAAAGACTCCAGTCCTCAGGGGCCCCGACACCTTTCACAAGGTCCCTGGGCCTTAGCAGTTCGAGTGCTGCACACAGCAAAGAAAGTTCTGGGCGTCCTGGGCCCCAAGGACCAGGCCAAGCCCTGCCCTCAAGAGTCAGTTCCCCCAGCTCCCCAGTTGGTGGTGCAGGTGGGGTGAAGGCTTTTATCCGTTTCCTATCGTTACTGTAACGAAATACCAAAACCTAAGTGGCTGAAGGCAACACAAACCCATCATCTTAGAGTTCAGCGGGCCACAGGCCCAGGTGGTGTCACTGGGCCAGAGTCACTACGTCAGCAGGGCTGGACTCCCTTGTGGAGGCTCCGGGGAGGACCCACGCTTTGCCTTTTCCAGCTCCCAGAGGCGCCCGCAGTCCTCGGCTTGTGGCCCCCTTTCTCCAAAGTCGGCGACGTCATCTCTGTCTCTGAGCACAGCCAAGAAAGGGTTCTGCTGTTAAGGACCCAGGTGACCACGCTGGGCCTGCCTGGATGATCCAGAATAATTTCCCATTCCACCTGCAAATTTCCTCTTTCCTCGTAAAGTAGCATCACGGGTTCCGGGGACGAGGATGTGAACACCTTCGTGGACCAGTACCCCACCTGGAGGAGGCGAAGTGAGCCAGGCTACCCGTCGCCGCTCCTGTTGGGAGCGGTTCTCAGCCAGATCCCTGTACTTTCTACTTTTATCCAGCTCTGCCCCACATCTGTCCTCTGTCCCAAAGCTCCTTCCTTGCTGTTATTGCCGTCTACATTTTTCTTTAAAAAACTCGTTTGCCCTCGGGTGTGATTTTCTCTCCACTAGATGCTTCAGAGCCCATCTCTCTGAGTCTGCAGTTCCCCCAAGGAGAGCTCTCGGCGGTCCCTGGGGCCAGTTATCAGTGGTTGTTCCCACACAAGGCAGAGCCCAGCCGGCTCTCCAAGCACATTTCCCGTTATGAGGAGAGGAAAGAGCTTGCTGCCTCTGGGATGTTATGCTCTGGAGCACATGCTCCCAACCAGTGTGAGTTTAACACCTTTGCTTTTAAAGCCCAGAAAGTTCAGGGACGTCTTCCTATGTGTGTATCTGTAACTTTCAGAATGCGTTGATTGTTTAATGCATGACTCTAAGTTATTGTGACTGTAATCATAACTATAAAAGAGTTTGGATTTTATGAGTCACGAGGGCATCTATATAATTTGAAAGATGGGACAGGTAAGAGATGTTATTTATTTGATCTGGGGACTCTGCTTGCTGTGAAGGTGGCTTTGTGGGCACCAAAGATGAATCTAGTTGGCAAGATTTTCCTTGAGGGCAGCAGGCAGTGTCCCTGGGCTTATTCATTTTCCTGCATCCCTCATGAAATGACCCCAATAGTACAGTCTTCCCCAGGCCCTCTCTAAGGGAAAGCTTTCCAAGCTCTCTCCACAGGAACAGTTGAGACAGGGTAGCTGTGTAATCTTGCCCCTAAGGCTGTGGGGTGTGGCACAAGGCCGCCCACCCAAGAGGCTCGGGCCTCTTCCTTGGTGGTCATGTTGGGGGAAGAGAATCTGCACTTCCAGAATACTCACTTGCCCAACAAGAGGCGTGTGCCCTGGCCTCTCATACAAAGCCGACCTCTCTCACCCTCCCAGGTGGTGGGACCCACATAAAAATGATGTGTTCCTGGTGAGGCAGCCCCCACTCCATCTCACTGTGACCTCTGGTCTCACTTTCCAAATCCTACTTATCTGGTCTGACTTTGAACTTTTCCCTTTCATTTGTGCAACTGTCAGCTCAAGGCACTTTCTGTGAACTGAGATTTTCAAGAGCCCTGCAAGAACTGTCCCTTTCCTCCTTTTTTGCGTTTTGATACATTTAGACCTTTCTTTCCTCTTGAAATTTCACCTCCACCCATTCTCTTCTGAGAACCCATTATGGGCTTGACATGAAAAATGGACTTCAGTTAAAGCGTATGAAATCATACTATATTTATGATTTTTTTCCCTTTGATATATTTAACCATTAGGCCATGTAAAGCTGTAACAGACTCGCAACCTGCCTTATAAAAACATTTCCTCGCAAGATCATGTTTGCCTGAGATGGTTTTCCTGCCTCTACAAGACAGATTTTTGACATGCCTTCACATTTTGTAATAAATATTCTTCACTCAGTGTTTTCGCTTCCACGTGTGGTACTGACTCCAGAGGGTGTTTTCCAGTTAAGTGTGTTTCAGAGCCTTTATTCTCATGTTTCCCATTAGACTTACCGTGCTTCTCCTGGCAGCTCATCCTGCGTGTTTTTAACAAGCGGAGTGTTGGTGGAAGCTGATCAGTGAAGTAAACCCACCCAGAGATCAATTCATCTGCCTGCTTTTACTTACTTAGCACCACAGACCTAAACAAAGGAGACACCAATTTCAGATTTTCTGGCCTCATTTTAAGGGTGTTCGTGGTACTCTGCACTCGGATGTCAGTCCTTGGAGACAGTGCAATTCACTGGAGGTCATTCAGAAGGTTTGTGATTATAGAGATGTTTCAGCAGGGGCCAGCAAAGCTTTGGGGTCTGCTTGGAGCTTTCAGCTCCTAAAATAATCTTGTGAAGTAAGTAGAAAACAGATCTAACAAGGCTAAGTGATTTGTCAAGAGTACAATAAATTAACACGAGCCAGGGCTAGGTGGGTCTTCTGGAAACGAGTTCAGGCCCCTCTCCCACCTGAGGTGTGGCCCCAGGGCCTTCCTGGACCTCCCAACTAGGTGTCTCCAAGGAGGACTTGATGATAGCGTGGACTTCTCGGCTGAGAGGCCCACAGGGCACAAAACCAGCCTTTTGCCTCTGGAGTGGATTCTGGGTTTGCGCACTCGACATGGAATCTGAGCTGCTTTGGCCGTGATCACCTGACCCCCTTCAAGAGCATGGAGGAGGGAGGACAGAGAAGTGAGTAAACCAGCCTGACCCCAGTGAGCTGGACTCTCCCAAGGACAGTCTGTAACTGTGACATGAAACCCAAGGGACATGTTGCAAGATGGAATGTCGGTGACTGTTTGGTGTTTAGAACCGTGGGAAACCTTGTTTACTGTTTATGTGATTAAATTGTTTCTCTTCAGCTTACCATCAGGGAAAGTGTGCACATGCACACACACACACTCACACGCACACACGCACACGCACGCACGTGCACACGCTTAATTAAAGACCAGCACAACCACTGCCTCCACCGCTTCTGACGTGGAAATTAATCTAAAGACAGAAGACAGAACATAAATAAAGGGACCAAACAGATGCACGGTTGTCACATTTGTTTGTCTCGTTCCTGTTTACTCCCTGTTTATGACTGTCCTGGAAAATTGCTCTGATCAAAAGACTATCAGGACAAACCATCGTTATAGTGACTGAGTTTTCAAGTTTCCTTTGAATAAAAGTCCTGGAGGATCACATGCACAACAAACTGGACAACCTAGAAGAAATGGATAAAATCCTAGAAATATACACTATTTTAAGACTGAATCAGGAAGCAATAGAAAATCTGAATAGACTGATTACTGAGTCAGTAATCAAAGAACTCCCAACAAACAAAAGTCCAGGACTGGATGGCTTCACAGGGGAATTCCACCAAACATTTAAAGAAGAGTTAGTATTGCCCCTTCTCAAACTATTCCAGAAAACTGAAGAGGAAGGAACACCCCCAAACTCATTCTACAAGGCCAGCATTACCCTGATACCAAAACCAAAGACACGACAAAAAAAGAAAATTATAGGCTAATATCTCCGATGAATATAGATGCAAAAATCCTCCACAAAATATTAGCAAACTGAATGCAACAATACATAAAAATGATCATACATCATGATCAAGTGGGATTTATCCCAGGGATGCAAGGATGGTTCAATAGCCACAAATCAATCATCAAATCAAATGTGATACACCATATCAGTAAAATAAAGAATAAAACATCACATGATCATCTCATAGATCATTTCATGATTTAAAAAACTCAACAAAGTGGGCATACAGGGAACATACTTCAGTATAATAAAGGCCTTTTATGACAAGTCCACAGTGAACATCATTCTCAATGGTGAAAAGCTGAAATCTTTTCTTCTAAGATCAGAAACAAGACAAGAATGCCCACTCTCGCCATTTCTTTTTAACATAGCATTGGAAGTCCTACTTACAGCAATCAGATAAGAAAAATAATAATAAAAGGCATCCAAATTGGAATGGAATAAGTAAAACTGTCACTACTTGCAGATGACATGATACTGTATAGTCATACAGTTATATAGTTATACAAAAAGCTAATAGAACTGGGCTTCCCTCGTGGCGCAGTGGTTAAGAATCCGCCTGCCAGTGCAGGGGACACAGGTTTGAGCCCTGCTCCGGGAAGATCCCACATGCTGCGGAGCAATTAAGCCCGTGCGCCACGACTACTGAGCCTGTGCTCTAGAGCCCTCTAGCCACAACTACTGAAGCCCACATGCCACAACTACTTAAGCCTGTGTGCCTAGAGCCCGTGCTCCACAACAAGAGAAGCCACCGCAATGAGAAGCATACGCACCTCAATGAAGAGTAGCCCTTGCTCACAGCAACTAGAGAAAGTCCATGTGCAGCAACAAAGACCCAACGCAGCCAAAAATAAATAAAATAAAAATAAAATTTTAAAAATCTAATAGAACTAATAAATGAATTCAGTAAATTTGCAGAATATAAGATTAATATATAGATATATGTTGCATTCCTTACACTAATAAAGAACTCTCAGAAAGAGAAATCCAGAAAACAATCTCATTTACAATCAAATCAAAAAGAATAAAATACCTAGGAATAAATTTAACCAAGGAGATGAAAAACCTATACTTTGAAAATTCCAAGACATAGTCAAAAGAAATTAAAGATGATGTGAATAAGTGGAAAAATATACTGTGCTCATGGATTGGAAGAATTAATATTGTTAAAATTTCCATACTACCTACAGCAATTATATCAAGGAAATGCAAATCAAAACCACAATGAGATACCACCTCACACCTGTCAGAATGGCTATTGTCAAAAAGATAAGAAATAACAAATGCTGGCGAGGGTGTGGGGAAAAGGGAGCCCTCATGCACTATTGGCGGGAGTGTAAATTGATGCAGCCACTATGGAACACAGTTTGGAGGTTCCTCAAAAAATTAAAAATAGAACTACCATATGACCCAGCAATTCCACTCCTGGGTATATATCCAAAGAAAACGAAAACACTAATTCAAAAAGATACATGCACCCATGTGTTCACTGCAGCATTATTTACAATAGCCAAGATAGGGAAGCAACCTAAGTGCCCATCATCAGATGAATGGATAAAGAAGATGTGATGTATATATACAATGGAATATTACTCAGCCATAAAAATGAATAAAATTCTGCCATTTGCAACAACAAGGGTGGACTTGGAGAGTATTATGCGTAGTGATACAAGTCAGAGAAAGACAAATGCTGTATGATATTACTTATATGTGGAATCTAAAAATAAAACAAATGAATGAATATAACAAAACAGAAACAGACTCACAGATACAGAGAACAAACTAGCGATTACCAGTGGGGAGAGGGATGAGGGAAGGGTCAAGATAGGGGTAAGTGATTAAGAGGTACAAACTACTAGGTATAAAGTGAATGATACAAAGATGTACTATACAGCCCAGGGAATAAAACCAATATTTTATAATAACTTTATATAAAGTATATTCTATAAAAATATTAAATCACTATGTTGTACACCTGAAACTAATATAACATTGTAAATCAACTGTACTACAATAAAAAAAGAAGAAAAATAGTGGGTAGAGAAATGACTGGTGATTTTTTTCTCACCGCTCGCATGACTTTCTAATTTTGTGGCAGGTGTAGAAATGTGTGGTACATTCCTTCCCTTGTGGGGGGGGGGCTGGACACAACTACAGCCTCTGGGGCCTGCTGATCTGGGTTTGAATCCCGCTCCGCTCACCACGCTTGCTGTGTGACTTGTACCCAATCACTGTGTGCCTCGGCCTCCCCATCTGTAAGGTGGGGGCATCAGGAGACGCGGTGGTTGTGAGGATGCTGAATGAGCACCCGGGTCCGTGGAGCAGGGCCTGGCACACTGGGGGCTCTGTCCCCGTCACTCCCTCTGCAGGAGGGTAGGACCTGGCAAAACTTAGATCAAGACGCGGGTTGACTACGGAACGATTTCATCAGCACAAGTCACTGGCTCTGGTTCTCAGGCTGGGTTGTCGCCCAGAGGGCGGGGACCGTGGGCACCCGGGACCCTCCTCGATGGCAAGCGTGTCCTGTGATGAACATTCAACACACTCGCAGGCGGAAGTGAGCACTGTGGCTCTGGTTCAGAAAAGGGGACATGTTAACTGGGATGTGGGTTTGAAACGCCTGAGGAACAGACGAGCTGGGTAGTTGGTCTGAGTCACAAAGTCCGGGGAGGGCGGTGCCCGGTGAGTGGATGCCCGCATCTCGGGGGACCTGCAGGTCCAGCAGTGGGCTCTCCCATGTGTACGTGCACCAGGGTGGTGCACAGGGCTGGGCAACCGTCTCTTTCCCCGGGCGGTTCCGTGCAGCCAGGGTGAGAATCAGAGAACACGGCCCCTGTGAACCTGAACCCCAGGGTTACTACTCACTGGCTCTGGAAGCTCAGGGAAATCCCTCAGCTTCCTGGAGACCTCGGTTCTCATTTGAAAAAGAAGGAAGCAGCGGGAAGACATTTACCCACAGGCTGCTGTGAGGATTTAATGGGATGATCAGGGAGGATGCCCAGCACGCTTTCTGTGTGCATTTAGTGCTCACTGAGTGCTAAATGCTGGCATCATTTTACTGTTAACTTGAAAGTCAGTGGGTTGTGGGGGAATGGGGCCCGAGCCTATAACTCTTTCCTCCGGTTTTCAAAAAAAAGTAGAAATCATGAACTAAGCAGAAAAGAGCAAGAAAAGACATCTCAGAATGAAGCAAATCTCCTACCATATCCTGGAAGAATTACAGTCACAGTGAAGGTGCAGACTGTTTCATTTAAAGGAAATGTATATTAATTGAACTCTGCAAAGTTTAGACTAGGAACATTGAATACTGTGGCCAAAAGCGATTCTGAGTTTCTTATTCAAAGTCAGAGCCGTTGGTACCGGCCTTGTTGGGACAGGAGCTTACAGCTTCTGCTTTCAGGACAAGTTGGGAGGGCCCGTCCCATGTGCAGCCCTTCTGCCCGGAAGCTCAGAACCCCCCTGGAGGCAGCCCTCGGGCAGACCCCTCAGTCACAGGGAGGGTTCAGGGAGTACCCCACCCCAACTAGAGATGTCTGGCTTTGCTTTGTGGGTAAAATCTAAAGGCCCTTTATCCTTTGGTGAGTGTTCTCATCTCTCCCTCAGGATGCGTGTGCGAGAGGGGATAGGGTTCCCTCTAAGTGTTTCCACCTGCACGTCCCAGAGCTAAACCCATCCTGTTTCAGTTACGGCCTCAAATAATACACATAAACACTTGATACATCAGGGTAATTTATGTGGTCTGCTTGTCTGGATTTCCCCAAGAAATTCCACTCAAAATTCTCCCACATTTAGAGTGGGAAGAACAAATCTGTTCTTTGGGTTACCATGAAAGTATGCTATTCATCAAAGAAATTCATATTCTCTGAAAGTATGGTGATTCACGTCTGTGTATACATCACACTAACAACCACATTTACGAGAACAGTCGGAATGTTCCTGAGTGAGCCCTGCATTGACTTCTCACAGTCACCTGGATTCCTGTGTGTGAGCAATGCTTCTCAGACTTTGCCAGAATGTTCGGTGCCTGTCTGTAAATTGCGTATGTGAATTTCCACAAAACATTTCCATTTTCCACCAGTTTGTTCCTAAAGTAGTTCCCATACTGACATTTATAGTCAAAGCGTTAAATTTAGTAGCATTAACTATTACCTTAAACTCTGAATCAGGAAAAGATTAATTTCTTTTTCTTTATTGTGCACACGCGTACATGATTTTAAGCTTTCAAAGCATACATGTATTATTTAGCGTTACAGGTCTTTACACCTGGAAAGGAACTCAAACATTTCTTAGTTGGACCCAACAGTAGAGTGTTAACCGTCTTCCTCGGACTGGGGAATCTCACGTTCCTGCCTCCGTGCCAGGGGGTCCCTCCCCCAGAGGACAATTGCCTCTAGACAATGGGGTTCAAATGTGAAAATTCGGGGGTCTGGGAACTGAGAAAAGAAGATGGACTTTCTGCTGGGGAGACTGTCCTCAGCCCCTGCTCCTTGCTCCCTCCTTTTCAAGGTTATTGTAGATGTTGAGCTGCACCCTGTCAGTGCACATCCTTTCCCATCCAAAGAGCTTTCTGCTCTAAGAATCTCTAAAACCCCCTGTGGGCCAGGTCCCTTGGGCTATGGCTCCAAACCCACCATTCGTCACGGGAAGTGTGACCTCCTGCTTTCCAGTCTCCATGGCTTTGGGTGACAAGAGATATTTCTGAGGGTGCTTTGACTAAATTATGAGATCAACTCCACTCCCATTTAACTCATTATCAATTGTGTTTTGGTTGATTTGATTTGGCCTCTCCCATTTTCAGATTTTTTTGAAAAATCTAATTTTATTTCTCTCTGGATTTTATTTTTAATAATAAGTTCATAGCATTTTCCCAAAACCAACAATGCCACATAGAAAACACGCTTTAGACTAAGAAAAAAATAAACATATTTTTCAGTCCTAAAAACAGAAGAGTTTATAACGGCAGCGGAACGCCTGTGATCACTGATTGCCAACGTTAACTGGAGAATCTTCCGTTGCCAGCGATGCGTCCTGTGTAAATGGATAATTAAGCCGCACCTACTCCATCAGAGCTGCCTTATTGCTTCAACAGTAGCTAAGACAACCCCTCTCTTCCGCAGCCTGCCCCCCGGGAGAGCGATGGGACGCCAGCCCTCCCGTCGGAGGAGTCCGACCAGTGGCCCTCGCTGGTTCCCGTGGATGCGCACCCCAACGCCTGGTCCCCGATATGACGGGGGATGTGGACAGGAGGAGTGGCCGGGGCCCACCTCACGAGCGGGTACCTGCTGCCCCCAGGATCCTACTGCCGCCAGGCCACCATCAGCAGCCCCCGCCCCGGCTGAGGGTTCAGTCCGCGCACCCCATCCCCCCACATTCAGATGGGCAGCCCCCCGACCCAACGGCTCAGACCCAATGCACACGCGCCGCGTCCGCCGACGCTAGACACCAGCGCCAGCGTTTGGACGAGGCTGTGGCTACAAGGCGCCTCGTGTTCACTTTCAGCCGAACCCTCTGCCCGGTGCAGTCGCTGTCGCTTCTTCCTGTCTGCTTTGAAAGCTCCGGGGCCTCGGGGTCCCCCAGGTGACCCCACAGGGCAGGCTCACCCCTAAGGGCTGGGGACCGAGGCTGAGAGGGGTACAGGGAGACGCAGAGCCGTCTTGGGTCCTTCTCAGGGGTAAATGGCTCCCCTCCTGGAATACTTGTTCTTAAAGCTCCGTTTGGTGGATGGCGAAGGAGTCGGTGGCTCTCTGGGAGAAAGGGTGAGCCCCGCAGTCACCTGGGCGGGACCTGACCCCCCCAACCCGTGCCCCCGAGGCCGTGGCCCCAGGAGCACCTGCCGGGGAAGGACACTGCTCCAAGGCCCTCTCTTTGTTCGTCTTTGCACAGCTGAGAAAGCTTGAGATTTTCAAAAGAATTTCACTAAAACATCACAGGAGAACAAACAACGAATGAACAAAGACGAGACAAAAAGCATAAAAACAGCCTTCAAAATTCCGCTGTGGAGGCCTCAGGGCTCACCTCCCACCAAGCTCTCCCGCCGTCTGGCAGGCAGAGCCCTTCCCGAGCGAGTCCCCGCCTCTGCCCCAGCTGCTGTGTCGCGGGAGAGGGTCCTGCTGCCGAGGAGAGAGGGTATGAGAAGAACGGTCGGGGCCATAGCCGGAAAATGCAGCTGCCCCCGTCACCTCTGGCGGGCCCAGGACCACGCCTGGGAAGTGATGCACTTGGACCAGCCCCAGGGCCTTGGTCAGTAAGATGGAAATAAGCATAGTGCCTGCTGATGGGGGACATGAGGACGGCGTGAAAGGACACATGGGCAGTGCTGGGCACAGCGTTGACCCCTAGTCAGCCCTCCCACAGGTGGGCTCTCACTGTCATCAACAGCCAACGTGAGCCTGACTTTCCTGCTGCCCCAGCCTGGCTCCTCACGGGCAGTGGCAGTGGCATATCAGGTGTGTGATGGGCTCTGGACCCTGGCCTGGGCTCTGTTCCAGCCGCCAGTGACCAGCCGGCCCTCCCGCAGCTCATGGAGGCCCATGTTATTTGTTCAGGAACAGGCACGGGACCCAAGTGAGATCCACCAGGACCCAGTAGACTCAACCCTAGCACTTTGGTTGGTCTGTTGGAAGGAAGTTTCTTTTTTTTTTCTGCTGGGGTAAATGAGACTTATGTGGCCGGAAGGTTCAGCCGGCCCCTTGAGACCACCAAGGGAGGGCCCACCTGACAAGTGAGCACCTGCAAAGATGCAAAGCCGAGAAACAGAGACAATGGTTGGTGGTCACATTGAAGCTAGGTTTGCCCTTGGGCTCGGCAGCTCTGGGAGACAGTTGGCTGTTTAGATTTTGGGCCCCCTCAGCTGCAAGCAAATCTGGACTGAGCTCCCCCAGAGCGAGGTATGCTGTCTGGGCCTGCAGTCTCCCTGGAAGCAAGTGGCCCCCGGGGCTTGATGATCCTGTATTGAAGGCAAAGGGTGAGCCCATAGATGTATGAGATAAGCAGTGGGGCCACCTCTGTGGCCTGGGCTTCTCGATCTGGAGAAACAGCCAGAAATAAGAAATTTCTAACCATTGTCATGTGAACAGAGAAAAGTTAATGTTAAGTCACAAACACGACACTGAGTGAGCTATGAGGCATCTCTGGGCCCCGCTGCCCAGCTACTGCCTGGGGACAATTTTACCTCAATAAAGTGAAGCCCCCAAATGTCAGAAAGGACCTGTGTCCCCAAGCGGTAGGTTTTGTAGAAAAGTATTTGGTGACAATAGAGCTGATTGGTAGCTGGTGGCTGCTCCAGCTAACACTCTGCCCTCCCCACCCTGTGTTCAAGCAAATAGCGGATCCAGATAAAACCATCCCCATAAAATATGAGTAATAAGCTGAAAGAATACGAAAGGACTATGTGCATAAACATGACAAATTTTTAAGTAGAAGGAAAGGAAAATTAGAAGCAAAGAGCAAAGAAGAATACACTTAAAAAGAAGAATCGTTGCAGGCAATAAAAGAAAATTTTAGGAAAATACTTCTCCATTCTCTCAAATAAATTGAAGAGTAGATTTTGGGGGGAGTTGGTTGAGAAATACCTTAAAAAAGAGATACAGAGAATATAAAAGGAGATTGCAGAACCCAGAAAGGCAATTGAGGATAACAATATAACTGTTAACGGGGAAAAAATGGATAGTTTAGGAAACACTGGAATATACACCCCTGAACACAGTCAGTAGTATGAGAAAATAACAGACTAAGGGAAATAAAAAGAGCTAGTGAAAAAAGATAAAATGAAAACTATATAAAGCCAGACAGAAAAGAACTAAACTGAGTATAATTGGTGTTTCTGAAGACTGAAGAGAATAAACAGGAAAGTAAAAGTACTCAAATATAATAGAATGAAACATTTCTAAAATAAATATAAGACCTGAAACTGAAGGTGAAAAGGGCATACGTTGTACCAGGAAAAAATAATGACACCGAATTATAAACACTGAGTCATATCTTGGTAAAGTTATGGAGATTTAAGGATAAAGAGTAAACATCCAGCAAAAAGCAAGGCACTTGTGAAGATGAACCTCAAACTTCTCTTACAGGAACACTTGATGCTTCAAAAGGAAGTGAAAATGCTCTAGGATTCCAAAGGGGAAAAGCGTTGCCTAAGTGTGACTGGTAATTTCTACACAGTTAAATTTTAATTCATCATATAAAAACTTAGGCATATAATAGCCCAAAACATTTTTGGAAAATTACTTGGTGATTGTATTTACTGAGAGAAGAATTAATGCAGGGATTCAGAAGGAGCAAAATGAAAGAACACGAGTGGATGTTATACATAATTACAAGGAGAATCAAATGTACCTATTTAATAGGATCAGACCAACTGTCAATTTTCCAAAGACTGTCCTTTTTAGAACAGTTTTAGGCTCAGAAGAAATCAAGAAGGTTCAGAAACTTCCTACAGGCGCTTGCCTCCAGCCCATGCAGTCTCCCTACTGTCAACATTTTCACCAAGGATGAGCTATATCGACACACCATAATCACCCAAACCCATACTTTACCTAAGGTCCACTCTTGGGGCTCTACGTTGTATGCCTTTGGACGCATGTATAATGACAGGTATCCATTATTATAATATCACACACAGTAGTCTCACTGCCCTAAAAATCCTCTGTGCTCCCCCATTCATCCCTCCCTCTTCCCCACCCCCAACCCCTGGCAGCCCCTGGTCTTTCTACTGTCTCCATAGTGTTACTTTTTTGGGAATGTCCTATAGTTGAGATCATACAGTCTGGAGCCTTTTCAGATTGGCTTCTTTCATTTAGCCATATGCACTCAAGGTTCCTCCACGGCTTTTCATGACTTGATAGCTCATTGCTTTTTAGTGCTGAGTAACGTTGCATTGTCTGGATGGACCGCAGTTCATTGATCCATTCACCTGCTGAAGGACATCTTGGTTGCTACTAAGTTTGGGCCACTGCGAATAACGCTGCTATTAATATCCATGTGCAGGATTTTGTGTGGACATGAGATTTCAACTCCTTTGGATATATACCAAGAAGCGTGACTGGTGCGTCACCTGGTAAGAGCACGTTTAGTTTCGTGAGAGACCACCGACTTGTCTTCCAGGGTGGCTGCAGCGTTTCACGCTCCCGTCAGCAAGGATGCATTCCTGCTGCTCCGCGTCCTCCGCAGCATTTGATGCTGTCAGGTGTCCGGATTTTGGCAGTTCTCTAGGAGTGTATTTAATTAACTCTGTCAATGTTTAAAACTTAACAGCAAGTCTGGTGACAAACAAATTATCAAGGAATGAGGAAAAATAAGGTGAAAAACTGAGAGAATTAAAGTGACATAGGAGAACATAAGTATTATAATTCTTCATACAGTAAAAGTAATTCTAATGTAGCTTAAATACCTGGAAATGCAGCTGGAAAGAACCGGGAGGAAACTTCAGTGCTCTTATGTCCTCATATGTAATATCGGGGAATCTATAAAATTACATTTGTTTTTTAAATCCAAAGTTTAAAAAAAAATTTACTGAAAGAGTAAATGAACGATAAGGAGGATGATTTTGGTGGCCAGAAAATTTGAAATCGGGGTGGATGGATTTTTTACAGTTTTATGTCAACTTTAGCCTCCAGCTTATAGCTTATTTCTGTATTTATTTTGGTTTCACAGAACTGAGAAACTCCTGTTACATACAGATAATTCCCTACAATCGAACCCTTTTTTAAAAATTTAACAGCTAGGCTTAGACTCTCAGGGAACTCGGATCAGCCTGGTCTGGAAGCCTGAAGTCCAAGTACTGAACGTCTGTGTCAGGCTGAACAACTACATTCCCAAGTGAACCTCTCGGCTGAGAAGGAAACCCTGAGCAGATTGCCCTGCCAGGTACCCAGTGTCATTTGATGGAAAAATGCCTTTCAAATATGCCCAGTCAGCTTGGGCTGTCGTAACAAAACCCCACAGATGGCAGAGCTTAAACGACAGACATACTTGTTTTTCTCAGTCCTGGAGACGAAGCCCAAGGTCAAGGTGGGCAGCTGGCATCCGGTGTGGCCCCTCTCCTCGCCGTGCGGCCGACTGCCTCCTCACCAGGTGCTCACACGGCCCAAAGCATCCTCGCCGTCACTCCTTCACCCTCTACGTAAATCACGCTGAGCTGCTTGTTTTCACCTGTCCAACTGGCAAACGTCGGGAAGCCTGAAAACGTTCCCTGTATTGTGGATGTGGATACAGGAAAGGTCTGCTGCAGGTGGGCATGAGGTCTGGGACGCCCTCGACAGTGGGCGCCTGAAACCCCCTCACAGCTGTAACTCACCCGCCCTCTGACCCAGCAACTCCACATCTGGGGGATTCACCCCACAGGAATCCTCGTCCCCGTGTTCCATGAGGTCTGTACAAGCTTATTATTCATTGCATCATTGTCTGGCAGCAAACGTTTGGAGAAAATATGCATGTGCCATGTGAGAGCGGTTAAATAAATGGGTGCTCGCAGAGGACATGGCCCATGAAATAAACAGGGAGAAACCTCACATGGAAAAACATGGAGCCATGCCCCAAACCTACTGCAAAGGCTCCTAAAAGAGCATGATTTAACAGTGTGTATCATTTATTTTTTTAAAGAGAGGGAAACATGCATAAAATATCTCTGAAAGGATAGACATTTCAAAGGGGGATCAAGGAGAGGCTTGTCTCTCGATATATTTCTGGGTCAATTTTATTGTCATAATGTTTACTTTTTAAAATAATTTTTATTCCTTATTTCAAAGTTAGTTTTAAAATGTATGAAATGAAGCAAATAAAAAATATTCCTTCGTAAGACTGGCAGACCCTGTGGGCTCTGGGAGGTTTGGATCCGCCATCAGTGTGGTGACTTCTGTGCTTCTTTGAGCCACCGATTTAGCTGTCAGGCCATGGGATTTTAAATCTACTCGGTTTATTTGATGCTCTATTAAAAATGATCTAATACATGAAAAGTTCTCCCTCTCTTGTCTTTGTTTACAAAATAATAAAAATCCCTTTCATGTACTACGTGAGAATCCCACATGCAAATTAAATTTTCGCTGCCTGAGTCTTCACTATTTCAAAGAATAACTGAAAGTTTTGCCAAACCTGTCATCTTAACCAGCTGAGCTATAAAGACTTTATATAATCCCATCATCCAAACAAATCAAGAACAGTGAACATTTTTTCTGTAGTTTGCATTGCATCCCGTTTTCAAGTGCCATGTTGGGACCCATTGGTGAGTTACAAAGCTTGTTGGGTCACAAATAGCTTTTTGAGAAAATGAAGTACAATAGAACACAACAGAATAGAAAATATCCACAAATCACACATAATAAAAGTGTGTGTTCTGGGCTGTGGTGAAAATTGTATTTCTTACATTCCAGGTGCTGAGGGTTCTGAGGACACAGTGATAAACGGGAGTAACCGTTTTCCAGCCCTAATAGGGTTTACAGTCCATGGGGGAGAGGCAGGCAGTACAGAAGCAAGAAATAAATAAGCCAGAGCAGATTATAAACAGTGCCCGGAAGGAATCAAGGAGATGCTGGGCGGAGGTACCGGGGTGGTAACGTCTTACTTACATGCAGAACCCACAGACGGCCGCTCTGGGAGGTGATGTTTAGTTCCACGTGGAGGATGCAGGGAAGCTACGCGTGAAGGTCCCAGAGAAGCAGCTCCAGGCACAGGGCACACAGGTGCGGATCCCAGGCCAAGGAAGAGTAGGGGGTGTTCTAGGGATGGAGGCCTTGGGAATGTAGTAGGACAAGGCAGGAGAGAGATGAGCTGGACCAGGCCAGGTGTCCCGGGCCAGGGGAAAGGATTCGGTTCTAAGTTCAGCATGAGGCTATGGAAGGACTTTCAGTTTAAAAATATCATCCTGGCTTCTCAGCCTAGGATGAACTGGAAATAGGTCAAGGTGGCTTCTCCAGGGGGCTTCAGGGGGGTGGAGAAGAGGGGTGGAGGAATCTGCCCTTGATTTGGAGGCAGGCTGGCGGGGCGCCAATGCAGGGCAAGCAGCAGGGAAACGTAAGATGACCAGCCTCACAGCTTTGACAGCTGGTGACACCAGTACCATTGGCTGCATTTTTGTAGCCATCTGCTTGTCAACAGACTTGATAAAACGACAGTGGTGTGACGTGCGATTAGCTTTGGCCTCATGGATTGTGCTTCAAAGTGATGTGCTAACTTCACTTCAAATGACATTCTAAGCGTATGTTCACTGTCACATTTAAATATCATGTATACCGTTGACCTTTGAACAGCACAACTTTGAACTGTCCACTTACGCATGGATATTTTTCAGTAAATACATGTATGTACTGTAAATGTATTTTCTCTTCCTTATAATTTTCTTAACATTTTCTTTGTTGTAAGAACACAGTAGATAATACATATAACACAAAATATGTGCTAACCGACTGTTTATGTGATCAGTAAGGCTTCAGGACAACAGTGGGTTATTAGCAGTTAAGTTTGTGCGGGGTCAAAGTTACAGGCAGATTTTCGGCTGCACAGAGTAAGTGCCTCTGACCCCAACGTGGTTTAAGGGTCAATTGTTCATAGATTTCTTATGACTTTGAGCTATTTGGTTTATGCTGAAAAAACTTAGAGCCTTATATATGTAGAGTTTTCTTTTGACCTGATAGCTTCAAATGATGTTTCATGTTGGCAGGACCCGTAGAGCTATTTTCTAAAACTTCATAAAATAGTAAGAACTTGAGCGATTTGATCATCTTGGAAGGTAACTCCTCATGAAAAATACGTTGTAGCTTATTCCTCATTTCTCGTCACATTGGTTTTACGTCCTGCTCTGGCAGCGTGGGCACAGCTGAAACATCAGTGCTACGTGGTGTGATGTCTTATTGATCTGGAGTCCAGTTAATCTTTCACATTCATTTTCAATTTTAAAAAATACTTTTAGCTTTTACTAATAATCTGTTTCTAATTTTAAGCAAAATTTTGTAAATATTTAAAAAATAAAAAATGATGAAAAAGTACCACTTATAAATATTAGAATGGAAATATCCCAGTCTCTCCACGTTTATAATAATTCTGTCCTATATATCATAGTGAAACAAAAAAACATTCCAAACTGCACTTAAATGGTACCTTATACCAGGACCTCAGGAGAACACGTGGTGCTGGGTTCAGTTATTATCAGGGAACGATCATGAACTGAAGAATTCCTGCCCGAGCAGGCGCCCTGGGCTTATCCTGGCCTTTAGTAGAGAGGATGCCCGTGGGCCGCTCAGGCTGAGCCATCCACGGGCCTCCACTTAAAACAAGATCGATGCAGGGTTGCGCTTGTTAATCACCAATTTGTAGATACCAAGTTCAATTTTAAGTATAGGTATTGGGAGAAAGCAAATTTTAAAAGTCTTTTTTTAAAAAAAGGACTTAAACTAGAAGCCCAAGCCATTACATCTGAGGACTCTTGCTCTTTCCTTTGGCTTTCAAACAGTTAAAAATCTATTTTTCAAAATTAAATTGGAAAAGGATGTTTGCAGAACCACTGAAGCGCATCTCACAGCCCAAATGTTCCAGGGACATGGTTCAAAAACCACAGAAACACACCGTGCCTGGAAATCAAGATATTGATAAGTTAGGAGGGCAGAGGGCACATTAGAAGCTGCTCTGATGACCCCCTCCCAGGCCCCCATCCATCTCAGGGGTGCTCGGGCTAGGAGCCAAATCATGTCTGCAATTTCTGTGCAGTTTCAGAAGGGCAAGCAAAAGAGGGGGTGCCCAGAGGTTGCCCCACTCTGACTGCTGGCCCTTGGGCAGATAGGGTCCTCCCGAGCTCAGTTTCCTTGTCTGGTAACACCAGTCCCGCAGGGCAGTTCCTAGCAGAAAATGAGGAAAATTGTGTAACTGGCCCCGGACACCGCCTGGCTTGTAGGAAGTAGTCACTGACCAGCAGACGTGTTAATCAATCAATCGGCAGGGCGTATTCTGTGTCCCCGGATGCAATGTCGAGTATAAGAGCCAGCGCAACACACCAGGTGGCCCGCAGAGGCCTGGCCGCCAGGAAGTCACGTCCACAACGGGGGAGGGTGGGGGACGCAAAACAGAGGATGGCGGTCCTGGGCCCAGGCTGTGCGGGGCTCAGAGTCGGGTGTTTTGTCTAAAGAACAAAGCACTGAAACTCGTATTCAAATGTCACGTGCTTGGTCCACTACTTCATTTCTGAGCCGTTAAGTTTCTTGGGGCAGAGCTGGGCTGTGGTTCTCAGTTAAGGAAGGTCGGAGTTGGCAGTTGGGAGCTGGACTCAGGTGTACCGTGCACACCTGGGGGACACGCCTGGCCTCTCTGTATGTGAACTGAGCCCAATGTCAGTGCGGTTCTGAAGGAAGAGACCATGGCCAGTGACCAAGGTGGGAGAAGGGACTGGAGAACCTCCCTCACAACGTGCGCAGACAGCCCTGAGCTGAGGCCCAGCTGCCCCTGGCCGGACCCTGGAGGTCTCTGGTTTTAACTGTTTCCCGTTCAGTTAGTTCGTTCACAAGAGTGTTTTCTTAAGTGCTTTTCACCCATGAGTTTCAACATAGTTTTTTCCAGTGATATTTAAGCAACTGACTAAACAATTGTTTTCCTGAATTCAAACTTAGGTTTTAAGAGCTATAAACAACACCTGATCTCTACTAGTCCTCGAAGCATATATGTAGGTATGTGTGTATGCATGTAGGTATATGTATATATGTGCAAATATGCATGTGTGTATTATGTGTAGTGTAGGTATGTGTGTATATATGTACCTATGTGTGTATGCACATGTGTATATATGTATGCGTGCAAATGTGTATATGTGTACACATGTATTTGTATTATGTACATATATGTGTGTATGTGTGCACGTGTGTATGTGTGTATGCATGCACACACGTATGCATGTGCATTGTAGTATGCATGTGTATACACGCATGTGTATGTACACGTGCATATATGTGCATGCATGTATTTGTATGTGTGTGTACGTGTGTGCATGTGTCTATGTGTATGCATGTACACGTATGTGTATATGTATGTGTGCATGTCTGTACATGTGTATATGTGTATGCATGTGCATTGTAGGTATGCATGTGTATACACGCATGTGTATGTACACGTGCATCTATGTGCATGCATGTATTTGTATGTGTGTGCATGTGTCTATGTGTATGCATGTACACGTATATGTGTATATGTATGTGTGCATGTCTGTACATGTGTATATGTGTATGCATGTGCATATAAAGCACTCTATCCCCCCCCCCGCCCCGAGACATACGTGGTTCCCTTTTACCTGCGTGGGAAACCCCTAGGCCCCTGACTCTGAACCCGTTCTTCAGCACAGCTGTCAGCATCCCCGCTCCCTTCCCGGGAGGCTTAACGTTTGTGGAAGAAGCTAAACTGCTTTCACACCTACGGAAACAGGTAAAGCAGACCTTCTTGTCTGAATTCGTCCTGGAGAGAATAGAAGTTAAGTGCCCAGCGTCCAGGCCTGCCTAGGACTCGGGGTGATGGGCCCTGTGCCGTCCACACGGGGGACAGGTGGGTAACCTGCAGTTGGCATCTGACCTACTGGACGCCTGTGTGCATAACCCGAGTTCCAGGAAGAAAAAATTCCCCGGGAAACCAAGCCAAGGGGTGGGGATGAGGAACAAAGGACGAGCACGGACCCGGGCAGCGGAGCTCGCGGCCCCGTGAACCGCCACCCATGCGGCCTGTGCTGCTGTGTTTGCTCAGCGCTCTGGCCACAAGGAGATACTGGATTCCCGAGGGCGGCTCCACCCGGCCCGCTGAAAGTCATCCCGTCCCCTGGGAGGCACGACCCCCACCCAGCCGCTCTCACTGCCTGGGAGCCGGGCGGGCAGTGTGGGCATCCCGCCCCCCACACCCTCGTGCCGCAGGCCCTCGCCCCCCACTTTCAGGGCAGCTGCTGCTCCTGGCTTCACTCGGCATTTCTCAAGCCGTAGGGGGACTCTAAGTGGTCTGTCTGCAGGGAAGGTGCTGTGATCAAAAGGACAGGATGATTAAAGAAGAGAGAGAGAGAGAGAGAGATGGCTGGAATCCAGCTCTGAATGGTCTCCTCTGAACCATTTTTGAGTGTACAGCTTAGTGGTTGGGTTGTGCTCTCACTGGTGTGAGCAGACCCATGGTCCCCTGGAAACACAACGTCCCTGGGAGGGACAGCACATCAGGCACCGGGAGGACGAGTTTTCTGAGGCGATGGGGTCACATCCCTTCTGTAGCCGGAGAGACAGGACAGACACAGCCTGGGAACCACGGGGCTCGGGAGCAAGGGGGAGAGACAGGGGCAGGATGTCACAGCCCACCACTGGGCTGCCCCACTCTAGGGCCACACCAGCCCCTCTCAACCAGACAAGGGGAGGCGTCGGAAGAAAAAGAAAATGAATCTTTCCCAGATTATAGATGCTAATGGTTAAAATATATGGGCAAAAACCATGATGTAAAAAATTCTGTTAAAGATAAAATGAAAAACAATGTTTTTAAAAATATTTTTAACATAAAGACTTACCAGAATAAAGTATATTATAAAGTTCCTTGGTAGTTCCCAGGAATAGAATTCTCTAGTTAAAAGAGTCCAAGATATAAAGCCACCATCAGTGCAGAGTCGAGGAACAGGAAGAGGTCCTCCGTGGCACTCCAGGCCCGTGGCCGGGGTCCAGGGATGCAGCTGCCTCCTTCAAGGAGGCATGCAGAAGTGCTCCTTGCTTTTAAAAAAATTGGGGTAAAATACACATAACATAAAATTCACCTTCTCAACCATTTTTGAGTGTACAGCTTAGTGGCAGTAAGTACATTCGGGGTATTGTGCAACCGTCACCACCATCATCCTCAGAACTCTTTTCACCTTGTAAAACTGAAACTCTGTCCCCATTAAACACTAACTCCCCATTCCTCTCCCCCAGCCCCTGGAAACCACCCTCTGTCTCTGAACTTGATGATTCTAGGGACCTCGCATAAGTAGAATCATACAATACAGGTCTGTTTCTGATTGGTTATGTCACTGAGCATAATGTTGTCAAGGGTCATCCATGTTGTAGCCTGTGTCAGAACTTCCTTCTTTTTTAAGGACAAATAGTATTATATTCCATTGTGTGGATAGACCACATTTTGTTTACCCATTCACCCACTGATGGACACATCCCAGCCTTTGGATATTGTAAATAATGCTGCTGTGAACATGGATGTGGAAATAACTTCTTGCTTTTTAAATTCCATCACTATTGGACAAATCTCACCATGTGACATTCAGCTGCCTTGTCAGGGTCCTCAGAGCCACGGTCAGGTCTTGTCTGTTGTTTCTTTTTACGATGACTGTGGTAGGTGATCCTCATTAAAGATGGTTTTGATTATTCTTTCTGACTTTCCGGAAGTTAGGATGGGTCATTAACTGGGGCTTTCTTGAGAATTGTCTTTCCAGTTCCTTTAAGGTTTACACCAAAGTTCTGACTCATATCAGGGATGAAAATCTTGACTGAAAATGAGTTAAAGTGATGTGGCTAAATGAAAAAAAATAAATAAGAGTTTGAATATGGTGTAAGACAATGATGCTTTTTTGGCTTAGCTGAAATGGGTCTGAAAGCCTAAATAATCAAAGATCTGGGCAAACAAATGTAGGAAGGAAGGCTTATATGGGAAATCAGCAGCAGGGGAACTCAAGACCGGACAGGAACTTACAACCTAGCAAGAAATGTAACAGGATATTTATGTAATTTCTTAAAAGCACACTTTGTTATTTTTTAAAAAAACATGAAATATGTATCAAAGTATAAATAACCCACGACGATTTTGGAGTTGGTATAGCTTTTCCTTGTGGTGATGAACAAAAGCTTTATGGGCCCAACATTTACCTGATAATAGGAAAGCAGGTAATCGTTGCAACCTGGGCAAAGCGTGGCTGGATTTGGATGCTGGGGGGCAGGGTTTAAATCCCTATCTGCTACCGGGGTCAACTACTTCCCCTTTCTGAATTTATTTCCATCACTGTAAAATGGAGAAAATGATTTTTTAAAAAGCTCACAAGGATATTTTGAGCATTAAATAGCATGTGTTTTAAAGTGTCTGGCCCACGGCCTCTCCTTCCCATCCCTGAGAGGTGGGTTTCACTGGTCAGGCAATGACGCCTGTGTCGTCATCGTTGAAAATAGTCATTTTGTCTGAGCCAAACTAGTTCAGTTGCTAAGTAAGAAAAAAAAGATACTTTCACAAATGAATGATTCAAGAAAGAGGTTCGGCCCCAGCAGATGTGCCTTTGGTTTTCCATCAAAGGTCTCCTTCTGCTGGGCAGGTCAGCACGTTGAGGCCAACTGTGTGAAGGGAACTGTGTGAGGATTTGTTTTTTCCTCTGGGTTCTTTGGCATTTGGTCTTTTACCAAAACACTTGTGTCTCTGGGGCATCTTTTGGTCCCAGCTGCATTTAAGCGAACCCCTCCCATGCTGCGTGGTTCTCTTGGGGGCGTAGCTGTCCCGTGATACTTACAGCTGTGTCGGCATTTTGCTTTCTCATGCCGTTTGCAGCTCTTTGTATCATGTACACAGTGAGGAAACGCAGGATGCTGTTTAGAAACGCTCTGGCCCATCCACTTCTTCGTATGATCACTGGAGACGTGTCTGGTTGCCAGTGCTAAGCCGTGAAGCAGGCACCTGCCTCGGGAGAAAACTGCTAGGTGTGGAACATGGGGAGGATTAACCCAGAAAACCGGGACAGGAATCCCGAAACGTGCGTCCTAAGCTCATCTCTTACCCCTGGCCGCTTGCTGGATGACAAACAGCCACCGTGAGCGAGCCGTCCTGAGCGTGTAACACCATTTCTAATGTCATTTATTCAGTGCAAATTGAGTACAACTGAGCGGCTGGTACAGGGATGCCAAGGACGGACCAGGGCGAGACCCTCCCTTCCCCGACATCTGTCTGGGAAGATGGATAGTAAACAGTGGATCACAGGTGCGTCAGGGTCCCGACAGGAGGAAGCCGAGGTGCTACAGGACCACGGCTTCAGCCTCATCGACTGGGAGGTGGACTGAGTTGGCCGGCCTCACGGAGGGTCACTGCTCTGAACCCGTCTTGTCCAAATAGCTAAAGCCCACCGGAGGCAACTCCTTGGGAAGCCAGTCAGCACACCTCCTGTGCAGGGTGGTCTTGGGTCCCGGGCCGGGACAGGGTGGTGGGGTCTCGGGGGATGCTCCTCGGGCCGGCCGTGTCCTCCACTCTGAGGTTCCCAGACTGGGAGACCAGTGGCCCCTGTGACCCAGGCAGGGAGGTGCAGCCCAGACCTGCTCGCTCCCTCCCGGAGGTGGGTCTACAGGGGAAAGAAGGTACCAGGTGCCCCATTAGCATATTTTTAGAACAACTGCCGGCAACCCAGGCTTTGATCTGCTGGGCTTTCTTGTCTCAGAATGCCTGCCGTCCTGGCAGGAAGTCAGCGGGCTGTTGACTTTACTGGCAGATAAACAAGCCTCCTTTGACCCACAGAATATGGCAGAAACTGATTTCCTTCCCACCGCCCGCGGCGTGAGGCCGCCCGAGATGGAGGAAGCAGAGGGCTGAGCGTCGCGTGGATTCAGAGCAAAAGTCAGGGCTGAGCATCTAGCGAAACGCTGCCCGTAGAGGCAGGAAGGAGTGGAGGGCGGCAGAGTCTCTGCGACTCCTCAGGTGAGGCCGGGGGACGGTCCAGGAAGGAGAGAGGGGTGGACCTGCTCCCCTGGACGGTCCAGGAAGGAGAGAGGGGTGGACCTGCTCCCCTGGACGGTCCAGGAAGGAGAGAGGGGTGGACCTGCTCCCCTGGACGGTCCAGGAACGGGAGAGGGGCGGACCTGCTCCCCTGGACGGTCCAGGAAGGAGAGAGGGGTGGACCTGCTCCCCTGGACGGTCCAGGAACGGGAGAGGGGCGGACCTGCTCCCCTGGACGGTCCAGGAACGAGAGAGGGGCGGACCTGCTCCCCTGGACGGTCCAGGAAGGAGAGAGGGGCGGACCTGCTCCCCTGGACGGTCCAGGAAGGAGAGAGGGGCGGACCTGCTCCCCTGGACGGTCCAGGAAGGAGAGAGGGGCGGACCTGCTCCCCTGGACGGTCCAGGAAGGAGAGAGGGGTGGACCTGCTCCCCTGGACGGTCCAGGAACGGGAGAGGGGCGGACCTGCTCCCCTGGACGGTCCAGGAACGGGAGGGGGGCGGACCTGCTCCCCTGGACGCGTGCTTTGCGAGCACTGGCGGCCATTTCCCCGGCGGGTTTTCACTCTCCATCTGCTCCGTCTTATTTAGTGAAATGATTGTAAATGAACGTGAAAGACAAAGAAGCATTTCGGTGACGGTGTAACTGGTACATTGAAAACTAAGACTTGGGGAGATAATCATAAAAGCAACTTTTATTTTTGTCCCTCTTCTACCCACTTCAGGCTGCTCATCGAAGTTTAATGGCACTGCCCCCCTTCCCCTGGTGAAACATCAGGCATCTCCATGACGTTCTGTTCGCTGTTTAATAGAAAATCCCACCAATACTGTAAGATATAAAAGCAAACTTAATTAGGCAACTACAATGCTCAGTCCGAATGGTAAACAGAACTCTGGACTTGATGCTCCATTAAATCTCCAGCCCTGCCCCCAGCCGGGCGGGTGGGGCTGCCTCAAGGGTTGGGGGCGGGGGAGAGGGGGCCTGGAAGGGGCTGGTTCCTCTCTTTCCTCCACTTTGCTTATCAGGCTTCTGACCTGGCCGTGGGCAAGGGGCTCCAGGGCGCAGCGGTGAGGAAGGGTAAGGAAGTCTGTGTCCACTGATGCTGTCACACAAGGCGTCAGGGTCACTGAACCTGGAGGGTTGTATCGTTGTCTCCCCTGTGGGCATTTCCATGGGCTCATGGGGGAGGGGCACAGAAACATTTGCTTGTACTTCCCCAAATGAAGATGGTATATTTTCTCTGAAGAATTCCAGGAAAATACTCAAATGATTAGGATAATTTTATTTGGCGACAAAACTGAAGCCATGTCAACAGAGAGCAGGGAATGGGTTATTTCCATGTGGACTTAGAACGGGGACAAACCAGGTTGGTTCATTTTCTACGTCCTGGAGAGCGGCCGGCCCAGCTTCTGTGCGCGTGGCTGCCGTGTCCCTGTTCCTCTCCTGCCTGACCCTGGCATCCGCTGGGGAGAATGTGGCCCAGCCTGTGGCCAGGGTGCTGAGAAGGGGAGGGTCCTCAGTCCTGCCAAGGAGGGTGTTTGTGGCATAAACCTCAGAGCTTAGGTCCTAGTCTCCTGTAGGAGTAGTGAGTCTCCACTTCGGAAATGGGAGGATGTGACGACCCCATAGGATATGGGGGAATTTATGAGGTTAAGGATTGAAAGTACCCTTCACGTAGCCAAGTTGAATGAACATGGATTCCTTCCCTATTTCTCTACAAGAGCTTACCATGAATGGGTGTCATTAGCGCCAATCACTGGTTAGGATAAATAGTACTGTCAGTATTCAAAATCAATTGCTTTGTAGATTAACCAGGGTGTTATGGATTAATCTGAACCTTTATTACCATCTGACTTTGCTTTTTGAGAAAAATGTTACAGGTTTTAACCAACTGTTTCTACATGAAATCTTGGACTAAAAACTGGCAAATGTAATGTGTGTGTGTGTATATATATATATATGTATGTATGTATGTATATGGAGAGAGAGAGAGAGAGATTACATGTATGTGTACTCTATCTATTTACCTATCTACCTGGATCCATCGGTCGATCAACAGATAGAATTTTGTTACCAAAATTCCCCGGCCTTTCTGCTCAAAGCCCCAAGGAAATAAATGACATTAATTAGAAAATAGATTGCACCCCTATCAGCTATCTGACGGGTCTTCAGATGAACAAATACCCAGAGAACACTTGAGAGGGTTGGGTTTCTGCAGGGCAGCCTAGAGCACGGAGGGGTCTTGTCCGGGCTTAGTCTGGGCTGGAACCGGCGAGCCCGAAGCTCCGGGTCCACCCTTCCCCTCCTGGTGGATCACCTCAGGCTGCTGGGGAGGCCCATCTGTGCAACCTGGTGACACCACGCGGGGCCCGCAGTCTGTCCTGCAGGGCGTGGTGGGCAGAGCTCGTGCAGCGCAGCCCCCAACACCAGGAGCGCTCCCGGGGAGACCAGACCGACCCTGGGCTTCCCGTGGGCCGCGTGCTCCGGAGGTTCTCTGCGGTAACCCTGATCGCAGAGGCCTGGGACCGAAGGGCCAGGATTTGTGGCATGTGTTTGTCTGGGGTGTAGCCCCCTCCCCCGTCTCCTTGTCAGTTATGTCACCCACCTGTCCCCCCCAGCAGCTGTCCGTGTGCCAGGCAGCCCCACCCCAGTCTGGGGCCCCTGCCTCTCTTCCTTCTGTTTTCCCATCGGCAGCCTGTGACCGCGGAATGTGGTCTGTTCGGCCTCAGTTGTGTCAAGTGGAGTCACTGCCTTTGAGCCTGACTTTGAGCCGGTGTCACCGGGAGCGTCCTTCTCTACCACTGCAAACCCCTGTGGACTTGCAAGTGTGTCCACTGTTTCCTGACAGCCCTTCTTGTAGAGAAGCGGGACGGTGTCTGCCTGGGGTTGAGAGAAGGGACAGAAGCCAGGGAGCCGAGCTCTGGGAGTCCCATCTCCAGTTTCCCAGCCACTCGGTAGAGACGGGGCCTGGGGAGTGGGCCTGGCGGGTGTGACACCTACGGGGTGTCCTGCACCTTCACAGCTGCCTCCTGGCAGAGTTTCCGCCCAGCTTGTTCAGCAACCACTTTAATCATTTTGCTAAAATCTTGACAGTTGCTCTCACGGGCAAGTTGTTACAACAGGTTTCCGTTTCTGCCTTCCCTTGTTTCATGCACACACACATACACATGCACACACACAGGCACACACGCATACACACACATACACATGCACACACGCAGGCACACACACATGCACACACACAGGCACACACACATACACAGGCACACACACAGGCACACACGCATACACAGACATACACATGCACACACGCAGGCACACACACAAACACATGCACACACACAGGCACACACACATACATAGGCACACACACAGGCACACATGCATGCACATACACATGCACACACACAGGCACACACGCATACACAGACACACACACAGGCACACACGCATACACAGGCACACACACAGGCACACACACATACACATGCACACACACAGGCACACACGCATACACAGACACACACACAGGCACACACGCATACACAGGCACACACACAGGCACACACGCATACACAGGCACACATGCACGCACATACACATGCACACACACAGGCACACACGCATACACAGACACACACACAGGCACACACGCATACACAGGCACACATGCATGCACACACACAGGCACACACACATACACAGACACACACACAGGCACACACGCATACACAGGCACACACACAGGCACACACGCATACACATGCACACACACAGGCACACACGCATACACAGACACACACACAGGCACACACGCATACACAGGCACACACACAGGCACACACGCATACACAGGCACACATGCATGCACATACACATGCACACACGCAGGCACACACACATGCACACACACAGGCACACACACATACACAGGCACACACACAGGCACACACACATACACAGACACACACACAGGCACACAGGCACGCACACACACATGCACACACACAGGCACACAGGCACGCACATACACAGGCACACAGGCACACACACATACATAGGCACACACAGGCACACACGTACACAGGCACACACACATGCACACACATACACATGCACACACACAGGCACACACGCATACACAGACACACACACAGGCACACACGCATACACAGACACACACACAGGCACACAGGCACACACACATACATAGGCACACACAGGCACACATGCACACACACATACACAGGCACACAGGCAGACACACATGCACACACACAGGCACACACGCATACACATGCACACACACAGGCACACACGCATACACAGACACACACACAGGCACACAGGCACGCACATACACAGGCACACAGGCACACACAAATGCACACACATACACAGGCACACACACAGGCACACATGCACACACATACACAGGCACACAGGCACGGCCCCTCCCTGAAGCCAGCCAGGCTGCACACTGACTATTCCAGCCTCTCCTGCAGGACAGCCCTGTCCTTGCTCGGCCCGCCCCGTCCCCCTCCACCTGGAAGAGGGCACAAGGCGGCCATGGCCTTCCTCCAGCACCCCCTTTTTCCCCCACCCAGCCGGCAGCTCCGAGGGGCTCGGCTTCTCCGAGGGGCTGTGGCGTCGCCTCCAGGCACCAAAATAGCAAGTCCCCTCCTGCCCTCCCACAAAAGAAAGAAAACATCCTTGCGCCCTGGACCTCTGCCAGCTTTCCAAAATAATTAAACTTCCCTCATGTTCAAAGAGACTGTTCTCCAAGCCCGCGGGGCCTCCGCGTCCGTGACCGACCTGCCCTCTAGACCCTCCGATGACACGGCCGGAGACCCGCAGGCTGACGAACAAGCCTCCCGTGACCTGTTTCCTGTTGTCCGGGTGGCTGAGGCCTGTGGGTCCAGGGCCGGGGGCGGGGCCGCTGCTGAGGCCAGAGGTGCGTCCAGGGTCACCGGCCCCTCGGGATGGGCTCAGCGCGTCTCCAGGGCAGCCTCTCTGGGCTTCTCTGCTGGGCGCCTCCTCAAGTCTGATGAGCATCAGCATCTTCTCCCCGTTTCCTCATCCTGGGCCTCTGGCCTGTTGACAAACACCACCAAGCAGAAGCCCCATTAGACATGGGAGCCCGGCTCTCTCACCCACTGCTGGGGTTGGAAGGTGTCAGTGCAGGAAGAAGAGCAAGGTCTTTGCGGCCGACTTGCCAGCTCAGGTGGCAATTGGCGCTGACCACGCAGGCTCTGGGCAAATACTGGCCTCCTGGAAATAGGAAGGAAGCTGTTTCCAAATACTGGAAGCTCAGTTTCTCCACCTTTAAAACTGAGGTGACGTACATGATCGTTTTGTTTTGCTTTTTCAAGTTACAGATGATCTGTGCAAAAGTCCTGGTGCTGTGCTTGCTACAAAATGTCATCAATACAGTATTAGCGTTATTATTGTGAAAAGCATGTTTTCCGTGCTTTTGGTAAATTTGTGTGAACTGGATCATGAAAGGAACTCAGGACAGCGACAAAATGGTAGACAAGGGTTGACCTTTCATTTTTCAAAACCCTGGAAAATATACTTCAATTTAAAAAAAAAATTAAAACCTTGGGGGACTGTGAAAGAAAATGAATGTTGACTTCTGTTGGTGCTTGGGAACACTGGGTGTTTGTGTTGGGTACCTAGCAGCTGAGTAGACTTAAAGCTTTTAGGCCTTAGAGTCAAGGAATTCAAAACTAAGGACAGGAAGATATGTAGAGGATTTGAATAAAATTCCAACATTTTGAGCCCCAAATGCTCAGTTCCAGGGTTTAGCAAAATAAGCATTATCTTTACTCTCCATCCCAAGGATGTGTACAATTTCATTTGAAATGCTCGTTTGATAAGCTTTTATTGAGCGCCTGCTGTGTGCTCTGGAGACTCAGCAGTGAACAGAGCTGACAGTTTCTGTGTGCTCTGGATGCTTAGAGTCTGTGACTGCGGGGCTTTTGTAAAAGATGCTGATTCCCGGGCCTGGCTGCTGGAAATGGTGACTCAGCTGTGGTCGGAGCCAGGCTTTATTGTTCCTGAAAGCCCTTCAGGTGCTCTTACCTGCCGCCAAGACTGAGTGAGCGTCTCCGAGGAAGGCCCTTGTCGGTCCTGTAAGGATGCTGGAGTTTGTCCTGGTGAGAAGGCAGGAGGTGGAAGGTTTTGAGCAGAGGGGCACCGCGGTCTGATCCGCGTTCTGACCGACGTGGGCAGGCTGGAACAAAGACAGTACTCTCCAGACAGTAACTCCTAAGGGTTCTCATCACAAGGAAAGAGGCACATTGTTTTCTATTTCTTTGATTTTGCATCTACATGAGATGACGGATGTCTCCTAAACTTACTGTGATGACCACTCCACGATGTAGGTAAGTCAGACCATCACACTCTACGCCTTATACAGAGCTGTCTGTCAATTATATCTCAATAAAACTGGACGAAAAAATGAAGTGTCTCTTTTGTGAATAGAAAGAAAGAAATACCTAAAATGCCTGACTTCAACATCCCCGGGGGATGATTTCACACCCAGGTGACGCCCAAGCCCCACACCCACCCCCCTCACCTCCGGGCCAGGACGCTGGGAACCCCATGGCACTCTGTGCTAAAGCTCGGACTCTATTCATGCCTCTGCACTTGGCTGTGAAACCTATCTTTTCATAGATTTTTTTTTTAAGATTTTTTTTTTGATGTGGACCATTTTTAAAGTCTTTTTTGAATTTGTTATGATATTACTTCTGTTTCATGTTTTGGTTTTTTGGCCACAAAGCATGTGGGATCTTAGCTCCCCGACCAGGGATCGAACCCTCACCCCCTGCATTGGAAGGCGAAGTCCCTAACCACTGGACCGCCAGGGAAGTCCCTTTTCATAGATTTTTAAGTTGAGAGATTTTAAGTCTGTGACAGGCAACTCATATTTTGGGGGGGGTGGGGTTCCAGAAGATTCTTTTTTTTTTTTTAACTCTTTATTTTATATTGGAGTATAGCCGATTAACAGTGTTGTGATAGTTTCAGGTGCACAGCAAAGGGACCCAGCCATACATAAACATGTATCCATTCTCCCCCAAACTCCCCTCCCATGTTTTTAATGGCGTCCTTTTGCAATATCCTTGCTGTTCATGCTCCCTAGCCTTCTGTGACAAAGGAGGATGGAATTTCATGGATGTTCTGAAAGAAGGACGAGACAAAGAAAGTGAGAAACCAAGTGACCGCTCAGCCCGTGAGGAGAGGAGCAGTCGGTCCCAGCCGCCCGACTGCTGATCTGGGCGACCCACCGGAGCGTCTGTGCTGTTGGGTGCCCAGGTGGTCACCGTGAGTGCCCAGAGGGGACAGAGCCAATCATTCACGAGCGTCTCGTAGGTCAAACCAGGCTTTCTGTGTATTTTTTTAAGCCAGGCATCGGGAAGTCTTGGCCTTCCTTTGCTCCTAAGTGAGGCCTCCATCTGAAAACACAGACACAGACTCAGTCACTGCCACGGCCACGCACTCCCATCAGTGTCCTCGGTCGTCCACGGCCACGTGCAAGCAAAAGAGGTGGAGCTTCCCCTCCCTCAGCCTCCTGGTCGCTTCCGGCGTCTCCCCACCACCGTCATGCCCCGGATGCTGGCGGGAGTTGGTGGTGCCTTCGGCGAGCACACAGACAGCCCCGTCCACACCCACCTGGACACTGGGCCGTGCTTGTGCTGTTGCCACGTCACCCCTTCGTGTTGGGAGAAGAATGAAGGCCTTTGTGGGCTTGAGGTGAAGTCAAGCTCAGACAGTCCCCAAACACAGGGCGTTGTGTTGGGTTTCAGAACATTTTTTCGTGGGTGTGTCGCTTTTGTATCTGAATGTCGTCACTGATGGACAAATCTACCCCTTCAGACGCATGTGTCTTGAACCTATACTGCCTCTGTCTCCACAAACTGGCGCATCCTGGGCTGTGAGCTGGATTATAACCGAGATGTTCATTCTTTTGGAACCCGCCCCTGACCTGAGCGCTGCAGTCTTCATGGAGTCCTTCGTGGTGACTTTATTGATGGAATTGAGAGAACCTCACACAAATCCTTATGCACTTTCTGAGTTTTTAAAACTTTACGTTTTTGCCCCAAATTTGAATAGTTATTCACAACTCTCCAGTGACGTGTGATCCTGAGAGAAACCTCTCCCCTCCCCCCTCAAGGAATCAAGTCTCAATTGTGGCAAAAAGTCCCTTTGCCGTTGGTGGCCTTACATGGAAAGTGATTTGATTGCTGACTTAGCAGCAACAAGGAAAGTAAAATGTCTCCTATTGCAGTCAGTCACCCACCAAAGCTGTGATCATGTGATGCTTAATTTTAGATATGAGTCTTACATTCCCTTCTCCAGCCGGGACAGTCCTCTCAACTCTGTTTCAGGAGCCTGGGGTGTTTTATTGTGAGTTTGGGTTTGATTTCTGATCATAAGGAGCAGAAGAAAAATGAGAAAATAAATGACAGAATTTATAGCGGGAAAATGAGATCAGACGGGAGAGAAAAACATAGATCATGAAGATCATAAAGGAAGAATGATGACATAGGAGATGTAAAGCCCCGTAAGAAGTCTTGTAAGAGACTCAGGAGACGCTTCTGAGGCCCTGGGAGGCTCGGTGCAGAGTGTGGGGTGGTGAACGTGATGGGGAAACTCCCCGGAAGCGTCAACAAACAACAAAACTTCTCAGAAGCCACATCAGGGACATAAATGCTGCTCTTCTGATTCCTTCCGTGCAGGGACGCTCAGCTGGCACTTGGGACACTTTGAGCCCCGTGATTCTCCACCGTGGGGGCCGCCCGTGCCCTGCAGGATGCTGAGCTGAACCCACTGGCGGCAGTAACCCCTCCTCCCACTGTGATGATCAAGCCTGTCCCCAGATGTGGCCGGTGTCAACTGCCAACCTTGCCCCCAGTTGACGAGGGCTGGCCTGTGAGATGCGGGTGGGGCAGTAGGGAACAGACATGGCGGGAGGTTCATGTAATTCTCTTCCGTGTCCCTGCCGTGTCAGGGTGCCTGGTGGTGGGTAAGGGGTTATCCTGATAGGACTTAATTTTAACTTGGCTTTGACCCCCCCACCCCCACCCCCCGCGATGTGCATCCTTCCCTGTTCCCGCAGCTGGAGGAGGCCTTCAAATCAAGCTCATTTGCCTTTGACAATCAGCCCTTTGATCCCACGGATTGGGGTGCTGTCCTGCCCTTTTGTGAAGGGCTCCAGCTCTGTGATCTCCTCAGTGCCCAGGTTGCAAAACCCAGGTGTAGACAAGGACTCAGACAATAGGAAGACTCATTAGCAGCCCTTTGAAGTGTGCAAACAAGGCCCAGACGCCTCCGCCTCCTTCCTCTCTCGTCCCAGCCCCCATCCAGTGGGAGCTGGAGCAGGAGGGGAAGAGCCGGTCTCTGTGCCAACCTTCATTTCAACACTGGGTCCAAAATTCGATTTAACGTCTCTGGCCCCCCCTTCCTCTCCGCCCTTAGGAGCTGCCCCTCCTGGCCTGGTGCGCCCAGCCCACCCGGGGCCCTGCTCACTGGCATCCAGGATTCCTGACATCTTGCCCTCGCTCTGGGAAAGGGAAATGTGTAGACGTGCATCCTGGAGTGTGACAGCCCAGAGAGGCTGCTCCGTGACCTGACATACTCAACACGGGAAGGCAGGAGGTTATGGGGTGAGAGGAGAGACCAGGAATGCCGTGTCGGCTGGAGAGGGTCGTTGGGGAGCACGGCGCTGATATGGAGTCCGCCTCGATAGCCTTTAACGTCAAGGGCAAAGCAGCAGCATCTCCTGGGGCCTCAGGACACGGATCTATGATGTCTCAGCAGGTGCCAAGTGTCTTCAGTCTCATAGCCGACCCTTCCTTAGGAAACACTTTTGAATGTCATCCCAGCAAATGCTCCCTGGGGAGGGGCTGGCAAGGAGGTTGGGGCCACAACCTCCCTCGGGTCACCTGGGAGGTCACGGCCAAATCTGGAAGCAGGGGCCCCGCCACGCTGGGGGTCCTCGCCTGGTGTTTGGGGTGGTGAGCCCACCGTTCCCCCACACGGGTGAATATGAGGGGCCAGGGGGCATCCACACCCGACTGCAGGGGACCCATGTCACGCTGGTCCCTCCAGATCCTAGGACGACGCTCCTGGCTTCAAATGACATGGTCTCTCCCTCATGAGCAAATCTGAAATTAGTCATTCATAAGTATTATTTTTATTCCCAATGACTAGAGGTTCACTGCTGAGGAGCTTTTGAAAATATAAAGAAGCAAAACAAAACAAAAGAAAATCAACCACCAGCCCACACTGTTATGTAAAGATCACTCTTGCTAACATTTTGTCTGTATTCATCCAGTTCTGTCATTGCAAAGATGTACATTTTTTAAGGAAAAGTCATTTACTACTTTTCCTTAAAAATTTCCTGAAAATCACAGCACACTTTGGAAGGCATCACCAGGTGGTACGTGATTGCGGTCTCAGAGCAATGACCCTTAGACCGCCACGTGCATTCACTCACCCTGGAGTTTTCAAAAATATGGGTGCCTGGGTTCTGAGCTCAGAGATCCTTTTTTTTTTTTTTTTTTTTTTTAATTGGTCTTGAGTGTGGCCTGGAAATCTGAATATTTGAAAGCTCCAGACAATCACATTGTGCAACCAACCTCCACTGAAAGCCTGCTCCTGGGCCTTCCTGCTAACGGCCGCTTTCGCAGGCCAGCGCTGGCCTTGTTGGACCTGACCTCCACCAACACTCCCGCATGTGAGGAACTACTCAAAATATCCAGCCAGCCGGGACTCGACTGCTTTCGGCAACGTTGGAACGTAGGCCCACGAGTGGAGCAGCAACTTGAAGAATTAAAACGTAGGCTGCACCCATCCCGGCCCAGCCTCCATCCCCACGTCTCCCGGGAGGAGGTGGGCTTCAGGGACAGGCCAGCAGGTGAGAAGGCAGAGCGTGAGGGGGCTCTGTGCCTGAGACCCACGGGCTCGAGTCTGCAGGGTGCGCGGCTGCCCACTCCTCCCGAGGTGCCACGAGGGGATGCCCGGCGCGCCTCGGACTTCCCCAAGTGCTGGGTTCAGGGTGGGGCTCTCTCATTTGCGATCAGAAAACGCTAATTCCCATTGCTAGAGTATTAAGTCTCCTGGCAGTTTGTGCTTTTGTTTTTTTAATAAACAAGATGGAGATTTTCTTGATGCGCTTTCTTTCCTTTTCTGTTTGTCTGAGGCACGTGCAGTCCGAAGGGGCCCATGGTCGTTGGTGCCCCAGCAGCTTGCAAGTCACCGTGCGGCCCCCTCGCCTGCATGTCCCTCACAGGCAGCACCGAGGTCTGAGGCCGGGGCCCCTTTACTGTCCTCCTTCCTCCTGGGTCTCCGTCCAGCTCACACTCTGAGGCTCCTGTCTGCAGAGGAAGGTGCTGTGTGGTGAGCACCTCCGAGCAGGAGGCCTAACCGTGGGGCTGCCCGGTGGTGCTGGGCGTGGACAGAGCGCAGCCTGACAACAGTACACACAGCCTCTCGGTTTGAATAACGTGAGGGCGGAGTGTTTGCCCCCCTGAGCTGCTGACCCAGGGGGCAAGAAGCAGATAAAGCTAAAACCCTTTGGAACCTGGTGCACGGACGGTGGGAAGTGAGACGGTGCAGCTGCTGTGCAAAACTGTCTGGCGGTTTCTCAAAAATGTAGAAGCATCGCGTGATACGGCGATCCCACTCCTGGGCGAAGACCCCAAAGAACTGAAAGCAGGGTCTTGAGGAGATATCTGTGCACCTGGGTTCACAGCAGCTAAAAGTGGAAACTACCCAAGTGTCCAACAACAGATGATGGATAAACAAAACGTGGTCCATCCACACGATAGAATATTACTCAGCCTTAAAAAGGAAGGAAATCCTGGCAGAGGCTACGACAAGGGTGAACCTGGAGGACATGATGCTCATGAACTAATCCAGTCACAGAAAGACAAATCGTCCAGAAAAGGAGGACTCCACTAATATGAGGTCCATGAAGGAGTCAGAGTCACAGAGGCAGAAAGTAGGACTGTGGTTTCCAGGGGCTGGTGGTGGTGGGGACTTTGTGTTTAATGGGGTTAGAGTTTCAGCTTTGCAAGACGAAAAAGCTTTGGAGACGGATGGTGGGGATGGCTGCACCACATTATGAATGCACTTAACGCCACTGAACTGGCACTTAGAAACGGTTAAAATGGTACATTATGTGTATATGACCATAATTTTTTTAAAAAACCAAAACATTGCTTTTGTGAACCATACACAGAAAACAACGCAAAATCTCCTCGATGCAGCAGAGAATTGCTTTTGTTGCTATAAGTGTTCAAAGAAGGAAAGGCCAGGCCAGGCCCGACCCATCGTAATAGAAAGAAAGGTGTTTTCCTCCCGATGCTTTGGCAGGAGGAGGTGACACTGGTTTCTCTCTCTTCATTTCCTGTTCAGTTTTCCCATTTCACTACTCAGTGGAGACACGCTTTTTTCTTTTCTTTTTCTCCAGAGACCCAGACTCAGAAAGGGCTAAAGAGAAAGAGGTTCCATGTCGGCCCCAGGAAGGCAGTGGGTCTGGGGGTGGCTGAGAAGGACCCCTGCTAACTCTTCCCCTGTGACTCCACCAGCCCCACTTCATCAGTTCTTTTATATTTCTATACCTATATCTTTATCTGTAATTAGATGTTTTTACCTTTAAAATAGATATTTTTCCACTGAGAAAGCTAATATTAAATCTGAAACATTTTATAATCATTATAAAAGCTAATATTATAATATGAAACATTTTATAATCATTGTCATAGAATTCCTGAGATATAAATTCTGTTTATTTTAGTTTCAGTGGTAGATGGGAAACTCTTGAAAGAAGTGATTGTTCTAGAGAAGGGTTGTCAGTTGGGGGTGGGGATGGCTTACAGACAAACCCCCCCACCCAAATCCCCACCCTAACCCTCTCACCCTCCAGATTTGGATGTAAAACCAGTGACCTCGTGGGCTGAGGAACAAGTGTCCTGACCCCACCCCACTGGCTGCCTCCTTGGCCCCCTCAAGTGCATATTTTCACATAAAATTAAAAATGGAAGCAAAAGGAAGGGCAGAAGTTTTAATTTGAACACTATTCTGATGTTAACAGAATACTTTCCTCTCCAATCTGTGGTCTTCAAAAGCATGTAGAAAAATTCTCTTTACCTTAAATGTGTGTATTAGACAGGACTGACTCAGCTATGCTGCAGTAACAAATAAGCCCTCAAGTCTTACCAACATGAGAGCAGTTTATTCCTTTTCCACATCACAGTTCCTTCCTCTGACGGTGATGCTACCTGGAGGGCATGACCCCCGAGGTCAGGGGAGAGGAGGGCATGACCCCTGAGGTCAGGGGAGAGGAGGGCACGACCCCCGAGGTCAGGAGAGAGGAGATGAAGGGCTGGCCCAGCAGCCTGAGCTGCCTCAGCCTGGAAAGGACCCAGGGCACGTTTGCTCCCGTTTTCCGGGCCCAGGACACCTGTACGGTGGCTGGGAAACGCGTTCAGTGCACACCAGCCACCTCTCAGACGGCGCTGTTCCAGACGTAACGCAAACGTGTTAAATGCGCGGGTGAAACATGACTTGGAATTAAGGAAAAAAGTTATCGCTAAAACCTTTAACTCAAAGAGAAGTTACGAACATTAGTTTCAATTAGAAATTTAGCAAATTGTGCTGCATTTTTAAACTTAAGAACTTTAAAAACTTTTTTGCACATACGTCACATGGTTTTATTTTCTTCAGCCAACATTTGACTCCTACACTGATACACGCATGCTCAGAGACCCTTCACGCTGGACTTTTTCTCAAGGACCTTGTGTGCTCGTGGTGACGTAGTTGCCTTTTCACCAACAAATGTTCCCGTTTGCAGGAGTTCCAGCTCTGCAGGGACTGTCTCCAGACCACGTGTGTTTTTGTCAAGCGTGCTGTCATAATGACTCCCGTGTAAAGGGCTTGCCTTATAAAGGAGACATAGAATCACCTAATTGTAATGGAATTTACCTGACTTAGGAAACAAAGGCAGGGATTTAGCTAGAAATTGGCACGAGTGGCTCCCACAGAAATCAACAAGAGGACTGGACCCACACGTGGTCCGGCAGAAGCCCCTAAGTCACTGGCCCTCACCCGCGCCTGACCTTCCCCTGCACCGCTCTCCCGTCCTGAGTCACCGCCCGGGCAGCTCTCCGGGAACTCCGTGCAGACACGGAGAGCAGATAACACACTTTATAAGTCAGTGAATCAATGTCAGTTGTAGCTTAGGGCATGTCAGGGCTGTAGGAACAGTATAAACTTATACAGGGTGTGAGCCAGGCACGGAACGACAGAGAGAGAGGCCGTGTGTTTTCATATCGGTGATTAACAAGGCCAAATCACCCTCTGTTGACGCTGGGGCCGTGCCAGCTGCGGCGGCATGTGGGTGTGGGAGTCCCTTTGCAGTGGGAGCTGGCGGCAAGGGCCGACGTGCAGGAGCCACCCGCGAGCCCTGCGGCAGGAAAGCCGGTCCTTCGCGGGCCTCACCCTCCTCCCAGCGGGCCACCCACACGGGAAGAGTGGCTCGGCCTCCAAGACCCATGAGCAGAGTTGTGACACGCAGGGGTCAGAGGAGGGGGCGTAAGGACAGACGCTGGTGCGACCTCGCTGGGACCCCCGAGGGCGGCCCACGTCACCAAGCACTTCTGTCCGCACTCCAGCCACTTGCTCTCAGTCGCCCCGTAAAGGAAGCGGGTCCAGGCTGGGGGCCAGTGCGCAGTCGGGCGGCGCTCGCGCTCCAAACCCAGCCTGAGCTTCTCCACCTGCACGCTCAGCTTTTCTCGCTCTGTCACAGAGCTGATGCTTCCAGGTCCTGGGCAGCGAGGCCCACACGGGGTGGGGGCGACTGGAGATCCGGTCACACGTGCCAGTGCCACCTCCACCACCTCCCTCCGTCCCGCCCTCAATACAGACCCCGAGTGGCCTGGCCTCTGGCTTCCGGGAGAGCCAGATGCCCGAATCCTGGACGTTTTCTGGCCTTAAGTGCGTTGGCAGCTTATCTGACTTGTGTTTTCAGTCGCACACTGTGAGGTGATGTTGGTTTACAGGTGGCAGCCGCTGCCCTGGAGTGTCCCTGGGCAGAGAGTCAGACGGAGGATGGGTGGGAGGCCAAAGAGGGGGCAAAGGAAGTGACGAAGCACAGACGTGTGCTGGGAAACTCGAAGATCTGAAAACAGTTTCAAACCAAGGAGAGGATCAAACAGGAGCAATTCCCATTTGTGGTATCCCTGCAGAAGAAGGACCAGGGAAGCCTGTGGGCAGAGCCCCGTGACAGGCGGCTGCTCCTTGGCTCAACGGATGGGAACAAGCTGCTAGAGATGAAGGCAGATAAACGGAGAAGAAATTGCTGGGTAGGACCGTGTAAACAACCTTCAGAATAAAAAAAGAAAGAGAAGATGGAGTGTCAGGATTACAACCCCAGCGCCCAGGGCACCCCGCTTCCGGCCGGGCCCTGGGGAGGCACTTCCCATGGCTACACCCGAGTTAGGATGGGGAGCAGGGTCGCCAGACGGTGAGACGCTCGCCCGAGGCCCCCACGAGGTCGGGCGCCCACTAGAGTCTGACTCTGAGTCCGTCCTTAATGGAGGAGTGACCAGAGCGTGCGGGAAACCCAGCCCCCTGGTGGCTTCCCGTCCAGCGCTGATTCCACATCTGCACTGAGTGGGCAAAGTCTGGACCAGAAACACAAAGATATGGGTTTTATCGATGTCTGGTCACCCATCGATTCACCACGGAGCACCTTCAGAGGACTCACTAAATAATCCACAAGAGTTCTTCATGACTCTTATCCTCAAGGAAACTGGGAAGATAAGATTGACACCAAAGAGACAGGAGCAAACAATGACACCACCGGGTCAGGACCACCCGAGGTGGTGGCCGGGGGGCCACCAGCCCCATTCACACAGCGAGGGTGCAAGGAGCTACCCCGTCAACTTTCTCAAGGAAATAGCAAATTCTGGGTTCAGAGGAGCCACTCTCGCCGCCACCATCACCTGGATGAACAGGGAGCCAGGGGACGGCGGCGTATTCTCAGCCTGCAGACGTGGCCTCTGCTTCCTGGTCCTGGGCGCCCCCCAGCATTTCAGGTGGAGTGGAGCAAACTACAGGGCAAAGGGGAGTTTGAAGAAAATACATGTTCCAAAGGCACCTCTTCACGCCTCCTAATCTGATGCTTCCCAGCCGGGCAGTTAGTTCCAAGGGGACAGGCCTGGGCCTGCCATCCCAGCAGAGGCCAGGCTCCTTCCAGAGCCATTAAATGATAACTTACAATGATTTATCTCCCTTAATTTACACAGCCACCCTCAGAAAGCTCTCTAAATGCAGGCTAGCCTGTTATCTTAAAAATGCATTCATCGGTAAAAAGCACAACGAAAGCCCTTAAAGCCATAAGCTAACAGGGTAAGTTCCTCCCAGGTGACCAGGGAGAGCCCACCGCTCTGAGTCCTGAGTCTGGTCCTGGCCAAGGCCAAGCACCGGTCACGGACATGGACACAGCAGGGCATCTCCCGGCCACTGTTCCCGGAGGTGGATTCGGTCAGGACGGTGATGTGCGCAGCGCTGTACTGCGGGGACAGGGCAGGCGGAGTCACTGTCAGGCAGAGCGTGAGAGCCCTGCGAGGTTCCCAAGTGCCAGGGAAGTAAAGACGCTACACAGACAGCAGCTGGACCCTCACACCGGCACCTCGCTTCGTAGCTTAAATAAGCGATTTCCCTGTCGTTTAGCGGCATGCTGTAAGATGCTGGAGCAGGAGTCGGATTCCAGGGTCCCTTCCACGTGGGAGACACACACTCGGCCACGGAGGGCGGGCAGGCTGGCCTCCTCCGACAGGAGGCTCAAGGCTGGTCCAAAGCAATGTCGGCCTAAAGGCCCTGCTCGTCAGACCAGAGGGCAGAGGAGACGGACGTGTCGTCTACAGCCGGAAGGACGGACAAGCGTGGGGTTCTGGAAGAGGCAGCAACTTTGGGGAAAATCCCTCACCACCCACGGCGTGTGCATCCAGTTTTGGGGTGTGTGTGTGTGTTTCTGTGTGTGTGTGTGTCTGACCCTCTCTCTATCCTCCGTCCGTCAGGGTCAGTAGCTGGTGAAGCTGGACGAGCCGAAGGAAAACGTCCTGAAGGTGAAACAAAGACAGACAGACTCACAGAGGGAGAAGCCTCCGTCGTAACTTCCTTGAAAACACAACTCACTTGAGTTGACAGCGAAACCTGGGAACACCAGAGTCGGGCCTTCGGGACAGGACGTGCCTGCCTGAATTCTCCTGTGCACTTAGCCGTAGCGGTCTGTGTGCGAACGCTGCTCCGGAAAGCGCTCCACCTGGTCCTGAGGGGGCGTCCCACTCGTCCCCCAAGCCCAGAGCATCTCCTCCTCGTCCCGGGAGGGTGTCTTTCTCCAGTACAGAGTCTACTCACCAGCGAAGCTGTGGTTCCGCGTTCTTGCACGGATGGGCTTTGGGGCATGTCTGTGGTCACAGCCACAGCACCACGTGGCACGGGATTTACACGGAGGCACACGCGCTGGACGCATCGGACGTGAGGACGGGAGGGAGCAAGCAGACCGCCCACCCCTCCCGAGGGCCCGGCAGCCACGGTCCCTCCCTCTGGGTGCACGCGTGTGCCCACGTGCTCAGTCAGACCGCAGCCCACCTCCCACCTGGGCACAGAGTCGCTCAAAGTCGAACGGAGGCGCTTGCACTGCATTTCCCAACATCCAGCGCTGAGCTGAAGGGCTAGTTTCTGGGTGTTTATGCGGCACTTTGCAGGGAATTTTAAATGCCGTGTCCTCATAGGAGCCTCTAGACGCGGCCTCCTTCCCTTCGGGGGCCGATGCTCTTGGGCGGTGACACTGACCTGTCTCTGGTCTCGGAGAGATGAGAGCAGGGCTCTCCCCAGACACTGTCACGCAGGACCTAGACGCTGACCGGGTGGGTCCTCGGCGGCCCCGTCTGTGATGATAAACCAGAGACAACCGTAACGAGCTCCAGTGTCCCTGTGCCCAGTGGCAGTGACTTGCGTTGTCCCCCTTTTCCATTTTTCACAAGATAAACCGCTCGGATCCGTTGGCTCAAGCCCCTCTGTCACATGTCACGTGGAGGGGCCAATGTGCACAGAGACAGGGACGGGGACCGCAGCCCAGGACACGCGCCTCACAGCTGGGCCTCGCAGGGACCTGCTCAAAGCTCGGGAGCCGGGGTGGGGCGTAGTCTGCAGGGTCCCGGGGCGTCCGCTCTGCTGTCCAAAGGGCGCGCCGAGCCCAGGCCTCCCGCCTGCAGAGTCTCCCGCTGGGGTCCCCGCCTCGCCTCCTGGGGCCCACACGGCCTGATGAAACTGGTCCCCAGACCCCCACCCTCGCTCCGGGCTTTTCCTTCAGATGCTGGCAGCCGCGCAGGGTGCTGAGGGTGGCCCCCCAGGACTGTGCCACCTTTGCACGGGGAGTCCACACCCCGGCACCCCGGCCCCAGAGCCGCCTCCTTGTGCAGCTGGTGACACCCCAAGAAGTCAAGCCCCCCAGACAGCCCAGGGGCAGCGGGCAGCAGCCGGGCTCCAGAGAGCACCAGGCTTAGGGGCAAGAGCCAGACCTGGAGCCCCAGGCCTCAGGCTCTGCGGGAACAGCGGCCCAGCCCCCAGGACTTCCCCCTTCCTGGGCGCCCGCCCCCACCCCGCCCCGGGCTCAGGAAGCCTGTTCACCGTAACATTTCTGTTTCTTCCTCTAAAAAGAGCAAAGGAAGCCCAAGCGAACAGATGCGCTCCGGGGCCGTGTGCGCCGTCAGAGCCGCCAGAGGCCGCCCGCCGGGTCCGGCACGTGGCCTCTCGGGCGCATCCGCAAGCAGCGTGCACAGGCACCTCGGGCTCCGGAGGGGCCGGGCTCGTTCCCAGCCGGGAAGCGACGTGAGCTGGGCCTTGACCCGAAGGCTGTCGATGGGCCCCCGGGGTCCAGGCGACATCTCAGGGCGCAGACGGCCTGCACACAGCAGGTGCTCGGTAACCTCTGTGCTGAGAAGGGGTGTAACCGTGTCTGTCAGCAGGTGTCACTGTCGGAGCCCCCAGCTTCAGGCAGCGGAGGGCATGGAGCAGGCGAGGGGTGTCACCCCGGAAGCCGCGTCTAGCCGTCCCAGTCGGAGTGGGCCCGGCAGAGCAGTGCTTTCAGGCGCCTCTCCCCTAGGCTTTCCAAGAGGAGGGCACTGCCGTCCCCTGGCAGGACATTCTGGAGTCACCCTGGGCCAGAGGCAGGGGAGTCACGACCCCAAGAGCCCTGCAGACGCGGGCTTGCCCTCCAGTCACCAGGGGGCTGGGACGGGCCTGGACGGACTAGGGCCTCTAGCGCATCTGCCCTCACTCATTAAGAGCCTCCTAAGTGCTACTCACTGTTCTTGGCCCTGAGAATACCCCCATTTATTAAAAGAAAGACAAGTCCTGTGTCTCGGGATACATGCTTTCCCTGGAGGGGGAAATGAGTACATTTTCTTATAAAACCAGGTCCCGGGGGTGTCCCCATATGGTGACATCAGTGGTGGAGGCTGTGACCCCAGTATCCCCTCCAGGCCCGCAGGCGCCTCTGGGGGTCGGCTGGCTGTTTGGGGCAGCACCCCAGTTCTAACCACGGTACGGGGGTCCTGTGAGCACCAGTGCCCGGCCAGGGGGGCAGTCCTCAGGCCTGGTGCCCAGAATCTAAGTCCTCGCAGGGCCCGGCCTCTGGGAAGCAGAGAAGGAGCTGCCCCCGCTGAGGAAAGAGGCGGGGGGCAGCCAGCCCCCTCGGGCACCTGTGGCCCTGAGGCTGCTTCCAGGATTGGACTTGGCACTGGTTCTCATACCTGGAGGAGAAGCGGACCGGCCACTCACAGCTACACTCGTGTGGCTGAGGCTGGATGTAGGTAGGGTGACCAGCCGTCTGGCTTGCCCCTGACGTGGGGCTCTTAGTGCTAAGACTGGGATGGTCCCTGGCCCACAGGACAGAGGGTCACCTAGGGCAGGGTGGAGCCTTAAGTGCTGAAGTGCTTCTGGCCGAGCTTTCTGGTGGAGAAGGTGATTATGGCAATGTTTAAACTTACGTGATAGGAGCAGGCAAATTATCTTCAGCCGGTCAAAGCCCCACCCTGCACTTTTGTAACTCAGTGACAGAGCGAGGGCACCGGGTTGAGCTGGACCTGGAGGGGCCCACAGCGCCCCACCCCGTGCTGGGACAGCACCCAGGACACGGGGTCCAAGGATCCCTCCTCTTGAATGGAACCAGGGACCCAGTACGTTGTACGGGCTCTGACGTGACCGAGGTCACTGGTCACCTGGATAGCTTGTTGTTTCAGGAACCGGGTATATAGGCGAGAGGATGCTGTGGAGAGGCACGGTTTGGGGTGCCCAGACCTCCTCTGAACACGGCCCCACTGATCTCAGGATGGTCCCCACCATTCTCACACCAGCTGGATGATGGTGGACGCCGGCTCAGGACCGGCCAATTCCTTTCTCCCCCCAGAACGTGACGTGTGGCCACAGACACCGTAGTTCTGTCCAGGGGCTGGTTAACAACGACTTATTAGGGCCTTCCTGAGATGCGGGGATGCTGGGATGAGACGCTTTTCCGGGGATGCCCACTGGGAACCACCACACTGACAGGTAAGCGGAGGAGGCTGGTTTGCAAAGAACGTGGAAACTGTGGGCACGTCCAGGTCAGACGGGAGATAAGAGGCCAGCGCAGGAGGGAGGGGAGAGGAGCCCGACGGCTTCCTGCTGGTCCCGGAGGACGCCCACCCCCTCCCAGTGTCTGCAGTTCATACACGCCCGGGGGGATTTTACCCCTCAAACCAGACGCACCCCGCAGAGGAGGACCTTGGATGTTGCTTGTTCCGAGCGTCTCTCTTCAGTAGTTCTCCCGAGGCGGCTGCGTGGCGGAGGGGGCTTCCCTCTGCTCCCCTGTCGGGAGGACACGTGCACAGTCAGAGTTCGTGTCCCTCTGCCTTCTCGTGTCCTGAACATGCGCTAGAGCAAAGGTGGAGTGAAAACGATGTCAACTTCCAAACACATCGCTTACCAACTAACAACATGCATGCAGGTAATCATCCTGAGCTGAAGTTTAGAATCAGTGACTATTTCTCTCTCCCGTGCATCCCTAATTCAGATCGCTGCATTAGCACATTCGTGTAAGATGCGAGTATGTTCCTGCGAGCTTGGGTGACTCTCCACGGCAGGATGACCCTGAGCCCTCTCCTGCTCGTCGGTACCGGGAGACCTGGGATCTGGTTTGTGGAGGGCATGCCTCACGTTTCAGGAGTTCATCCCGTGAAATCTAGGCTTGGAGGAGAATAGGGGCATTTCAGTGACTAGTTCAGCCACTCGGGTCACCCGAAAGACTGGGCCCTTCTGTGGACGTGGAGCCCGGCCCGGCCAGCCCACCCATGCTCTGAGGACCCCGGGGAAAGAGCAGCAATGGATTCAGTGCGGAGGAGTGCAGGCAGAGGCTGGGAAAAGGGCAGAGGGCAGGCCTCCCCGGCCTGTCCCGTCCGGGAACCTGGCTGGGGGGTAAAGTCCCCGAGAAGAGGCAGACCCCCGATTACTCTGGCTCTCCTGGACTGGGAGCCGGCCAACCACGGCCCCAGGCCAGATGCGGCCCCACAGTCACTGCTTCTGTAAAGTTCACAGAACACCCACGCGGTGTGTCTGTGTCTTGTCTGTGGCCACTTTGCTGCAGCGAAGGGACGAGCAGCCCCAACAGAGAAAAGACGAAGGTATTTGCTCTCGGATCCTTCTCAGAGGAAAGGTCGCAGGCCCTGTTCTCGGCCCACGCCGAGTCAAAGCATCAGGACGCCTGCAAGTGATCTGGAACTTTCTTCTTTGCGACCAAGCCTGCTTCAGGCTGGACGTTTACGGGAGTGGCGGGTTTGGAGTTAAGAAACTGTTATCAGAGCCCTTCCCTTGATCAACACTGACGGCTTTCTTAGATAAGCCGTGAGTTTATTCCCAGGCTCCCCTCGGGATCTCGTGCTTTTCTGGGGCGGGTGCAGCGTTCGCTCAACTCTGCCACAGTGGCCGAGGCCAGGGGAGGGGGAACGCCGGGACCAGCTCGTCACCCCCTCCCCACGGCCCCCTTCTCTGCTCTGCGCGGGATGTGAAACCAAAATGTCACAAAGGTCACCCCTTCCCCCCTTCCCAGGAGCTCGCAATCGTACTAATGCTCCTGGTGACTCTACAAAGGCAGTTACAGGTCCCCTTCCAAAGGGCGGGAGCCAGGCAGAACATCGCGCTATAAGCAAATCTGAAACAGAGATGAGTAATGGAGCCGTCAGAAAACAGGGGAAAGAAAGCTTTTCACTTTCAGCTCTTGGGAGGATGTTTCTTCAAGGGCTCAGGAGATATTTTAGCCAAATTTAAAAATGTTCCAACAAGACATCAATGCAATTGAGAGGACCACTTAATTAACACCTTCGGGGATGGAACGAAATCTGCTGACGGCGGAGGGCGGGGGTGTTTGGCAGATACACACGGGACTTGCCCGAGGTCTGTCACTCCTGTGTCACTTGGGAGCGGTACCTGCAGCCTCCACTGAGGAGGCAGCTGGGGACAGAGGTTGTAGAAAGCTACAGTTCTGTGGAAAGAGAAACACGGTTCTGGGCAGTCTTTCAAGAAACGTTTTGAAGGCAGCGAGGTGGCCCTCGAGGGAGGTCTGGGTAAAACACTGTTCCTGCTAAAGGCACACAACGCGGCGGAGTGGGGGGGCGGGTGGCGGGCATCGTCACTGAGTCTGAACAAGCCTTGGAGGCAGGAAGATGCAGGGTCTGGGCAGTAGGTCAGAGCGCGTCTGTGGCAACAAGCGGCAGCCGGCCCAGCCGCCCAGGCCTCCGCTTGCCACCCCAGGACCCTCAGCCGCAGCATCTCCCAGGAAGCCGCCCAGCGTGGCTCCTGAGCTGGGAAAGGTCATTGTCTTGAGTTTCTGCTTCAGACTTTCCAGACTGTGAAACTCTAGGGGACCAGGGGAGAGGGAACCGAGCAAAAGGGGAAAAGGAACAATATTTGCCTCTACTATCGTGAGAGATTACCGGCCAAACCCTCAGACATGGTGATTGCTCATGTGTTTAACTATTTTTTTAAATAGCAGATACCAGTGTGAACCGGTTTGGAGAAAGAGTTTGCAGGATAACAGCTCTGCCATTTGCAAACTCTGAGCGAGAGATTCCCAGCGCCTCGGCCGGTGCTGAGAAGCCTGAGCTCAGGGGATTGGGAGGGTGAGTCTCTGTGAGCCCCCAGCACTTAGCACCGTCCAGCGCACCCACACAGCAGCTGGTTCACCACCACCCCCTTGCCCCCCCGGGGTGCAGACAACCCTGAGCCTCTCTCTACAGTTGGGGTACACGAGACAGACTTGGCAGCTTAGGCTGCCCTGGGTCCCGGTGAAGATGCTCTGCTAGCAGGACCGAGATCTCTGAACACCTTCTCTCTGCTGCCCTCACTCTTGCCAGATGTTACTTCCTGACGGACCTCGGTTAAAACATTTCACATTTGGACTTGGAGAGATTTCAAATCTTTTCCTAAATGTGACTGTTTCTGACACAGATACTTTAAAACCAAGGGGGTCCAAACTGATTAAAGTTACAACAAATTGGGACTCTGGAAAGTCCATGTCATCAGCCAAGGAAAGAGATTAATCTGATTGAATAATGAGTTTCATCTGGATTTGCCTTGCCATCTGCTACAAATGTTTTCCAAATTGTGTAGTGTGAGGGCAGGGCTTCATGGAGGGGTGTATCAGCTATTGTAACAAAAGTAACATGTTCTTATCCTTCCAAAAAAGGTAAATCTTTCCCCCAACGTCCACATCATGTAAAACAAACACACGGAGACATGAGAGAGCAAGACTTAGAAAGTTGTAGGTGCCTCTGAGCAGTAAATCCCCCATGTCAGCCTGTAGACTTTTTGAGCATTGGCACTTGTTCAGTTAACACCTGACTGTCTCTGAAACTGTCAACACACACAGGTTCTGATAAAGAGAACATCAGACCAGGAGGCGAACCTGGAGATCGCTGGCTTCAATCCACCAAGGTGGCAGGTCAGAGAAACGAAGCCACGGGAGCTGGGGTTCCGGGTCCTACCACAGGGCCTGTCGTCGTGCAGGCGGCGACAGAGGCCGGGAGCAGAACCAGGGGCCGCGACCCACAGCTCCTAGTTCTTCCTGCTGTCACGTGTAGCTTTGCAATTCCTTCCGCTCTGTTTTATTTTGGTTTATTTTATTCTATCTAGTGCATTTTTCATTTCATTTCCATTTGTGTTTTGCTTTCGTCTGTGTCCCAAAACACCACCACAGTAAATCATTGCAAGGTGGATAATATTTTCTCATGGGAACAATGATAAAATCGAGGGCCGTGTTTCTAATCAGGAATGTAACATCAAGCAGATGGTATACATGAGCAACAGCTTTCATAAGGCAAAGATTAAACAACCACAACCTTTAAAACAATTTTCATCTCTCCAAGCCTCAATTACCTCATCTGTAAAATAGTTATAATAGTGGGGTCATCTCATAAAACTGAAGGGTTAGTGGAGAGCATGTAAACAAAGAACTTGACGGCGCCCTTGAAGTCCGGGGATACCCTTTGTTAACTGTCAGGTGCCTGCAGGCACTCGGCACATTCGTTGGCTGTGATCCCCGCGACAGTGTTAGGAGGTGGGCGCCATTATTATTCCCGTTTTAAACATGAAAAAATAGATGCCCGGAGACACAAAGCAAGTGTCCGAGGCACGGGGCCAGTAAGCGACCCAGCTGGCATTTCAACCCAGATGATGTGACTTCACAGTCTAAAGGCTCCACCCCTGTCCTGCAAGCAGAGCTGACATGTAAGAAATAATGTTAATATTTTTATTTCATTTAAATACAAGAGTTATTATCCATATCATACAGAGCAGGACACATGTGCTGTGACCATCATTTCATAAAAGGCCTCATCAACTCTCAAGGTAGTGAAACAGCAAAATATAAATCTATTGATCATAGCATTGGCCCCAAACTAATAGTTAGGGGATACATGTCCAGTCATGTAGGAGCACTTTTTACGTTTTATGAATATATGACCCATATTATCATAAAATACGGTCCAACAAAATATGAGCTCATGTTTCCTTTTTTTCTGAATAAATTTCAGACTCGACATAAATTGTCTGAAAGTGTTGTGTGGGGCTGGTGTCCCACACCCGCCGCTGTTGTTAAGGGCGTCTGAGCTGCTGTTTTCTGTGAAAAGCATGTTTTTTAAATTATGAGAGATGTGAATTGTCCTGAAAAGGATAGAGAATGAAGTAACATCTCCTCACACCTCCACCCAGCATCTCAGACCCCAATGCTGGATAAATTTCAACACTGTTTCATTAAAACTCTTAGGAAAATAGGAATCAAGGGGAAACTCTTTAACCTGAAAAGCGTAGCCCTAAACATCCCACGATTAACCACACGCCTCAAGCGCTGTTCCCTTTAAAGGTGGAAATGTCGAGACAAGAGTGTCCGCTTTGCCTCCTGTGTCCTGAGATGCTTGGACCTGCAGGACCAGCCACGACGGGAAGAGCCAGAAGAAAGCATAGACTGGGCTGTCCCCACGTGGTGGTGGACGTGGGCTTTGCCGTGGTCCGTTCCTAGTGGATGGCACGTTTGCTGGAGAATGTGGCTTGTGTGACAACAGTTCTTCGCTTTGGTTGCCGTCTGCACTCAAGGCTGCGGCCACGTGGTCAGTGTCAGGCCGTGTCCCACGGGTGTTGGGCCAGAACTGGCTTCTCCAACTTGGGGACGCAGAATCCCCAGATACAGCGGAGAGGCCGACCCCGCTCAGCGCGTGGGCAGGCCCCACGTGGACACCGTGTCACTGCGCTCTCTGCCATGCCACATGGGGCCCGCAAGGCCCAAATTGTCCCTGACTGTCCCTGAATTGCGTGTAGGGCATCGCCAAGGATTATCCCAAACTTGGCTAAGCCACAGAACCAGAGGATTGCTGGCACCTTCGGGTGCTTGAATTTCCTGAACAAAGATCCCACTTGCAGCAGGAGCCCTGGGCCGGGGTGCCCGGCCTCTGGGGATGAGCCCGCCCAGGAAGGGGCTGCGATCTGCTGTCTCCCACCCCCGGGGAGGTGGCTTCGGGGAAGCTAGAGTCCTGACTGTTTTCAGCATCACTTACCAATTCCTTCAACAAAGACCAGTCTGGTGCTGCTGTTCTAGCCCTTGGGGTGAGCCGGGAGCAGCTGTGAAGCGCCTGCCCCGGAGCCTGTAACCAGGGCGGTGGGAGCTGGGGGCTTCCACTTTCTCCTTGGAAGCCCGTCAGCTTCTGCTTTATAGAAATGACATGATGTTACCGGCCTGATCCCACCTCAGAATTGTGTATTTCTCTGTTATTTAGCGACTTAAAAAAGTCTCTAATAGCGCTTCTTTACCCTGAGGTCAAGTTTGTCTTTCCTAACGCCTCCATTCCAGTTTCTGTGCCTTTGGAATCTACCTGGGCCTCGTCCCCGGGTATGGGGCTCCCGCCGGGAATTCCCAGGGGAGACCCAGGCCCGGGCGCTGCCTCCTCTACGGGGAGGACGGACTCCTTCATTGCCCCGCTCTTTCGGGTCCATCCTTCCCGGCCTCCCGAAGGTGGTTTGCCGTCAGAGCCCCTCGATCGCTCTGGGGCCCCAAGCCCCTGCCGGGGATGCCGGACGCCCCTGCCAGCTCCCGACCCAGCCCCCTCTGATCCCTGGAAGCACCCCAGCCTTTCTCACAAGCTCAGCTCCATGTTTAAGAGAACGTTTGCTAACGTGTTCCTAGCACTTCGAGATCGTTGCAGCTGGACAGATTTCAGATTATTTATCCACCACATCTCTGGAACCAGAGAGCTTTCCTGAGACTCGTGCTCAAAAGCCAGGGATGACTCAGCTCTCCTCACCTTCAGCAGCTCTTCTCTCTGAAATGCATCCAAGGACTGACTCAACCCCCCACCAAAACGCGCAGCCATCTGAGCACTTCCCGCGCGGTGGGAAAGTCGTGGAAACGGGGAGGAGCCCGCGGTCCCTGCACAGCTGCTGACGGGGGAGCAGCTTCCCAACAGGAAGATGCCGAAGATGCAGGTGTCTCGCGGGGTCACCTCCGCCCCACAGCGCCCCGGGTCTCACAGGAAGAGGCAGAACATAAATCCATACGGTGATTAAATCCCAGGCCGCACTAGTTCCACAGCCTGAAGATTTATGGCCCTTTTAGACCAGAACCAAACCCAGTGCCTCCTGTCAGGCCTTCTCTTCTCTCTCCTTCCAAAAGTAAATATTTTGGCATTACAACAAGTGATTTTACGGATGGTTTCTCCCCAGATCCCAGAGCAAGCTGATGGCAGGATCAGCTTTTCACACGTCTTTCAACAAAGCCCTTCGTCAATGGTCCCACCCTTGCCTCTCTCCCCATGCGTGTGCGGTGTGAGCATGGACACGTGAGTGTAACACACACACACACCAGACACACAAATACACACCCCACACCCGCTGCACACACGTGCACACACACGTGAACATGCACCTCTGCCTGACCCCGTGACCCAGGACCTCGAAAGACACCTGGGTTCTTGCACCTGCTACTTTCTTTGCTGTTGTGTCTTCCCTCATGAAGTCATTATAAATGTACCTATTGAGGGCCCCTGTTCAGGCGCATCCGGGGATGAGAACGTGAGTGAAGTCATCTGTTGAGCGCCTGCTGTGTGCTAGGCTGTGTCCTGGCTCCTCACCTCCCCCCACCCCGGGAGGTGGATTATGATCCCATTTGACAGGCAAAGGAGCTGAGTCTCGCAGAGAACAGTGAGCCTGTGAGCGACTCACAGCCCCTGACACGAAGTCTGCTCTTTTCGTGCCAGTGGCAAATCCTCCACACGAACCGGATGGAGAGCTGGCTCAGCTGTGGCGCCATCACTGACCCTCCGCCCCGAGCCCCTGGCTCGGCTCCGGGATGGCTCAGGCTCCTGAGACGGGCACCCGCCGACACACCTCTGCGTCCAGGTATGGGCCACATCTCATTCATCACGGCGTGGTCAGTGCTCCGCGCAGCCCCAGATCCCTCTGGCCATGCCGGGTCCGCAAGCCTTTCACCGAAGCCGCCTGTCCCGGGCGGGGCTGATGGCTCAAGATTGTACAAACAGAGGCTGGGACGTCTCCCTCTGAGCTGTTCTCCTCTCCCCTTGGCGCTTGGCAGGAAGCACATAAAACGCCGCGCCACGCCTTGGGTAGGGGCACCCCAGCCACAGCCACGTCAGGGAGGTCGTCCTCCTTGTCTGAGGCACAGCCGCTGTACCTGGAATGCAACAGTTATCCATATACTTCCTCCGTAAAGTCACAGCTAAAGTTTAGTTCTCAAAATCAAGATTAATTCTGCTCAATAAAATCCATTTCTAAAACCTTTTCAAAACCTAATAACTGGTGTTCTAAACCCTAATCTTCTTAGAATGCACATTTCCTTCAAACCACTGCCCTCTCGCAGTGAACCACTGGGTAAGAGACAATCACGGCAAACGCGTACTATATGCTACGCGTGCCAGGCACCCGCACTAGTGCTCTCCAAGTACTTTCTGCTTTTAATCATAACCTATGGATTAGGTGCTACTATCATCATCCCCATTTTACACGTGAGGAAGTGCACCACAGGAAGCCTACGTTTCCACGTCCACACGTCTGCTAACTCTGGAGTTCATGCTTTAGTTCTTTAATTTCTCATTTCCGTAGGTAATATATTCACCCGGCTCGAAAATCAAAACAATCTAAAAAGGCCAAGTCTACCCCCACCCCCAGTCTCCTGCTTTCTCTCTCACCACCCCGGACCCCAACTCCTACCTGCAGGCGCAACTTCTACTAGTTTCTGGAGCATCCTTTTTGAGCTGTAGATGCCAATGCAAGAGCGTGGGAATATGTTCCTAGGTTCCTCCCCTTGTTACACAAACCACAGGTGCTGCGCACGCCTGTGTCCCCGGTTAGTGATCTCCCTGCCGGACCTTCTCCCTCGGTTCATAAATGTCTCTCGTCTTTAACGCGTGCACATGCGCCTGAAGGACCTGCCCCAACCCAGGTAACCAGTCCATCCACGGAACCTTGGTTGTTGCAGTTTTTGCTACGTGCGCAACGTTGCCGAGAATAACCCTGATGCCCATCTTTTCCTGTGTGTTGGTTTATCTGTAGAACAAATTTCCAGAAGAGCATCTCTGCATCAAAAGATAAGCATTTTTATGATCTTCTTAGTATTGACGAATCCCCTCTATATTAACTGACCAATTTGCACACTTTCCTGCAATTTGAGTAAATGCAGGAAAATAAGTAATTTTCTTACAGCCTCACCAGCAGAACGTGTTGTTAAATGTTCTTGAATCTTTGCCCATTTTACAGGTGAGTTGGTGTTCCTTGCGTTACCATGAAGGTGAGCAGTTTCTCCTGATTTCTTTCCCACGAGCCGTACTATTCACATCCCCTGCCCATTTTTCAGTTGGTTTGTTGGTCTTTTTCTTGATGAAATCTGGGATGTTCTTTAACCATTTTGTTATAGTAACTCCCAGGAAAAATGGAGACAATGTTAATAAAGGGAATTGCCATAAATATGACATTTTATCATAACTGTTTTAGGTAAAAGTTAAAAAATCTCCCTGATTACTTTTAACATTAAACTCTATTCATCAAATAAAGTAATTCATATTAAATGCTCTACAAATTCCAGCCTATTGGTTATTCATTAATATAATAGGGAAAAAAACATTTAGAGATGATAATGTAAAAATGTAAATAATGAGATTAAGATTCAGACCCTGAGAATTTCACAAACAGCAGGTGATTAATTTGTTCCAAGAAGCTTTCATCTGTACTCAGCTCATCCATGACCTTTTCAATAAGGAGGAAATAAAGGAAAATTAAAAGCTTTTTCTTCTGTCACCTTTCTGAAGCACAGTGCCAATTATATTTAGTGTCTGAATTTCTCGGGATTTCTAAAATACTGTGTAGTTTTTTATTTTTGAAGCATTCACAAACTCATCATCCATTGCAGACCATCTCCTTAGAGACATGACTGAGGGGTTGCCCGTAGCAACCATCCTAACCCTCCGGACTATTTATATCTGCAGCCCTCAGATCTCAGGCAAGTGGTTGTCTTGGACTGTAGGTGCGCAGAGCTGTGGGAAACGCTTTTGAGTTCCTACCCCTTGGAGTACTGTGAATGCCAGAGCTAACTTACAGCCCCTCTGCTTTCCCTGGCCTGGGAAGGAGGGGCTGAGGGCAGGGTCTGGGGCACTGGCCTGGAGCCAGAGCACTGCCAACGGCCCTGAGCCTCAGAGGCAGACGTGCCAGCTCAGGCCCTCGACCAGGTCAGTGTGTGCAAGCCTCTGTGATCACTTGGTCGTAAAAAGCTGGCAGAGCCAGGACACTGCTCCGAAAAGGATACACTCGCAGTGACGTGTGTCGCCAGGCAGGATGTACTGAATGCTTATAGGGCACGGGCTTTGGGGAGAAATTCTGGAGCCCGCAGGAGCCACCCACAGAACAAAACCCAATGCCACCAGGTGATCGGGGCCCTGGTCGACCCAGTCCCAGCAGGACTCGGGCGGCCGCTTCCCTGCTGGAGGATTTGCAAGTGTGGGTCAGGCGACACTTCCTTATTTGCGACTGAGTTTACTGACCAATGTGGCTCATCCACAGGACCTTAGAAAGAAGGCCAGTTTGCACTCCTGTGATTCTGCTGTATTAAAGTAGCTCCAAGTCCCCGTAACTCCTCTCTGTTGGGAGCTGAGTCGTCTGCACACGCTCTGAAATCCCTGACGGGCTCCATCTACGCACAGGGGCTCCAGGACCGGGTCATCTGTCCTGTAGCCACAAACACACTCCTGCGTGGGTCAATACGAACTCGTAGTCGGGCTGGTTCTGGTTCCGGCTCAGATGGGAATCGGTCTGTAACGAGTGGAGGGTGACAGGGACCCTGTCCCCTCAGAACTGAGCAGAAGTGCAGGACCCTTTACAAAAACACGACCAGCACAACGGCGGTGAACTACAAACACTCGCTCCTTTTCACACTTCGCTTTCATGGCGAATTCGTCCCTTTAAACCCGAAATGCAAAGCTATCCTTTCAGGAAGACTGCCCTGTGCTCGCTGTGAGGGGCCTGGAAGGCCAGGCGAGGACGGGGGTTCCCGGGCATCCGGACGGCCATCCTGGTGTGTCCCTCGAGGACACTCATCCCCGAGGCCCGGGGACAGAGGCTCACCTTCTGGAGGAAAGCTTTGATCTCAGCTCGGAGGGAACAAGGCCCGACCTTCCAGACTCCCCTGTGCAGCCCAGCCTCCCTTCCAGACCCTTCTGCCAGCTCTGTCCTTACCTTGTCCGGCCGTCGAGGCTACTTCATTCTCAGGGTCCCCGGCCCCGACTCGGGGCTGCAGGGCCCGGGGTCTCCCTCCTTCCCACAGCCTCTGCTCTGCTGCGACACCCCAGATGCCAGGTCACTTTCTCTGAGACTCCCCCGTCCACCCCAGATTTCTCCTGGTGGCACGTGGGGTCTGAGCTCCCTGCTGGGACATGGGCTCTGCGGGCGCAGAGACTCATGCCCCCTGACCCCGTCCTGTCCCCGTCCTGTCCCCGTGGCCGCGGACGAGGGGACTGAACCACGTGTGCTGCGTGGAGACCCTGAACAAATTGCTGGGTGAACGGGCGAGTGAAGCCGGGACTGTTCACACGCACACAATTTAGCGTCAAATCAGTGACCGTCAACATCGAATACGCTGCTCCTTACCGTTTGTTACCTTTGGGGTGTTTTCCTCCCACCCAGGTTCTTGGAAATTCTACTGTGGTAACAGTGATCCTGAAAACTCCCGGGCAGTTACCTCTTGTCCTGGGACCAGGGCCTTTGTGGGGTGACTCATTCTCCCAAGATCAGAGAGCGTCTCACGCGGTCTGTCTTCTGACCCATTTCTGAACATCTGTGTTGATTTTCCTTTCTTTCTTTTTTAAAACTCTGCTTGGCCCACAGTGTAGCGAAATGAGAGGTTTTGCATTGTGTCCCGAGGCTGACGGACTCGTACCCACTGCAGCTGCAAAAGGCCTCGGCGCCGTGGTTGCTCCTGAGAAAACGTCCTTCGTCCTGTGGCCAGAGGACCACAGGAAGCAGGGAGCGAACCCCAGTGTCAGCACAGTGTAAAGGGGGGAGCATCTCACACCCTCCCAGAAACAGGCCTACACCCCACAAGCACACACACCTGACACTGGTGTACATCCGACATGCACACACACCCCCCGATGGGCACCTGAGTCTTCCTGACCCTGAACAAGGGTCTCCTGGAAGCCTCCTCTCCTCCTTCCCTTCCCCCTCCATCCTCCCATTCGCCCCCCTCATTCGATGCTATCTCCTCTCCGACACCCAGACTCTCCATCACTGGGCTTCAGTCAGAATTTTCTGGGTTCCAGACACGGGGCAGGGCGCCATGACGTGGCTGCCACCCACCTCGTACTAAGAGCACGGGGACCGGGACCCCCAGAAGCGACTCTGAACTGCCGCTGGTCCTGGAACTTGTGTCCCCCTGGCTCCCGACAGCTCTCCCGATGATTTCAGTGCCCTATCACCCAGGGCCGTCAGGGACCCCATTCTGTAACCAGCCCGCAGCCACTCTCAGCCCTGGGTGACAGGGAACAGTCCCCCCGAGTTCCAGTAGGTGAAGGCTCTCTGGGGTCTCCTGCAGAACAGAGCTGGTCGGGGCATTTTCCAGCCTTACCTGTGAAGACCCAATTCTGTGGTTTCTCAGACCCTGTCTGCACTACCCGCCATGCTGGTCTGGCACCTCTACTAGACCTTAATTATTGGTCTGGTCACCCGGAAGTATGGTGTCCCAAGGGGGATAAAGGGTGTCTTGCAAGCAATGGGCCTGGGGACTGTCTTCAAGCAAATGAGAGGGTGCTGACCACCCACAGGGAAAGCAGGTCAGCCCTGCAGACCCAGCGGGTCAGGGAGTCCGGGGTCGTCCACCCAGAGGTCTCAGTTCCACGTCGGGGCCGTGCCTTCTTCCTGAGTACCGGGCACGATTTCCTGTTTCTTTGTATGCCTTGCCACTTCTTGTTGCCTCTTGCACATTTTACGTAACCCGGTGTAGGAATTCGGGGTTGTGACTTTTCCCTAGGGAACTGTTGTTGTTATTGTTCCGTGTTTATTTGTTTAGTCGCTCTCATTGTGTGGCACTGACGTCTCTGCTGAGGTTTTTTCCTCTCTTTTGACTTTTTTAAAGCCCGGCCGCCTAGGAGCTGAGTGATCAGAGGAGGACCGGTCAGCACAGGTGATGACTCACCTCACACCGGCGCTCCCAGGGCTGATGCCTGGGCCGGGGGCCGGGGGCACCTTCACTGTCTCGGCGGCTTCACGGCTGCCCAGCGGCTGCCTCTGCGGGCCTCTCCTTTCTCTCGTGTCCCCCGCTCCGTCGACCAGGCGTGCGTGGTGGCTCAAGGCCCCTCTGGTGTCCACACGTGCGCATGGCCTCTGGGCGACAGGAGTTGTGGGGTCTTATTAAGCCCCCGTGGCCGGTCCACCTCCCAGAGTCCCCGGTAAACACCAGCTAGTCACCCGCCCACTGCCCGCCCCGCCTCCCTGGAGGCCACTGCCTGGAGGGACAGCGCTCCGGGCCCAGCCAGCCCTCCAGCGGCGCCCGCTCCCAGCTTGAAGCCCCCGGGCAGAGCTCAGTTTCTGGAGCACTCAGGTGACCAGGGCAGTTGGTCCAGCATAATCGTTGCTTTGGGGGAAGAGGATTTGTCGCCCTCCCGTGTTGCTGGAAGTGAGTCTTCCCGAGTGTTTTAATCATCCTCTCACGGTGACGCCCACTCCGAGGAGAACAGACAAGCAGAGCCCAATTCCGGCTCGTCCACCGCACCGTCCGCAGCTCTCCGACCCCCAAACACACTTGGCAACGGAAGCAAAGACCTGTCGTGTTTGGTGGTTTGAAGGCCATCGGGGTCCCCACTCCACAACGGTACCTGGCCCGGTGGCTGCTTCCCCTGTGGGTAGATGTGGCTGACGGCAGGGGCCCGGCGGGGGCTCTTGGGTCAGCTGGGACCTTTCCTTCTTTCCTGAAGCCAGACTGGCAAGGAGGACTGTCCCCGGCCTGGCTCTGGGGGCGGACACCACCCAGCCTCTTTTCCATACAGAGATTTTCAAATATAGACTGAGGGTTACCTTTTTAATCCCAAACCCCAAAGTAAGCTAATCATAACTAAAAATTTTTTAACTTTTATAGACACAGAGAATATATTGGTAGTTCTCAATGTAGTTCAGTTCATTAAAGGCCTCCTGACTTTTTATGTTAAAAAATATTTATTAATTTACATTATCACTTAATATCTTATTTAAAACATCTTTAAAATCGCTCAATAGTTTTACACGTTTACCCAGCAGAACTCTGTAGCTTATAATTGTTTGCCAATTCTTTTTTGTTAGAACTGTTAAACAGATACCAGGGAGGGTCATAAAGCAAACATCTTTCTAAGTGTTTATTTAAAATTATCTTTTGTTTATTAACAATACCTGTGAAGTTCCTAATTAATACAAACAGGCTCTAACTAACAATGGATCAAGAGTTTAACTATTACACTAGGTGCTTTTTCACTGTGTAAAAATAGCATTTTATAATTTAAATGGAACAATTAAGACATTTTCCTTTTGATGTTGATTGTGACTTTCAAGAACTCTAATTTACTAATGTAACCCGTTTAACTAGATTTGATGCGCCTCTTTTGAAATGCTACACCCTGTGCAGCAGAGCACAGGACACGTGCCTCTCCTGAGAACCCAGCTGTTCCCCTTGGGCCCTTAAGCTACCTCAGTTGTCCCTGGCCTGTGAGCAGCGACGCAGGGCAAGGCCCTGACTGGGTCAGGTCAAGGGACGGGGTGGGGCACGAGCCGCTGAGAGATAAGGTGGGGTGGGTGTAGGAGCTGCCCAATCCACTAGATCCAGACGCAGTGCCTGAAGATCTACTTAAACCCCAGTTTCAAGCCTGCTTTCCACACGTCAAATCCCGTGTCTCTCAAGCTAAAGAATCATAATACACTTGTGCTGCGGGGCAAGTTTAGAAATCGTTCAGTGAATGCTATTCTTTTCACAGATGAGGAAACTGAGGGCCCAGAGAGGTGGCCTCATTGACCTGAAGACACACAGAGTCGGTGGCAGAATTAGACTGGTTCCCAGGTCTGCTCGTGTCTAACCAGGACCTCTTTCTGCTCCACCAGGGCCTCCGAGTCAGGCCCTCTGCTCTCTGCACCTCTGATTTTCTGGAAAACTCACAGCTGGAAGGTGATTGCCTGGTGCAGTATCCCCAGCTCCCTGGACAGAGCAGGGCCCCTGCCTTTCAGCCACAGACCGGAGAGGCAGCTGGAATAAAGGATGAATTTCACAGCCCCCAGCTGCCCCGGGAACCAGAAGGAGGAAGCAGGACAGCAGACCCTATGTGAGTAGGTGGGGAACACGTTCCAAAGGGGGAAAGCTCTGCAGGGAGCGGCTGGTCCCCTCCGCTCACCTGCTTGACAAACACGAAGGTTTATGCAGAGAAGCTGCAAACAGCTGGTGCGGTGATGACCCCTCACAGCCCTCACACACGCTCTGGAAATGCACAGAGGTCTCGAGAGGTTGCACACAAACGGGCAGTGGCGGAAGGGAGTCTGGGTCTCAGACATTCCACAGAATTGCACAGACACCTGAAGTCACGGCCACGCAAGGCCAAGAGTAACCTGGGGTCCCTGCTCGCTGCACAGGTAGTTTAAACGGTGGCTCTTGATGCAGGACCACGTGAAGACCTGGCCGAGAAGGGTCCCCATGAAGCGGGGCCGGAGCCTCGGGCCCTGGTAGGTCCACACGGGTGGCTCCTTCGAGGTGACTCCAGCAGCTCTGGTCTCTACTTCTGGTTCCTGGAACCCAAAGAGGTGCTTCCCCGGGGCCGTGTGCATCCAGCTGCTCGTCGACTGAGCATTAGCTCTGTGTTACGGGATCAGCAAATACAGAGATTCGCAGATCTTCCTGCCTGACGACACCCCCGACTCAGAGGGCCTGACAACCGCCCCCTGGGGTCAAAGCCCCTGGTTGATTGTTTCTTCCCCAGTGGACCTGCTGGAAGATAAATTACAGGCGATAAAACAAGACCTCGTCCTCAGCGGATGGTTCTTTGCTGAAGGACCCCATGTCTTTCAACACTCCTGTTAGGACACAGCTTTCTGCCCGGGTCCCCTCCTGCTGTCCCAAGGTAGCTCCACACCTTCGAAAGCAAAGCCCACGGTATCACAGACCCAGAAATGTTATTTTCTTTTAGCCAATAGTACATGCTCGGGCTTATGCCGACTCTATACTAGAGTCACACGGCTCATGATGGCAGGAAGCTCAGGACCACAGACTGTGGCCCAGGATGCCCGCCCCCTCACCAGCCCGGTTCTTTGACAAAGGAGGGCCCTGGCCCAGCGAGGTTAGGGGTCACTGCAAGACGTCCTGGCTGGATGAAGGCAGAGGAAGCCTTTGAAGCTACGTCTTCTAAGCCCCAACCTTCCAGTCTGTGGCCTTGATGTCACACGACATCGAGGCCAGAAGTAGGGACTTATGAACAGACGTAAAAGCAGGAAAAAAAGTACAATACTGCCCTCTGACAAATGCTCACGTTTTCTTTGGGCCAATCTTCTTTGCAATTATCCTTAAGTAAATATCCAGAAATAAATTTTAAATACAGCCCCGTGGTTCTTCCAAGGAATTGATTAAAGGAATATTCTGTAAACGAGAAGGAACATCTTTTTGAACGTTTTTTGGAAAACACAAATATGATATGAAACCATAAAACTACACTTCATCGTGTATCTCTCCTGCTTGAGAAACCTCAGTGACGGAAAAAAGGGGACTCTTGAGGGATGAGGGCAGAAACCCATCTCATCTTCGGGGAGCAGCTGCCGTCGGTGGCGGGGGAGACGTGAGCTGCAGAGCAAAGAGAAAGGCGCGGGGCTAGAGCCGACGTGGGGACGTCTCTTCCCCGACCCCGCTGGGGCATCACTTCTCGGGGGCCACGTGTGGCTGTTCAGGGCTCGCCTGGGAGGCCTGGACAAAGGGGAATTTAAATGTGGTCGTTTGGGGGCCAAGATGCGTGACAATGCGGTCGGTTCCCGGGCTCAGCCTGGTGTTTGGGGGGCCATGTGGGGCTCCGGTGAGGCCTGTTTCCTGCGAAGTGGCACAGGGACCACCGGCAGGCGGTGTTTATAAATCCAGCAGCGGGGCCGACTGACCTCACAATGGGCCGGGTCACATAAACAGTTCATTATTCTACAAACAGACACGCACGAGCCACCTCAGCCAAGAGCGGCTGGGCAGTGACCATGGGAAACACCCCACCCAGGGGAGCCCGCCCTCCAGGCAACGCAAATGTGGCTTTGCCCACATAAACACGGCATTTAACTCGAGGCTTGTTTGTAACGGCTCCAGATAGCTGAGATACAATTAGGACTGAACACAGAGCTCTGAAATTTTCTAATTTGGGGGTTAATCTATTTCAACAGGCTCTTGGCACGCACGTGAACACGTGTGTCCCTGAGTGTGTGTGTGTGCGTGTGCGTGCGTGCACCCCTTTGAGGTTTACTTACTTGGTAGCATTAATTCTAAAAGGACATGCCCAGAGGGATGTTATGAGGTAACATGTTAGAATGTAGACATTATAAACGGAATTTCTGTTTTCCCAGTAATTGCAAGCAGGTGAAATTAAATATGAGGAAAGAGAGAGAGAGAGAAACAGAAATAAGGAAGAACAGCTCTGGTTATCTGAGGTGAGCACCAATAAATACCATTGTTTCACACCCCTGGCAGGGTTTTGGGGGGCAGAGGGGAGCAGTAGCTTTTAACCCAGTACAATCTATTCAGTGCTCATTTGGCACAGATGCAGTTTGGAAACAGTGACGACTTCGAAGCTAAGTAGACGTAAGGAAATGAGTTTTAGATCAGTTTAGAGCTGAGTGACTTCTCGAAGGGGCAGGACAGCTGGCAAGCCCTTCGCTTGTGTCCGGACACCTTGTGGGAAGGCGCCATGAGCAGTGCAGAGGGCGCGGTTCCAGGGGGTCGGAATTGCCCCGTGTTTGGGGTAAACCAACTGCATAGGGAATAGGATCTCTGAGGCCTTGCTCGGATGATAGAAGCACAGCCCTGCTGTGGCCATAACACAGCGCTTCAGGTGACAGCACAGCTGCACACCGGGAAGTAAACGACTCACAAGGCCTCACGTCTGGCAGCATCGAAGGCTCCCAGAGAGGCACTCGGAGCAGGAGCCAGGGGTGGGTAAGCTGGGGGCTGGCTCGCCGCAAAAAAAAATCAGTTTAAAAGGAGAGAGGGAGCTCCTACTTGGCCCAAAAGTATAGATTTTGGAGTAAATTTCAGTCTGAGACCAGACTTTTCAAAATGCATTTGGTTTTAAGCAGGCAGGTGACTTATGGAACGTGTTTTGGGGCTTCTGAGACCTGGACTCGGCGGCTGCGGGGGGAGAGCTGAGCCCAGCAGGCCTTGTGCATCGCCCAGGCCCAGGGTGCTCAGCACCCACATTGATGCCCCTGGGACCAGAGCAGGGAGAAAGGTGGACCCTCAGGAGACGCAGACAAAGCCCGGTGAGAGCCCGTGGCCGTGAGATCCTGCGCTGGCGTCCCTGAGACTCAGGCTCATCCCAGGATCACTGCACAGAGGGAAGGGGGGCTGCGAGGGAGGGATGTGTTCCTTCTCGCTGGCCCCAGGTCCTGCGCGAGGACCGATGTGTACAGAGTCACTGAGTATTTGTCGCACCAATGATCGAATGTCCGAACAAGGGGACCCGGGAGCCCAGGGCCAGGCTGCAGAGAAGTCACGGGCGTCGGGGCCCTCGGGGGAGCAGGGACAGTGCAGAGTCTGCTGGCCCCCCGCCCCTGAGGCCTCCTCACCCAGCTCCCTGCTGCAGGCTCCCCCGTGGGTTTGGGCAATGGGAGGCCTTGGTGGGGCCTGGAAGCAGGAGGAAGGGAAAAGCTAGGGTATTTCTTCCTCTCTCTCTGTTATAATTCTTCAGAAAGCAGTCGTTGGAATCAAAGCTTGTTAAACACCCCGAGCTGGTGAGAGTGTGGGACAGACCCTCGCGCCTGCTCTGGTGGGGATGCAGGTGGCACCAGCGTTTCGAGGGGCAGTAAGTGGCATCCATCATTGTTTAGGAGATGCAGACCTTTGACCCCAGCAATTAGAAATCTGGAGATTGAGAGTCTAGGAACCTAAGAATCTGTGAATTTATCTAGAGTCTAGGCATCTATCTCACCAGTAGCTGTTTTATACCCACAGGCATTCAGGGTTGTCAGAGTGAGATTAGAAACAATCCAGCTCTCCATCAGTAGGGGCAATCTGAAATGAATTACAGTCTGTCCAGACTACGTAACATTTGAATCCTCCCAAAAGCGTGAAGTAGATCACCTGTACTGACCCGGCAGGGAGCCGCTGGCCTGAGAAGGTGATGCTCCCAGGGCAGTGAGTACAGGCCCCCGGCCCCGTCCACTGAGGAGGCGAGTGTCTGTCAGCTCACTTCTGTCTCGGCAGCAGTGGCTTTTTCTGCTTTGAAAATCATCTAGGCTGTGAAGCATGGGGGTCCTTCTACCTACGTCTTAGTCATGGAAACTCCAGTTTCAGTAAATGCTCTTGGGTAGAAGAAGAGGAGACCCCTCATTTTCTGTGCATCTTCTTTGTCAGAGTTTAAACAGCTGCTGACTCTCACCAAGTAGCCTACCTGAAGGAAAAAGTCATCATCTCAAAAAGCAAAGCTCAGATCTACATTCAGTTGCTACAAAATGGAATGAAATAAACCAGCTGGATTCAAACACAGGTTCCTGAGCTGGTACCTCCGACGGGTGGTTCACACAACACAGAGATGGGCAGGGCCAGACACTGGATTGGAATCTTGGTAAAACTCAAGGCCTTAGTTTGCGTAAAATCATAAACTCATAGAGATGACAGATATTCTAAGATTTTTTTAAGCAGTTTGTTTGTGGATCTCTTTTACGGCCGTCTTGCATCGGTGGGCCTCCGTCATGTGGTTGAAGAGAACTTACACTTTTCCCAGGAACCTGTTTCACTTCCAAAAGCACCTGGAACAGGGAATCCCCCCGAGCTGCCCCAGCTTCTCATCTCAGACCTAAAGGGACGTTTAAAGCGCACCATTCGCACAGTTAGAAGGTAACTGAGCAACGACTCCCCAAATCTCTCCACTCGTCAAGTTATCATCAGAGTTGATGGGATTGCTCGTCTGCGCCAGGGGCTGTGTCCAGGTGAGGAGGAAGGGCTGTCCGGCCCCCGAGGGGCGCTGGGAGCGGGCGGGAGTGGAAAGTGGAGGAGAGGGGGTCACCCCTCAGCCCCGGGGGCGGGGGCTTTGGCTGGAGTCTTGGCTGGGAAGGCTTCTGTCTTGACTGAGCCGTGAAGAATAAACATTCTGCACTGCACAATCTACCTCACTGGGCCATCATCCAGCACCCTTTTCCAGGCAGGCCTGTTTTCCGCCTCTGACCAGAGCTGTTCTCCAGGAAGGCTAAACCTCCCTGAGCTTTTGTTACCGATTTGCGGGCATGAGTCTTCCTCCGCCATAGATTGTCAGCTTCCTGAGGACGGGAACCGTGGCATCTGTTGCTTTGCAAACTTCACGGCTCTCGGCTGAGTGTAAAGCCCACGGCCGGTGCTGGGGAGGTGCTGACTGGTGGTGATGGTCCTCATGGGCCACCCCCCAGCTCTCCCTGCCCCGGTGCATCTGTGCAACCCTGTATCACACATCACGGCTGCTGTTAAATGTACCCGCCAAGCGCAGCTCAAACACATCCACCAAGGCAGGGGCTTCAGACTTGCTTTACCACACCCCACGGTAAGAAAGATGTTTCCACCAGCCGTCACGCATGCATAGAAGGGAAACTCCCTCTGTGTGATTCATATGTTCTCACTTAATCTGTCTTTCTGTTCTGACCTATAACTCCTATTCTGTCCTATTTCATTTTCAAATTGCCAGAAGTAGGTCCACTGAAAGGATGTCACAACCCACTAATGATTTCAAAACCCTGCTCTCAGGGTCCCTGACATCTTGGAGCTCCGTGAGAACCTTGGGTTGCAAACCTGAGCAGGACACAGCCCCCAGGAAGCCGCCTTTCCAGGGAGTGAGGCAACACATTAAAAGTAACTCACATACATTCCCATTAGCATTTCCAGAATTAGCATGTTTATGCAATTGTTGTTTCTTTTTTTCCGGGAAAGCTATTCTTAAATCAGCGGTGCACATCACACCGTGCTTTGGGTATGATACTGTCCCATAACTGCCATGCAGCACATCCGAGACTCTGAATATGCCGCGTGGCACCTCGGCTAATTGCAGAAGCAGCTTGTTACACTGTCCCGGCAGCTGCAGTGACCCGCCCCCCTCGGGTGGCCCATTCACTGGAATCTAAAAGGAGAACTTCAACCCCAAGCCCCCGTGCTGTTACTACCAAAGACTGGAGCCGGGGTCACCCGCTAAGCTAGGGGTTGCCAAGCGTTTTCGGGAAAGAGCCAGAGAGTAAATCCTTAGGCGTTGAGCATCCTACATCTCCATCACAACTACTGAATTCTGCTCCTGTAGCCCAAATACGCAAAGGAGGGGGTGGTCTTGTTCCCATGAAGCTGTATGTATGGACACTGAAGCTTGAATTTCATATCATTTTCACACGTCATGAAACCTTCTTTTGACTTTTCTTCAGCATTTGAAAATATGGAAACCATCCTTAGCTTGAAGGCTGTAACCAAACAGGCTGGAAGCTGGGTGTGTCTCCAGGGCCTGTGGTCTCCAGCCTCTGAGGATGGAAAATATTCCATCTCCACTGTGAGCCTCTCCACCTTAGGCCCCCGGGAACCCTGGATCAGAGGCACCAGGCAATTTTCTCTTGATGTCTGTGCCGAGGACGGTCACGTGGAGAGAATAAAGAATTGTTTATAAAGAGGCGGTCGCTGGGGGCAAGAAGCCTTAAAACAACTATAACTGTTCACAGAGGAGGGAGAGGTTATAAACGGAAGACCGGCAGGGGTGTTCCCCCACTGGTGCTGTGGGCACAGCTCCTTTCAGGATGAAAGGCTAAATCCACCTTTGAAAACAATCAGGCTCGGCCCATCATGTGGTTTACCAGCACCAGCTTCCCGGGACAAACCGTCACCTGCTTTCGCAGTGCTAATCCCGTCTTCACCCGGATGGGAGGCTCAGGACCCAATAGGCAGGGAGCGGGATGAGGGTTCCGTCACCAGATTGCTCTGATCAGTGCTGCCGGGTTGTCAGGGCCCACGGGACACAGCTGGGCCTTCTCCCAAGCAGGTGCCGATGACTCAGCCACACCTCCCCACTTTCTTCATCTTTGCTCTTTAATTTACCAAATTAATACACGCAGATTTTAGAAACAAATCCAGCCAGTTCCGAGCTAAGTGGACAGAAGACCAGCCGCGTCCCCTCCTCAGCCATTCCCCTCCCGGCCAAAAACCCGCTGCGGCCACGAGCGGCGTCCTATGTAATCCAGAACCCATGTATGTACGTTGTGTCCATGTTTGTGCCATTTTTGATGTATTTTGTCCGTTCTTCATTCTCTGTTCTTTTGCCTTCACGAGGTTCCGAGGCCAAGCGCCCATGCGCGTAGATCCACCCGCGTCGTCTGCAGGGCGCGTTGCCCTGACCTGCCGCCAGGTAAGCCTGGAGTTGGTACCTTGGAAAATTCCCAGCTCTTCTCTCCAGAAGCAGCCGACAGGGTAGTTGATCTTAACTGCCTGTTTGGTTGTGGTCCACAGGCTCTGTGTCAGCCACACCTTCAGACCAGAGGGAATGTCACCCAAAGGCAAATTCCCACCGGCTAACAGAGAGGGCCTTGCTCCCGGGGGTCCTCCCGCAGGGCGCTTTTGGGTTTAATGCTTCTCAGATGTGTGTTAACGTAAGCCCCCTGGTCATGTGATATCTGTGGTATTTGGGGCAAATTTGACTTGAGGGGATTCCTTCAGAGTCAAAAACGTTTGACTGTGTCTGCAGAGACAGCCCCAGAGATGCTTTAAAAAAAGCTTTATTGAGGTATAATGTGTATGCCTGTATACAGAATTAACTCTTGAGTACACATGGAATGGTTTTCAGTAAATTTATAGAATTGTGCAGCCTTCACTCCAACCTAATTTTGGAACATTTCCATCCCCCAGAAAGGAGCCTTGCACCCACTTGCGGTCACTCCCTTTCCCATCCCAGGCCCAGGAACCACCAATCTACTTCTGTGTCTGCAGATTTGCCTTTTCTGGAAATTTCATAAAATGGCACCATACACTACATGGTCTTTAGTGAGTGGCTTCTCCCGCTTAGCATCATATGTTTACGGTTCATCCAGGTTGTAGCAGGTGTCAGTACTTCATTCCTTTTTATGGCTGAATAATATTCCACTGAGTGGATATGGAACAGTGTGTGTATCAATTCACCAGTGATGGACGTTTTGATCATCTCCACTTTTCTGGCCATTATGCATAAGTCTACTATGTACATTTACATACAAGTCTTTGTGTGGACAGGTGATTTGGATGTTTTCATTTACCTTGGGTAGATACCTAACAGTGGAATTGCTGGGTCATATAGTACATCTATCTTTAACATTTTGGGAAACTGCCAAACTGTTTTCCAAATTGACTGCACCAAATGTCAAGTCTGTATCTTTGCTACTTGCTTTTAAGAAAGACCTTGTGTCACAGGACCTAACGGGAAAGGAGTCGGTCAAGCCCACAGCAGGCCAGCTGGGGACAAAGTCCTGATACCTTCCGTCCTTTCTGTTCCCCCTGTCGCCCCTCATTCCTGCCCCTGGGGCTTCTCCTGGACTGAGTCAGAAGAGCAGTGTTCCTGCTGGCCAGGCCTCTGTGCACCATCTCGACCCCGGCCAACAAAGGGGGTTTCTAAGGGTAAAGGGATCTACAGACACACACCGGGACCCCCCCCCTTTTCCCCAGGATCAGTGACCACCACTGGGAGCTCTGAGGAGGGAGTATTGAACGCGTCTGCGTCTGTCTCCCTGGGGAGACCCCAGCAGCGTCACTTTCCTGCTGCCCCTTCACTATGATAACTCCAGTGTCCCCCATCATGGCTTAGATCTTGGGGTGCAGCCCTTCAAAGAGTGGATGCCCCTTCTCTGGGGACGGGATGAGTCAGGACGAACCCTCCTTGAGGGTCTCCCCAGACTGGCACGGCGAGTGCAAATTTCTCTACCCTGAGAATCGGACAAGGTCAAGAGAGAATTCGACTGTAGGCGGGAAAGTCCCCATTTGTGGTGAACATGGACTTACAGCAAGGAGCCCTCTGCTGCTTCCCTGGACTCCTAACCCAGGGTTCCTACTGTCCGGTGAGCCCGTCTCCCCAGGAAACCCCTTCACACCCCGTCTGAAACATCACCCCTGTTCCCGGGCGCAGATGGCTCCCTCCCCGGACCCCTGCAAGGCCCCGGCGTGTGGGCTCCACGGGTACCCGGCTTCAGCCGGGCAGGAAGTCGAGTCCAGGCTGAACCCCTCACACAGCGGGGAGTGGGGGGTCTCCAGTTCAAGGCACTTTCCCACAGCGCGACTGTGTGTTTTGGCTCTGCTGAAACTCTCAATTGAGTTCACACTGAAACACTAACATTAAAAGATGCTATGTGCAGCCATGTAGGAAGTTCAACTTTAAAAATAAGCTTGTCTTTCAAGTCCAAACATAATGTTTTGGGGTCATTGTGGTTCAAACCCGTGAGAAAGAAGGAGTCCCTCAGTGTAGAGGCAGCTCTGCCTGGATGGGAGGTGGGGGCCTCGGGGTCCCCGCAATTGCTCAGAAACCCGGGAGATCCGCTCCCGCCTGGATCCCTCTCGGGGACCCCTCAGGATGCCGGTCCAGGTGCCAGGCTTCCGTGCGGCATCTGTAGCACCAGAAGGAGGGAGGAGAAGCCAGGGCAGCCCCAGGACGGGGCAGTGTGTGGAGAGGGGTTCCCGCCTGCAGAAGGGGCGTCTGGAGGCCACAGGTGCATCGCACTTGGTAAAAGAGGCTGTGACGACTCGGGCTCCTTGTCCGCATGAGCCGTAGCATCTAACACCGGTTCTCACCCAGGGCCAGGGAGCAGCCGCGGCTCAGACTTGTCCACACAGCAGCTGCGGAGCCGGATCCCTGCTAGACGGTTCCGCTGGAACTTGAATGGGCGACGCGTGACCTTCTGAAGGTCGGAAACCCTCTGAGAATCTAAGGCTGGGAACGCTCTCTCCAGAAAAACCCACACCAGCTCCACATTTTCACAAACAAGTCTGGGGGCTTCACACATGCTGAAGCCCCACGAGACCTCTTTCTCAGAGTCGTGTTTTACACTCCTTTTACAATATAGTCCACTTTGGGGAAATGAAAAATCTACACTCCTTTTAATGTTGATTGCAAAACAGTCCACATAGTGTGGCTAAAAAAAGAGCAGAGCAGTGAGACGAAGCCTTTCCCCATCACAGGAGCCCCTCCCCACCCTCCGAAAGCCGCTGTCCTGCAGGAGCGGGGTGGAGGGGGCAGGCGGCAAAGACCACGCCCGGGGCAGTAGGAGTGGCTCAGGTCACAGGGCGACTGTGTTTCATTCTCGATATGTGATCGGGGCTGACCTCTGATAACCTGTAAAGACGGAATTGCATGCATGCATTTTGTATTTGAACTTGCCGTGGTCACACTTAGAAGGACCTGACCCGTCTTCTGACCACTTTTTTCCCTCCTGGTTCCCCTGATCTTGCTGTATTTTACAGAGTCTGCAATACACACAAAGTAAAGTATTCATATGTAGCTAGTAGTTCATTCCACCTCTGGAAAGAGACCAGGCAGGATGAGGAAGTTAGTGAGTCAACTGTCAATAAAACTTTTTCCAAAAAAAAATTTTAAATAATTTTACCATTTTCTCCAGCAAAATAAACCTTTCCCTTTCCTAAGAAATACTGATTGCAGAGAACTGTAGCACTTCATTTGATGAGTATGGTTATCAATTATTAGGTAATCATTAGTCATTAGAACTATAAACAAGAGAAGGACATTATCATCCTCTCCCACCCTGGAACTGGGGGCATCCCTGCTGGGAGCGGTGGTCCATGGTGCAGGCAGAACGGGAGGGAGGGAAGGCAGAGGAGACAGGAGTGGACTCGGGGCAGGTGCGCTCAGGTATACCTGCTAGAACTGACGTCACACACACAGCTGAGGAGGGACTCGGAGATCCAAGATCTTGGGGCTTATGTTCAATTGATCTGCATTACTTTATCGATCCTATGAGTTAAGAATTTAATTTTTCTCTCTTTCACTGATAAAAGCACTAGGAAATCAAGAGGCAAAATTATTTTTCTAGGATTTCACTGTTGTTGGAGCCTGAACCAGGGTTACTATTCATAATGTTGGCTCTTAACCTTAGAATCCCACTCCCAGGAATCTATCCTAGAGAAATAATCAGACACACAAAGAGCCACGTCAGGCTGTTCATGTAGCAAAACACTGGAAACTGCTGACTGTCCATCAAGAGCCTCACATCCCGGACTCCAGACCCTCAGTCTGCTACACCGTCATCCACTACCTGTACTTTTACTCACTTCAACACTGCTTTACGTCTACTTTAAACCAACTACCCTTCTTGTTACTTAGCTTCATTCTAAGTAATAATATCCAAGACATAATAGGAATATGCAGTATTCCTACATATTTTTCTCCGATACACATTAACATTTAAAAACTTTTCCTGGGTGCTTCCCTGGTGGCGCAGTGGTTGAGAATCTGCCTGCCAATGCAGGGGACACGGGTTCGAGCCCTGGTCTGGGAAGATCCCACATGCCGCGGAGCAACTGGGCCCGTGAGCCACAATTGCTGAGCCTGCGCGTCTGGAGTCTGTGCTCCCCAACAAGAGAGGCCGCGACAGTGAGAGGCCCGCGCACCGCGATGAAGAGTGGCCCCCGCTCGCCGCAACTAGAGAAAGCCCACGCACAGAAACGAAGACCCAACACAGCCAAAAATGAAATAAGTAAAAAAAAAAAAAAAAATTTTCCTGTAGAATTTATTGCAGTTACCATGTTATGATAACAAAAGCAGGTCATTCTTAATGTGTCAAATTCATTTATTAATTTGAATAAAAACATATGATCCCCATCAAACAAACAGAAATTCTAAATCTACTTTGAAGTTGAATCGATCAAGAAGTATCTATTTGGAAACTATGTACCTACTATCATATTGTACCAAAGATAAGGCTGCTGTCTTCACAGAATAGTTGGATCATTGGTAATCAATCATTAACCTAGTGAATGTTCCAATATTTTGGGAAATACTGGAAAACTAACAAATTTCTCTGGATATGGTTTATCTTACAGATCTAGATGAGATTAGTTTGGAAAAGAGGCCTCATTTAGTTCAGAAAATCTTCAGAGTCCAGTATAGTTCTGGGCTAATCAGAGACTAAAGAAAGTTTTTAAGGAGAAGTAAGCTTGGAAGTCAAGCAGCCTTATTTTGAATTAGCATATTTTTTAAAAAGATATGGAATTAATGATCAGGTATCTGTTCGGAATTTCTGGACTTCACTCCAAGCCCAAGTGACCACTGACATTTTATCTCCTACCGTGAGGACCCCTTGATGAGAGGTGAAAGGCATGAGGAACACTGCCAGCTATAAAATAAATTGTACTTCAATGTCCATGCTCTCTAAAGATAAATCTTTTTTTAATATAAGAAACTCACTGAAACAAATGAACGCCAATTAACATTGCTATTAGAATAAAAATATTTATCTGTATGCTAGCTAAAATAATCTTATATACCACTAATGATACATGTACCCTAGGTTTGATAACTTAAGGAAATCATCCACATAGCAAAATATTATTCAGCCATTAAAATTAACTTTTTTGGTATGGGAAAATGTTTGTTATGATGTTAAATGGGGTTCAAAATACAGCATAAACTAAATTGTATAAAAATACATATATGAAAAATTGAATGTAAATACACACAAATGATATGGTTGATTATCTCTAGGTGGTGAGATTACTTTCTTTTTTTTTTTTTTAAATTTTATGACAGTGAGTTTGCATTACTTTTAAATGGGGGTTTATTTTCAAGCCATTTATGAAGCGTCCATTTGATGAGTCTGTGAGCTGGACGTTGCCCAGGGCCCCTGTGATACAGAGAAATGGACCAGGAGTGAGTGAAGTGCAGACGCTCCCCAAACGCTGCATCTTCCCCTCGGTTTCAAGCACTTCCTGCCCCCCATTAGGGTCCTCTGGTTTCCCAGTGACTGAAGTTGGAAGAAACAGAATAAGCCCTTCTGAAGACTAACAGATGTCCAGTAAGACTGCATGATTTGATTGGATCGTCAATAGCTGAGCCGCCTTGAAAGCGAGCCCCGGGGCGTTTCACAGGGTTCTCCACTTTTACAGATGGGCCCCGCCTGGCCTCCTAAGACCCACGAGAATCAGAAACAGATGAGGAGTCAGGCCTGTCCTCACACATGAGAACCGCGGACCCACCGAAATCTCACAGTCCTCTCTGGGAAAAAGGCCGTCAACCTGTGCTCATAACAAATCACCTCGATGGTGACGCGGGTGATGATGTATGTGACGGTGTAGGAAAATACGGTCACGTTCATAAACTGGCAGTCTGCTGGCAAAGATGACAAGAATCTATCTCTGGGGAGCCAGAGTCTGTGCTGGACGTAAACACTGGCCACCAGGGCTGCAGCAGCCTGGCCCAGCCCCGGGGATGAAGGATGAAGGACAGAGCGTCCCGGCCTCGGGGGCTCTGGCGGAAGCTGGCAGCACTCAGATCCGAACACTGGGGCTAAAAAGGGCAACTGTTTTTTTATAATCAAATTTTACCGCGTGACAGATTTTTCTCATTCTTCTGTGGGTTTAGTTCTTCCTTTTCCCAAAGTCGTAATTACCAGTTTCACATCCTAACACTGAATAGCTGGAAAGCCCAGTCTGAGTAAACCATCTCTACACGGGAAAACGCAAGAGGCTAATAAGGGATGATTTTGATTTAATTCATTGTTTCGCGTCAGTAACAATCACAGAGTCCAATAATCTTTCCTGAGATTTTAATGGGAAACAATGGTATTTTAAAATTTCAGTTATTATTTTAGAACCAGACTCAGAAAGTTGAAATGTCCAAAGAAACTACCTAGATCTCAGCCAGAGTCTCCGTCAAAAGCTCACTTTGACTCAGGAAGGTGCAGGATCCCTGAGGAGGAATCCAAGGAAAGGTAAAGGGAGGTGCCCAGGCTCACGACCCCGCCTCCTGAAATACAGACACAGACACCAGCAAGCACACATGCACACACACACACCCCTACACACATGAAAATGCACCACCCCCAGGTCGTGTGAATCACCGCCAACACGACTGCAAGGGCCCCGAGGTGCCGAGAGCTCCGAGGGCCCAAGGGGATGGCCCAGGCCTGGCCTCTAGGCCAAGGGGTGTCAGCTCTCAGAAGGTAAGACTCGGGGTACTTTCTCGGCATGAAGGGTGCCTGGAGGGGGTGCAGATGCTGTCCTGTTCTTGGACTCGGCCCGAACACAGCTTCCGGCTCAACCAGCCTCAACAGCTACAGCTGGACTTACCCCTGTTGCTGCCCGTGGGGCCTCCGGCTGGTCAAGGGGGCACCATTCTCTCCCAGGCGACAGCACGAGCAGGGCAGGGAGGGGAGACCCTAACCCCAGTCGCTGAGGGTCCTCCATTCAAGCTTAGCTCAGGGCGCCGCATCTAGTTCCCCGCGGCCTAGGAATGTGGATTCCCTGTGTCCCACAGATGACGGCCCCCGTGTGTTAAGTGTTGGGCACACGACGACCACAAGACTTTTTGTTTTTTGAGAGTGTGAAAGGCGTCTCAATCACTTTTACAACCTAGAAGTCCTTTCTGTACAGAATATCTGAAGCCTGTACCACGAACCTGGAGAATTGTGGCCGGAGTGGGAGAAAGCTCTTTGCAACCAGGCTGGGCCCTGGCTCCGCGGTGTGTGATCGGCCTAATTGCCTCATCAGAGCTGACGGCCCCGTGTCCAGAAGGCCCTCTGGGTTGTGCAGGTTGTGTTGGGAACTTCTCCTCCCGGCAGTGGATTTGGGTTCCCAGTGGAGAAGGGAGGCCCTGCTGACTCAGGGACCCTCCGCCATAGTCTCCAACACAGACAGCCCCCGGCAGGAGCCCCTGGGCAGGGCGGGGGCTGCACCCTCCTTCAGCCTGGGTTTCCCATTTAGCCACTTGCATAAAGAAAGGCCTGGGAACTCTTTGCTAAAACAGCAAATCAGAGGACAAGTTTTATAGGAACCTGGTGACACAAAGGTTCTAAAGAGCGTGTCAGACACTGTGGCAGGTGAGGAAGGCCCACGGCCTCTGCCCCAGGGAGTGGGCTCCCTTGCACCTGCGATGTCCCCCGAGGTGGGCTCACTGAGGCCCCAGGGAGGCACCGACCGGGGGGCCTGCAGCTCCTGGCTGTCATCCTGGGAGCAGCCTTTGTGGAGCAGAGAGACTCTGAAGGGACTTGGATGTGGATATCTGGGGACAGACAGGTGCACCCAGATCTAGACGTGAGCCCTCCCGGCGGGACGGTCTCCAGAAAGGAGGATCAAGTTCTAGGGAGCCCCTCGCGCAGTGTCTCTAAGGCACCTCCTGGACCCATTCAGCTAGGCTGCCACCTGCCTGCGGGTCCGCCCCGTCTGCTCCGTCCTCGTCCTTGTCGCTTCCCCAGTGTTCCAGGTCAGCTGGGAGGCTGGTCTCAGATGGACATGATTCAACAACCTTCCCTGGCTCACTGACAGGTCTTGGCACCAGGGATGCCCCAGAGGAGCGCAGACCACGAGTGGGGCGTTCCCAGCTCCGACATGGAAGGCACAGCACCCAGCACCCTGCAAAGCTGGGAAGGCTCACGGAGCAGCCCTACGTGTAGGACGCTGCAGCCTCTGGGCCAGAATAATCACAGGCTGAATTTTCAGTGCAGTTTACTCTTAGAATTTAGAGGGGACTTAATGCTCCACCTAAGAATGTCTGTGTTCAGTGTGGACCTTGGGCTTAGACTCAGGGATGTGTGTGTGTGTGTGTGTGCGTGTGTGTGTCTGCATCTGTGTGCACCTGACACCCTAGGGGCCTACGAGACCTGCCTGGCCTCTAAAATAGTCTCACCTGAACCCCAAATATATATCTGCTTTTGCAATTAGAGATTCATCCCTTGGGCTTAAACATTAAAGATGGGGTTTAGGGTGAGGGGCAAGAAGAGCTGACTCCTGTCAGATGTAAACATCCCCGTCTGTTTAATCGGTTTCTTTCTCTCTCAGGATACAAGTGCCCCGTTGGTCTTTCACAGAGAAATAGCGACTGTCCGGCTGGCACACTTTGTGGGAGAGAAAACTGATCCTTAAAAGGAGTGAGCGTCTACGATGGGCAGGTCTGGGAGGAAAACCAGCCCTCCTGGCACACAGGGGGGGCCTTTGTCATCCCACCCATAGCATCTGCCCTTTAGCCCCAAATACAGGGTCAAATCAAGTCAGTTCTCCCCTAATTCCCCAGCCCTGGGAAGCGTCTTCCTTAACTCGGAGTCAGGAAAATGACGCTGCCCTGGGGCATCCACCGCATTCAAGGGGTAGGAAAAGAAGCGTCCTGCACGGGGTTGGTGTGGGAGCGTGAGGCACAGACCTCACAGGTGACCTCAGGACTTCAAGGCAGGTAAGTCCAGTTCTGTGCTGAGTAAAACCACTCAGCACCCGGAGCTTGGCATCTCCACGCTGGTTCCCAAACAAGGTTCATCCCCACTTCTACTTCCAGTGTTTTCCAGGACCTACGAGAAGACTGTACGTTGAGGTCATTCTGTTTTACTTTATTCCAATAAGATTTGTATGAACAAGATTTGTTCTCTCTTTTTTCTCTTCTCTTATACACAGAAGAGTGAGAAATCACTGAAATGTAAGCTCTGTAAAGGAGAGACTGTGCTTGTTGTATTCTCAATTTCACCCCCATCTCATGACAGGGCACATACTGAGCCTTCAGTAAATATTTACTTATTAAATGAATGGAAAGTATGGGCAAATAAAATATATTATATTTATGGGGATCCACTTTGTATCAAAGATTCTATTATGAGACATGAGTATGTTATGGGGTTTGATAGCTCAATAAAACATACCATAGAAAAGATACAATTTATGAATAATTATTTCTCGAAATAGAGTCCTTAGGTAGGAATGCTTCCAAAATCTGACAGTTCAAAAGAATACAGGACATCAAGCTTTTTGTAGTGGAGCAGTAGCTCCTTGGACTAACCCTCCCTGGACAACATTTATAAACACTGGTCAAGAAAAGAGACTGAAGACACAAATGTTCTATGCTCGTGTACTGGAAGAATTAATATTGTCAAAAGTGCCCACACTACCCAAAGTAATCTACAGATTCAATGCAAAACCACATTAGGGAAAGACATTTGTTAAGAGCAAAATGGAAATTCCAGATCTAAAAAATAGAATATCAAAATTCCAATGGCATTTTTCATGGAAATAGAACAATCCTAAAATTTGTATGGAACCACAAAAGACCCCAAATCATCAAAGCATTCTTGAGAAAGAACAAAGCTGGAGGCATCACGCTTCCTAATTTCAAACTATATTTTAAAGCTATAGTAATCAAAACAGTATAGAATTGTCATAAAATCAGACACATAGATCAATGGAACAGAATAGAAAGCCTAGAAATAAACCCACAAATATAGTAAATTAACTTATGACAAAGGAACCAAGAATATACAATGGGGAAAGTATAATGTCTTCATTAAATGGTGCAGGGACAATTAGATAATCACATGCAAAAGAATAAAACTGTACCACTATCTACACCATACACAAAAATCAACTCAAAATAGATTAAAGACTTGAACATAAGACCTGAAATCTTAAAACTCCTAGAAGAAAATATAGGCAGTAAGCTCCTTGATATCAGTCTTGGTGATGATTTTTTTGGATTTGACATCAAAAGCAAAGCTAACCAAAGTGAAAATAAACAAGTGGACTACATCATACTAAAAAGCATCTTCACAGCAAAGGAAACCATCAACAATATGAAAAGGCAACCTTTTCATATGGGAGAAAATATTTGCAAATCATATATCTGATAAGGGATAAATATCCAAAATATATAAAGAACTCATACAACTCAATAGCCAAAAATCAAGCAATCTGATTAAAAAATGGGCAGAGGACCTGAATAGACATTTTTCCAAAGAATACATACAGATGGCCGACAGGCACATGGAAAGGTGCTCAACATCACTAATCATCAAGGAAATGCAAATCAAAACCACAATGAGATATCCCCTCACACTTGTCAGAAAGGCCATCATCAAAAAGAACACAAATAACAAATGTTGGTGAAGACGTGGAGAAAAGGGAGCCCTCCTGCACTCTTGGTGGGAATGTAAATTGGTGCAGCCACTATGGAAAACAGTACGGAGGTTCCTCAAAAAATTAAAAATAGAACTACCATAATATGCAGGAATTCCACTTCTGGGTATTTATCTGAAGAAAATAAAATCACTACCTCTCAAAAAATATCTGTACCCCATGTTCATTATGGAATTACTTACAAGAGCCAAGACATGGAAAGAACTTAGGTTGTTGGAGGAGTGCATAAAGAAAATGTGAGATATATATAATATATATATGAATATTATTCAGCCATAAAACGTAGGAGATCCTGCCATTTGCAACAACATGGATGGACCTTGAGGGCATTACGCTGAGTGAGATAAGTCAGACAGAGAAAGACAAACACTATATGACCTCACTTAAATGTGGAATATTAAAACAAATATACAAACCCTGGACTCATAGCTACAGAGGACAGATTGTTGGTTACCAGAGGCAGAGGGTGGAGAATAGGCAAAATGAGTGAAGAGGGGGTCAAAGGACACAAATTTCCAGTTTTAAAACAAATAAGTCCTGGGGATGTGATGTACAGCATGGTGACTATAGTTAACAATACTGTATTGTATATTTAAAAGTTTTTAAGAGAGTATTTCTTAGAAGTTCTCATCCCAAGAAATGAGTAACTATGTGAGGTGATGGATGTTAACTATAGTTACTGTGGTGATCCTTTACCAATATATACAAATATCAAGCCATTATGTACACACTTAAAACTAATATAACGTTATATCAATTATATCTCAATTGTTTTAATGGTGTGTTTGCAGAGAAAGAAAATACTCTCGTAGATCCCAGCTTCCTTTGTGTGAGAAGCACACTTTTTTTCCTGGAGGAGCAGGTTCTTCTGAGATGTACACAAACCTGTTCGTGTCCCTTCATCTATTCCTCTACCAACCTGAGACATCACCTGAGGGAATTCCATGTTTCCGCCCTCCACAAACATCGTTACCATGAACAGCCTCACCCTGTCCGAGCCCCATGTGACAGGAGCACGCGGAGCCCTTTCCCTTCCTACGTCTGCTGCTGTCTTGACCACATACTACAACAGAAAAGAAATGTCAGTGGAGGCCTCCACTGTGCTCTTCAATTATTTCTATATTTTACCAAGACTTCTATCTCAACAGCCAACAGCATCATTTACTCACCCTGTAGTATTACCATACTCTCAAATCTCCTTAGGAAGAAAAAGAAAAACTCCTGTCAGAATATAAAAACAACAACATGAAAGCACTGGAGAGAAACCAAAAGTAGGCAGAAGTGTAGGGGAGTCCACAGTTGGGAGAGGGAACCACTCCGGGGAGACGGCGCCTGGCATTTCAGACAGTCAGGTCAACCACGTGCTGAAATAAAAATCCACCACTCTTGAGAAGAACATACCACAACTGAGTCCCTACAACAAATCAACCGCAATTTCCAAAATAGGATTAAAAAACTAGACATTTGAAACTCAAGAGTTTCAATAGAGACTGACCCAAGATGACCCAGACGTTGTAATTAGCAGATAAGGACTTTTAAGTTTTACTCTAGGACCTAAAGGGAATCAACCAGGAAAACTCATCAGAGAAACAAACATTTTTAAAGAATCAAATCGAAATTCTAGACCTAAAATATAGAATATCTAAAAAGAAAAATGTACCAGACGAACATAAGAAGAGAGTGGAAATGACAAAAGAAAGATTCAGTAAAGGTGAACATCTATCTATAGAAATCAACCAATCTGAAGAACAGAGAGCAAAAAGACAGAAGAAAAGTGAACAAGGTCTCAGTGACAAAAATCAGAAGATCTAAAATACACGCAATTAGTGTAAATAGAGTCCTGGAAAGAAAGGAGAGAGGGGGAATGGCACAGAATGTTTGAAAAATTAATGGCCAAAAAAATTTCCAAATTTGGTGAAAGATATGAATGGACATATTCAAGAAGCTCAAAAGAGTCCAAACACTTTAGAGTGATAATATATAGAACATCTCTACTCAAATACTTATCAACATTCTTTCCTCCTTTGTGTATCATTAGAACAGATGAGCCTATGACTGTTGAAATGTCTTTTTGCTTCCGATTACCTTGAGGTTGTCATGGAAACCATCTTTCTCTTACATCATCCTTGTTCTCATAGAATATGATCAGAATACTTCTTCCTTTTAGGGTTTACCTGTTCCTAAATTATTTTAACATATAAGAATTTTTTAACTCTAAAACAAACATTTGAATTTGAATTACTATTGAACTTAAAAAGCATGGCATGGATTTCAAAGGAAGCAGGAATTTTATTTATTTTTTTATTTTTTTATACATCTTTATTGGAGTATAATTGCTTCACAATGTTGTGTTAGTTTCTGTTGTACAACAAAGTGAATCAGCCATATGCATACCTATGTCCCCATATCCCCTCCCTCTTGAGCCTCCCTCCCACCCTCCCTATCCCATCCCTCTAGGTGGTCACAAAGCACCGAGCTGATCTCCCTATGTTATGTGGCTGCTTCCCACTAGCTATCTATTTTACATTTGGGAGTGTATATATATCCATGCCACTCTCTCACTTCATCCCAGTTTACCAATCCCCCTCCCCATGTTCTCAAGTCCATTCTCTACAACTGCATCTTTATTCCTGTCCTGCCACTAGGTTCTTCAGTACCATTTTATTTTTAAGATTCCATATATATGCGTTAGCATACTGTACTTGTTTTTCTCTTTCTGATTTACTTCACTCTGTATGACAGACTCTAGGTCCATCCACCTCACTACAAATAATTTCATTTCTTTTTATGGCTGAGTAATATTCCATTGTATATATGTGCCACATCTTCTTTATCCATTCATCTGGCGATGGACACTTAGGTTGCTTCCATGACCTGGCTATTATAAATAGTGCTGCAATGAACACTGTGGTACATGACTCTTTTTGAATTATGGTTTTCTCAGGGTATATGCCCAGTAGTGGGATTGCTGGGTCATATGGTAGTTCTTTTTTTAGTTTTTTAAGGAACCTCCATACTGTTCTCCATAGTGGCTGTATCAATTTACATTCCCACCAACAGTGCAAGAGCGTTCCCTTTTCACCACACTCTCTCTAGCATTTACTGTTTCTAGATTTTTTGATGATGGCCATTCTGACTGGTGTGAGGTGATACCTCATTGTAGTTTTGACTTGCATTTCTCTAATAATTAGTGATGTTGAGCATCTTCTCAAGTGCCTCTTGGCCATCTGTATGCATTCTTTGGTGAAATGTCTATTTAGGTCTTCTGCCCATTTTTTAATTGGGTTTTTTGTTTTTTGATATCAAGCTCCATGAGATATTTGTATATTTTGGAGATTAATCCTTTGTCCATTGTTTCATCTGCAAATATTTTCTCTCATTCTGAGGGTTGTCTTTTTGTCTTGTTTATGGTTTCCTTTGCTGTGCAAAAGTTTTAAGTTTAATTAGGTCCCATTTGTTTATTTTTGTTATTATTTTCATTACTCTAGGAGGTGGGTCAAGAAAGATCCTGCTGTGGCTTATGTCAAAGAGTGTTTTTCCTATGTTTTCCTCTAAGAGTTTTATAGTGTCAGTCTTACATTTAGGTCTTTAATCCATTTGGAGTTTATTTTTGTGTATGGTGTTAGGGAGTGTTCTAATTTCATTCTTTCACATGTAGCTGTCCAGTTTTCCCAGCACCACTTATTGAAGAGGCTGTCTTTTCTCCATTGTATATTCTTGCCTCCTTTATCATAAATTAGGTGACCATATGTGTGTGGGTTTATCTCTGGGCATTCTATCCTGTACCATTGATTTATATTTCTGTTTTTGTGCCAGTACCATATTGTCTTGATTACTGTAGCTTTGTAGCATAGTTTGAAGCTGGGGAGCCTGATTCCTCCAGCTCAATTTTTCTTTCTCAAGATTGTTTTGGCTATTCAGGGTCTTTTGTATTTCCATATAAACTGTAAAATTTTTTGTTCTAATTCTGTGAAGAATGCCATTGGTAGTTTGGTAAGGATTGCATTGAACCTGTAGATTGCTTTGGGTAGTAGAGTCATTTTCACGATATTGATTCTTCCAATCCAAGAACATGGTATATTTCTCCATCTGTTTTTGTCATCTTTGATTTCTTTCATCAGTGTCTTATCATCTTCTGAGTACAGGTCTTTTGCCTCCTTAGGTAGGTTTATTCCTAGGTATTTTATTCTTTTTGTTGCGATGGTAAATGGGTTTGTTTCCTTAATTTCTTTTATTGATTTTTTGTTGTTAATGTATAGGAATGCCAGAGATTTCTGTTCATTAATTTTGTATCCTGCAACCTTACCAAATTCATTGATTAGTTCTAGTAGTTTTCTGGTGCCATCTTTAGGATTTTCTATGTATATAATCATGTCATCTGCAAACAGTGACAGTTTTACTTCTTCTCTTCCAATTTGTATTCCTATTATTTCTTTTTCTTCTCTGATTGCTGTGGCTAGGACTTCCAAAACTATGTTGAATAAGAGTGGCGAGAGTGGACATCCTTGTCTTGTTCCTCATCTTAGTGGAAATGCTTTCAGTTGTTCACCATTGAGTATGATGTTTGCTGTGGGTTTGTCATATATGGTCTTTATTACGTTGAGGTAGATTCTCTCTATGCCCATTTTCTGGAAAGTTTTTATCATAGATGGGCATTGAATTTTGTCAAAAGCTTTTTCTGCATCTATTGAGATGATCAAATGGTTTTTATTCCTTAATTTGTTAACATAGTGTATCACATTGACTGATTTGCATATATTGAAGAATCCTTGCTTTGCTGGGATAAATCCCACTTGATCATGGTGTATGATCCTTTTAATATGTTGTTGGATTCTGTTTGCTAGTATTCTGTTCAGGATTTTTGCATCTATGTTCATCAGTGATATTGGCCTATAATTTTCTTTTTTTTGTGATATCTTTTTCTGGCTTTGGATTCAGGGTGATGGTGAGTTCATAGAACAAATTTTGGAGTGTTCCTCCCTCTGCAGTTTTTTTGGAAGAGTTTGAGAAGGATCAATGTTAGCTCTTCTTTAAATGTTTGATAGATTTCACCTGTGAATCCATCTGGTCCTGGGCTTTTGCTTGTTGGAAGATTTTTAGTTACAGTTTCAATTTCATTACTTGTGATAGGTCTGTTTATATTTTCTAATTCTTCCTGGTTCAGTCTTGGAAAATTGAACCTTTCCAAGAATTTGTACATTTCTTCGTGGTTGTCCATTTTATTGGCATATAGTTGTTTGTAGTAGTCTCTTACAATCCTTTGTATTTCTGCAGTGTCAGTTGTGATTTCTCCTTTTCCAATTCTAATTTTATTGATTTGCATCCTCTCCCTTTTTTTCCTTGATGAGTCTGGCTAAGAGTTTATCAATTTTGTTTATCTTCTCAAAGTACCAACTTTTAGTTTTATTGATCTCTGCTATTGTTTTCTTCATTTCTGTTTCATTTTTTTCTGCTCTCATCTTTATGATTTCTTTCCTTCTACTGACTTTGAGTTTTCTTTGTTCTTCTTTCTCTGGTTGCTTTAGCTGTAAGGTTAGATTGTTTATTTGAGATTTTTCTTGTTTCTTGAGGTGAAATTCAATTGCTATAAACTTCCCTCTTAGAACTGCTTTTTCTGCATCCCATAGGTTTTGGATAGTCGTGTTTTCATTGTCATTTGTTTCTATGTACTTTTTAATTTCTTCTTTGATTTCTTCAGTGATCTCTTGGTTATTTAGTAGCACACTGTTTAGCCTCCATGTATTTGTGTTTTTTACAGTTTTTTTTCCTGTGATTGATTTCCAATCTCATAGCGTTACGGTCAGAAAAGATGCTTGATACAATATCAATTTTCTTAAATTTTCTGAGGCTTGATTTGTGATCCAAGATGTGATCTATCCTGAAGAATGTTCTGTGTGCACTTGATAAGAAAGTGTATTCTGCCACTTTTGGGTGGAATGTCTTATAAATATCAATTAAATCTTTCTGGTCTATTGTGTCACTTAAAGCTTGTGTTTCCTTATTTATTTTCTGTTTTGATGATCTGTCCATTGGTGTAAGTGGGGTGTTAAAGTCCCCTTCTATTATTCTGTTACTGTCAGTTTCCCCTTTCATGGTTGTTAGCATTTGCCTTATGTATTGAGGTGCTCCTATGTTGGGTGCATAAACATTTATAATTGTTGTATCTTCTTCTTGGATTGATCCCTTGATCATTATGTAGTGTCCTTCCTTATCTCTTGTAACACTCTTTATTTTAAAGTCTATTTTATCTGATACAAGTATTGTTACTCCAGCTTTCTTTTGATTTTCATTTGCATGGAATATCTTTTTCCATCCCTTCACTTTCAGTCTGTATGTGTCCCTAGGTCTGAAGTGGGTCTTTCGTAGACAGCATATATATGGGTCTTGTTTTTGTATCCATTCAGCCAGTCTGTGTCTTTTGGTTGGGACATTCAATCCATTTACATTCAAGGTTATTATTGATATGTATGTTCCTATTACCATTTTCTTAATTGTTTTGGGTTTGTTTTTGTGGGTCTTTTTCTTCTCTTGTGTTTCCCACTTAGAGAAGTTCCTATAGCATTTGTTGTAATGCTGGTTTGGTGGTGCTGAATTCTCTTAGCTTTTGCTTGTCTGAAAAGCTTTTGATTTCTCCATTGAATCTGAATGAGATCCTTGCTGGGTAGAGTAATCTTGGTTGTAAGCTTTTCTCTTTCATCACTTTAAGTATATCCTGCCGCTCCCTTCTGGCCTGCAGAGTTTCTGCTGAAAAATCAGCTGATAACCTTATGGGGATTCCTTTGTATGTTATTTTTTGCTTTTCCCTTGCTGCTTTTAATATTTTTTCTTTGAACTTAATTTTTGTTAGTTTGATTAGTATATGTCTTGGTGTTTTTCTCCTAGGGTTTATCTTGTATGGGACTCTCTGTGCTTCCTGGAATTGGGTGTCTATTTCCTTTCCCATGTTAGGGAAGTTTTCCACTATAATCTCTTCAAATATTTTCTCAGACCCTTTCTTTTTCTCTTCTTCTGGGACCCCTATAATTCGAATGTTGCTGCATTTACTGTTGTCCTAGAGGTCTCTGAGATTGTCTTCAATTCTTTTCATACTTTTTTCTTTGTTCTGCTCCTCGGCAGTTATTTCCACCATTCTGTCTTCCAGCTCACTTATTCATTCTTCTGCCTCAATTATTCTGTTATTGATTCCTTCTAGTATATTTTTCATTTCAGTTATTGTGTTGTTCATCTCTGTTTTTTTGTTCTTTAGTTCTTCTAGATCTTTGTTAAACATGTGTTGTGTTTTCTCAATCCGTGCCTCCATTCTATTTCCGAGATTCTGGATCATCTTTACTATCATTACTCTGAATTCTTTTTCAGGTAGATTGCCTATTTCCTCTTCATTTATTTTGTCTTGTAGGCTTTTACCTTGCTCCTTCATCTGTGACATATTTTTTTGCCATCTCATTTTTTTTTTTTTTTTTGATGGGTGGGATTATGTCCCTCTCTTACTGGTTGTTTGGCCTGAGACTTCCAGCACTGGAGTTTGTAGACTGTTGGGTAGAGCTGAGTCTTGGTGCCGAGATGAAGACCACCAGGAGACCTCACTCCAGTGAATATTCCCTGGGGTCTAAGGTTCTCTGTTAATCCAGTGGTTTGGACTTGGAGCTCCCACTGCAGGAGCTTTGGCCTGACCCCTGGCTTATGAACCAAGATCCCATAAGCCACACGGGGTGGCAAAAAAAAAAGAAAAGAGAAAAAGGATCAGAACAATAACAAAGAGTAAAAAATAAAATTAGTCTAGGAAACTAACAGATATGTTAGAAAGAATATAAAAATAAAATATAGATGAACAACAACCGGAAGGTAAAACAGAACCACAATAGTTAAACAGAAGAGAAGAAGAAGAAAAAAAAAAAAGACAGAAAAGACCTTGGCCGTGTTGGGCGGGGCTTAGGCAGGGGTGGGGTTTAGGTGATGGGCGGGGCCTATCCTTAGGACCTACAGGGCTGGAAAAGGTCGGGGGGCACAGGAAAAGGTCAGGGGGCAGGGGGCGGCTTAGGCTCAATGCAACAGAAGGGGCCCAGGTGTGCCTCTGGTCTCGGAGAGCGGGGGACTCGGCCTGGGAGCCCAGCAGGCTTCCTGAGCCCTAGTGGGAGGGGCAAATGCCCTCATCTCCTCTCCTGCTCCTCAAGTCTTGGAGGGCCGCTCCCGCCTGCTACTCCTGTTCTCCCCTGGCCTCCCTTCTATGCCCCCAGGACCCACGCGGCCCAGGGGTGGGGGGTTTGGAGGTAAAGGAAGCAGGAATTTTAGATGGTATCAAAGAAAGAGCCTATCTTTTACTTTCTTAACTTTCAGTTTATCCCACAAGATAATAGTTAGAATGAGCCCTGAAACTTTGGTGGCTTCCTCCTTACCAAGGGAGATCTTCATTTTGCAACAGAGATTGTAGAGTTGCACAATCACATGAGTGCTTTGGACAGTATTCCTTGGAAAAGGCATGTCTATCTACTAAACAAACAGAAACCAGAACCAGCTCTCCAGACATTTCTCCAGTACAAAGAGGCTCCATTCTCACTGCTTGATCCTTCCGAACAGACTAGAAATCAGCCTTTCAACACAGACCAGCAACACGGAAGGTGGAGTGTGGCCCAGGCTCTTGGGAATCAGCTACACTGATGGGCAACCCTAAGTCATCGCCACCAACGCAGATCCCCCAGAGCAGGCTCCGTACTGAGACTATGGACCCCGGTCTCCCCACCTCCCGCTAAGTGTCTATTATTATCGTCATTATTTGCAGGAATTTGAAAAACGTGCTGTGTTTTGCAGACAGGGGCGATTGCCCAGGCCATGCATGGCCTGGAGAGCGAGTCAGAGGCTCCACCTTCTCCCCTCCCGGGCTTTGGCAGCAGGTCCCTTTCTGCAGGGAGGGGTCAGCGTGGCGTCGGGGACGTGTGATCTTTCCCAGCGGCACTGCCAGTGCCAACTCGTAGTAGGTCGGGCCTCTGACTTATTGATAGTGACGAGTCCATTAGAGCTGGCGGGCGCCCGGATTAACTGCAAGCAGCCTGGGTCCTGTCGGTGAGCAAGCACAAGCTGGGGGGAGACGGGGGTGCCGCCTCTGCCTGGGCTGTCCCAGAAGGCAGCACAGGAACCAGAGAAAACGCGAATAGTGATGCAGGGGGGGAGGGTCTGAGCTAAAATTATAAATATTTATGGCTTGGCACAAACCTTAAATTGCTGTAAAAACAGGACATTAACACACACACGCCTCTCCACGGCATAATTGGACTCTCCCTCCTTGTTTCAAACGCTTTTCCTTAATGCACGTAGCACAAGAAATGCCAGAATCCCACCCCTGGGCTCGTCCGCCTGCTGGCAGCGTGCCCACCTGCTTTGAAATCTAGTTTATTGAAATTACCGCACAAATACTTGAAGGATTTTGAAAAGTGATTAATGTGTTTCAACCCACACGCATACACTTAAAGAAAGGCAATGCCTGCCATTTGGACAGGCCCAAATGCGCCTTGAGGTGGGCGTGAGCGGGTCTGTGCAGACGTTTACAAGTAGGTATCTGAGGAGAGGCTCCAAAGGCACTTCTGTTGGGTAAACACAGCAGCTAGAACCTGGCTGAGCTGGACATAGGTTCTGTAACGCAATGTGGCATTTGGTGATTATCTTAAATCATATGACTTGCTTTATATACAGTGGATGGAATTTTTTAAAATAGCCTACTTCCTTGTAAGATCAAGTGAATTGCAAAAATCCCTCAGAGAGACGTTACCCAGTTGCGGCTTCAAGAATTCCAATGACTCCTGGCGGGTCTATTTTAAATCCTGGTATCACTCACACTTGGTATACTCAGATCTGAGATTACAGAATTTGTAACACAGGAGAGTAATTCATTGTAAATGATCCAAAACTGGAAACTTAAGAAGTTTTACGTTGTAGGGCTGTGTGTAAACTTTTAGTTAACTTTAGTGAGTTAAGCATAGCATTTCAGCCCTGTCCTATCAAGCGCTGGAAGTACCCAACAGAGGAGGCCGTGTTAGGGAGGAAAGGTGAAGTGATCATGGACTCAATACGTTCCCAGACTTGAAAACATTTGTTAGAAAAGGGCTACTTGGAATCAGGAAAGATGTCTTCTGAAGCATTATACAGCTAAGTGGTCATCGCTTTGAACTATAAAACCCAACACGCTACAATGCCGACCTTGTTACACCAAAGAGAGGGTCATGGCCTGAAAACCAGATTTGATCAGGTCACTTCCACTGCTTGAATACACACCTTACCTTGTCGCTAACCTGTTGTTTCTTCTGCCGGGGGTCTCACCGAGCCCTGAGCCCCCCAATCCGCTAACAGCACATTCCATCACTGTGTTCTGGATGTGGGTCTTCCTTCCCCAGAGCTTCTTGAGGGCGGGGACCGCATCTGTTCTGTCCACCTGGCATCACACATATTTGTGGGAAGAATAAACGGCATCTCCTAAAGACGGAGGCCAACAGAGTTTTAATAAACACTTTTAGCTGATGCTTCTGTTTGGGCTGGTGAATCCTGAGAATTGTGAGTGGGCCTTATTTCCATTTTCTGAGTTTCTGAGTTTCCTACCCTAACTCCAGCCTGCTCTAAATTATATGGCTTCTAACAGGAACAAAATCTTCATAGGACTGATAAGGGTAAAGTTGATTTTTGATGTATAAATACAATCAACCTAGGAACTAAAATTTGAAAATAAAACCAACTATGTGATGTATGGGTATGACTTGTGCTATCCGTAGAGTTTCTGATAATTCTAAACCTATTACTTTTCCTACTTGAGAAATTCATTTAACTGTCTGACTATTGACAGATGATACAAATGTGCCCAACACGGCCTCTGTAGGTCAGCTCCTGCCTTATTTCTTCACTGCACAAGACCAATTAGCTCAAAAGCCTGCCCACACCAAACTCAAATTTTTACACATCCAATTATTTTAAAAATAGTGCAAACAAGCAGCTTTTTGGCCATGTACAGTCTGTTTGCTTTGCATCCCCACAAAGCATCACCTGATAGTAGGTTAGAAGTAAAAGGAAGGAAACAGATGTGCTAACACTAGTCAAAGAAGCTGCGGTGACAATTTTAATATCAGACAAGAGTAGACTTCAAAGCAAAGGACATCCCCAGAGCAATCACATCATTTTGCAGTGATAAAGGGGTCCAGCAATCCTAAAGGTGTATTCCCTTAATAACAGGGTTTCAAATATAGGGAGTGAAAAATGATAGAACTGCAATGAAAAATAAATAAGTTCACAGTTACAGCTGGAGATTCCTAAAACTTCTTTTCTAAAATTGGTAAAACAAATAGATAGGAAATCAGCAAAAATATATAAGACTTGAGCCAAAAAATATCAACCAAACTGACCTAATTGACATTGACAGAACATTCCACCCAGGATAGCAGAATATATGTCCTGTTCAAGTACCTTTACCAAGATCAGCCATATTCTGGGTCACAAAACAAACCTTAATAAATTTAAAAGCACTCTGGTTGTACAAATTATGTTCTCTGATCCCGATGGAATTAAGTTAGAAATCACTAGCAGAAAGATATCTGGAAAATCCCCAAATATTTAGAAACTAAATAACACACTTCTAAGTAATATATGAGCCAAAGAAGAAATTTAAAGGGAAATTAAAAAATATGTGGACTTCCTAACAAGGGTTGAAAAAAAATCAATGGATGTTCATTATCCTTTGATGGTGTGAAATGATGACATTTGCATTTTCAAGTCACTCTGTGTGGGTCACTGGTGTCATCAAGAAGAGCAATTTGAAGCTTGATGGTAAAAGGAAGGCCTGTAAGGTCATAGCGGGAGGGGAAGTTGGGGTCCTGAAAAAGGTTTTGTGTATATGAAAAAAACGTATAGAAAGTTTTCACCGCTTTCATTGAAACTTAGCTCCCATTTCTGAAACTTCAGCCATGTCACACTCTCCCCACCACCATCTCCTCTTAAACTCACTTGCTCAGGTTTGCCCTTGGTCTAGATTCTTTGTCAGGATCCACACTTCAGTCCAACGATGGTACCCATTTCCTCTCCATCAGCCCCTCCAGCTGTGCTTCCATCCTGGTCTAACCACATGCACGACCATCATTGTAACCGACCTCCCGCAAATGCTGCACTGACATCCTTTGTCTCCCTCTCAGAAACCCACCCTATGCCTGACCTCGAGATGGCACACAGGGGACATCACACAGAGCTGCCTGGTCTCACTCCAAATGCCTGACCTGCAACCCCACGAAGCCCCACTGAGCAGCGGTCCCACTGCATGTCTCAGGAAGGCTCGTCCCCTAACTGTTCGTTCTGCCCCACACCCCCCTTCTCCAGCCAAGTGACCTTAAAATGTTGACAGGATCAAGTTACCTACTATTAAAACCTGCCCATAGCTTCCAAACACACTTGGGATAAGATCCGCCTTCTTTCCTGGGGCTTTTGGGGCCGACCTCTGTGGCCTCAGCTCTCCGGCTCATCCTCTGCCCTCCCTCGTTCCCCTCGCTCAGGCCACACTTTGGGGGAACCTATGGGGATGTTCACATCTTACCTGTTGTTCAGAGTCCGTGGGGTCCCCTTCCTCTGGGAAGTCTTCTTTCTTTAACTGCCCCTGCTTTGTCACTCTCTGCTTTCCCTAAATTTCCATTCCCTTTAGAGTTTATCCCACATCATTCTGAGCTCTGATTGCTACTCATGTTGCTTTTTTGTTGTTTTTTTTTCACACTTGGACTCTAAACTTGTAGGTAAAGGACCTGTGTCTGTTAATTCCCGGCTACAGTTCTGACCACAAAATGGGCCTCAAACACTGAGTTTAGTGACTGCTCGGAAGCAGGTGAGGGGGGAGCCTCTCCTGGGATGGGCGTGGCGAGGGGCTATGCCGTGGACACAGGCTCCGGTTCTCCCCTTTCTGGCTCTGGGACCTACGGCAACTTATGTATCCTGTCAGCATCAGTTTCCTCATCTGTAAAATGGGAACAATTGTAGTACCTGCCTAATAAAACTGTAGTAAGGATAAGACGAGATAATTTGAAAAGAACGTACCCTAGTGCCTAGCATGTGGTAAGTATTCTATAAATGTTATCTGTCATTATATACTCATTTAATGAGGATTTCTTAAATGTCTACTGGGGAACATTCAAATGATATATGAGGTACAAGGGAATTAACATTTGTTGAGCACATAACCTGTGTTAGAAATTAGGCTGGGCACTTTCTAGATTTAGGTAGGTGAGAAAAAAAGGATGTTGAATGAAATTAAAATAACAACACAACATATCAGAATTTGTGAAATGCTGCTCTAGCAGAACTTATGGGAAAATTTCTAGCATTAAACACCTATATCAGAAACGAAGAAACATCTCAAATCAATGACCTCAGCTTTCACCTTAAGAAACTAGAAAATGAAGAACAAACTGAAGACAAATCAAGCAGAAAGAAGGAAATAGTAAAGATCAAAGTGAACATTCAGTGCAATAAAAACAGAAAACCAAGAGACAAAATCAATGAAACCAAACTTCTTGTTTGAGAAGATCAATAAAATTGATAAGCTTTTAGCCAGACGAATAAGAAAAAAAAGAAAAGAGGAAACAGACACCAGTATCAGGAATGAAGCTAGTGACATCACAGCAGATTTTACAGATATTAAAAAATTATAGGGGAATATTATGAACACTTTATGCATATAAAATTGACAACTTGGATGAAGTGGACTAATTCCTTGAAAGAGACAATCCACCTCTCATTTAAGAAATACATAACCCAAACAGCTCTATATCTATTAAATAAATTTAATTTGTAGTTAAAAACCTTCCCACAAAGGAACCTCCAGGCCTAGACGGTTTCAGAGGGGAAGTCTAGCAAACATTTAAGAAAGAAATATTACCAATCCTGTGCAAACTCTTCCAGAAAAATTTAAAAAGAGAGACTACATAGTTACTCACCTTTGAGGCTAGCGTTATCCTGATATCAAAACTATGTAAAAACATTACAAGAAAAGAAAGATAAACATACCAATATCTCTCATGGATATAGATGTAAACGTTCTAAATAAAATGTGAGCAAATCAAATCCAATATACAATAATTTATGTACTCTCCAATATTATGTGTATATTGGATTTGATTGGCTGACATTTCGTCTAAAATATTTACATCTATGTTTATATATATGCATATACATATACATACATTATGACTAAGTGAGGCTTAACCCAGGAATGCAAGGTTGGTTTAATATTCAAAAATCAATCAATGTGGACTTCCCTGGTGGCGCAGTGGTTAAGAATCCGCCTGCCAATGCAGGAGACATGGGTTCGAGCACTGGTCCGGGAAGATCCCACATGCCGTGGAGCAACTAAGCCCGTGTGCCACAACTACTGAGCCTGTGCTCTGGAGCCCACGAGCCACAACTACTGAGCCTGTACGCCACAACTACTGAAGCCTGCGTGCCTAGAGCCTGTGCTCCGCAACAAAAGAAGCCACTGAAATGAGAAGCCCGCGCACCGCAACGAAGAGTCGCCCCCGCTCACCGCAACTAGAGAAAGCCCCCGCGCAGCAACAAAGACCCAACACAGCCAAAAATAAAAATATAAAATAATAAATAAATTAAAAAAAATCAATCAATGTATTTTACCATATTATAATAAACTACAAAGAAAAACCACATGATGATCTCAATGGACACAGAAGTATTTTACAAAATCCAGCTTCACAGTAAACTGGGAATAGGAGGGAAATTTCTTCACTCTGATAAAGTGCACCTAACGGTGAAATGCTGACAGTTTTATTCCTGAGGTCAAGAACAAGACAAGGACATGGCTTTCATCACTTGTACTCACTGTTGTAATGGGGGGGGGGTCCCAACAATCCATTAGGGCAAGAAAAAGAAATCAAATGGCCCCAGATGAGAAAGGAAGAACTAAACCTGTCTTATTTGCAGACAACATAATCACCTATGCAGAAAATCTAGTGAACTCTAAGTAAAATGATTCAAGAATTAACAAGTAAGAGTAAGGGTGCAGGGTACAAGATCAGTATTAAATATCAAATGCATTTCTATACACAGTCAACCTTTCATATCCATGTGTTCAGCACCCTCAGATTCAACCAACCACAGATCAAATATATATATTTAATTTCAGAAAGTTCCCAAAAGCAAAATTTGAATTTTCCACATGCTGGGACCTATATACGTAGCATTGTATTTACAAGTATTTATATAACATTTACATTGTATCAGGCATTACAAGCAATCTAGAGATGATTTAAAGTCTATGGGAGGATGTGTGTAGGTTATATGCAAACATTTTATAGAGAAATTTGAGTGTCCTTGGATTTGGGTGCCCGCAGGGGCCCTGGAACCCATCACCCGCGGACACAGGGAAATGACTACACTGCAATGAATGAGGAAAAATTGGGGATTTTAACTAAAAACACATCACCATTTGCAATGCCATCAAACTTACAACTAAGTCTGACACAGGTACGTAAGCCCCATACTACATTGCTGAGGAAATTCAAGTCCTGTATTAGTGGAGAGACACACCTTGCTCGTGAGCTGGAAGACTCAATATTGTCAAGATGTCAGTTCCCTTCAGTTGATCTACATATCTGAAGCATCTGGTCAAAACCCCAACAGGTGTCCTGTGGTCCCCCCCCTTCCCGTAAAGCCTTTCTTCACAAGAGGGTTCCATCCAGCTTTTACCAGCGTCTAAGGCGAAACTCCAACCCCAAACCAGGAAAGCCTGATCACAGACAGAAAACACACCTAAATTCTATTTTTGGTCATTCTTTCTTCTTTCATATGTGATGACAAACTAGTTCTTTTTTTTTTTTTTTTTTTTGAATTTTGATTTTGATGGATCTATTTGTAGGGAGAAAAAAAGAAAAGACGTTTGTTACAGGAGGATGATTAACTTCTCTGGAGGAAGAAGTAAAGCCAAAACTGAGACCAGCCAGATAAGGAAGGACTGGGGTGTGAAGTTTCACCCCGGGGGTTTGTACCGACCGAAGTTCTCCTGAGGGGCCTCAGCTGTGCAGAGCTCGGGGCCCAGAGGGCAGCCTGCTGTGATGCGCAGGGCCCTGGTGTGTGAGGTGGCAGCCCAGGCGCCCACCTGTCTGAACAGCAACCACCCGTCTGCAAAGCCCTGCGTCTCCCGCCTCCTCGGGGCAAAAGCAGGGTGTTAGTGTAGCAGGCTGTGCTGTCCACACGTGTCCACTGACACGGTGGCCTCCAACCGTTTGAATTGTCTATCCCTCCTCCAGGAAAATCTTTGAATATCTATACCCTGAAGATGTATATTTACCTATTTATAAATTACTTATATGCATATATTTGACCATATCAATCTATTACATGAATTGTAAAAAGTTGCAGAAATGACTTCTTTAAACATGAGACAAACCATTGTAAAGCAATTATACTCCAATAAAGATATTTAAAAAAAAAAAAACAAATACAAGAGTTTATATAGAATGACTATGATCTTGATAAAACCAAAAATAAATAATTGTGTTTATACTTGCACAAAAAAAATAAATAAATAAAATAAAAAATAAAAATGAGATGAAATCAAATAGATGTGCTCACTTTGGAGCAGGTTCAAGGCTGGGCCTCGTCGTGCATCATCATGGCCGGAGAGGACAGAGTGACCACGTGAGCAGGGGCTCCCAAGGCCTCGCCTGCCCCGAGCATCCACCCTCATGCTGGAGGACCATGGGCTACAGGAAAGCTGAAAACCACTCGACTAGACATTCTCTCAGGCTCTTCTTGTAGCTCAAAGAACCTATCTTCCCCCTTACTTTTCCCACCGCATAAAATACGATCACTCTCCCCAACCCGAGAAGCCTGTTTTGTTTTTCCACGTGACCAGCCTCAGCTGTCACACCCTGCAGGGTGGGTAACAGAGAAGCTGGGTCAGAGGACCGTTCCCAAAAAAGAGATCAGAGAGAACTTTTTTTAACAGCTAAACATAGCAGACTAAGCTAGACCCACCATGTAAACCGCTCGTTTCCATATCAAAATTATCCAAAGGAAAATACCCAGAGGGACAGTCACCGCTCAGATTAGACGCCGCCCTAATGCACACAGTGCCCAGCGGCAAGTGTTCCTGGGACCCGGTTCATCCTAACCCAGGGCCCTGGTGCTCCTCCCACCGATGCCTTTGTTAAACTGCCAAGGTACAAAAGGAAGGAAACACAGCCTGTGTCTCCCGCTTCAGGACATGGTGGCCGAGTGCTGCATTTCTGGTCAGGCCCCCCCCACCCCCGAGAAGGCAGGGGCACCAAGAGAGATTTTGGGGCTTTTGTTCCAAGTTCACAAAGGAAATTCAAGAGGGCACCAAAACAAAACTCCTACTTGCTGACACTGCTATTTAGCCCCTGAAGTGAGTTCTCTCTGAGTCAGTTTTCCCTCGAGGGCAACCTGGGAAGGAAAGGAGTGCTTTTCTCTTAAAATCAGGTTGCTGACCTCTTCAGATCTAGCAGCGGTGCTCTCAGGTCTCTGCCAGACGCCCGCTTCACCAGGAAGCTGGGGTCTCCAGCCCTGGAGCCATCCTGACACTTCTCCGGCCCCCAAGCGCTGGGAGGGCGGGTGTGAGTGATAACGTGGGGCCGGGGTGCATGAATTCCAGGCGTAATTATCCTCACCTATTGGGCTGCGGCCCCAACATGCTCACCCTATCATTAAAGCGCAGTGAAGACGACGAGCGCTTCGTGCCGCGCTGCCCCCCGGCCCCACCCGCCAGCATAGTGCGTTCCAGGAGCTGCGGCGCAGACCCGGGCCCTGCCCGCGCTGGGATGCAGCCCCTGACTGCAGATCAGTCCCCGTAAGCAAACCTGGCCTTCCCGGAGCAGGTGGCAGACTAACGTGAGCAGCTGCTGAAGAAAAAGCCTCGTCTTTCCTGCCAAGAACCCTCTGTCCACAGAGGAGAAGGCTGGGATTCCTGCAGATGTGCACGTGCAAAACAGTCCCCGCCGCTCGCCAGGCCCAGCAATGAACTCACCAGACCCCTGGGGGTAGCGGCAGTGGCCTAACGCAGCAGGACCTGCAGACTCTGCGACGGGCTGACCTTCCCTGCAGGCGGAAGGAACGGTGTATGGCTGTAGACACAGAACCCCTCCACTGCCAGCAAACCGGGGCACAGGGCACGTGCGTGGGCTCCTCCTCGAGACGCCCTGGCACGCGTGCACACAGACACAGACACACGCACACTCGGAACAGAGACAGACACGGGGAGAGCGTGGGCCCCGGCCCTTTTCTCTCCAAAGGGACTCTCGTCTCCCCAGTCCCGCAGGCGGGTCAAGGTCCCCTTTGCTGGTTAACTGGCTTCTCCTGCTGGGTCACCACCCTCAGCAGCAGCAGGCAGAGGGGTCCCAGGTGGGGACGGGGCCACTGCCCAGACGGCCCCGCCGGGGTCGCTGACTTGCCCTGAGGAGGGGCTGCCCAAGGCCAGTCCCAGGCGGCCCCCTCCTGCCTGGTCACCTGGGGAGCACGTCTGGCCGGCACGACAGGAGCAGCGTGGTCACAAACGGGCATAAACGGTCGCGTTACTATCTCGTCCCTCGTCTGGGGCAGATCGGCCGAGTCTGAGCTCCCACCTCCTGGCCTCCCTCCCCCAGCACGGCCCTGGGGGCTCAGGCAGCGGCAGCCTCGGTGCTGACTCACAGGAGAGGCATGACGGTGCCTGGGCCACCCCTTTCATGACCCACACTGTCCTGCAGATGAATAACGGGGGGTGGGAGGGCATGGGGCTGGCAGCAAAGGTCGGTGAGACCCTTGCACGGAGTCTCTCGTGGAGAAACTCCCCCGAAGGCGCCACAGACGGAGGCCCTGTCATAAGATGCTGTGGGGCCGGCCCAGGCCCTGCCCATCACACCGACCTCTGGCAACCGAAAGGGTGCTGTGAGTCCTTTCTGAGTCCCGAGCAGGCAGCCTCTACAGGAGGCATGGGCCCATCCGGGCTTTGGGACGGGGCCCTGCAAAGGGTCTGGGTGGCCGACGCTCTTCCAGGTGGCTCCATCCCCTGCCGTCTGGGCCCGGGAGTGGCAGATGTATCCTCCTGGGCCCACGTGCTGGCACGTTTTATTTAAGCGGGCTCTATTCGGAAGACCACTGACGGCGCAGAAAACGGCCCCAAGGGCAGTGCGCGTGGAAAGTCAGCGCCCAGCCTGTCTCCTCACCTGAGGGGACCGGGGACCGAGGCCTCTCTCAGCGTTCCCCCGCGGTGCTGTCTCTCTCACCTCTACAAAGCCCACTTTGGGGGATGTTTGGACAATGAGTTAGCATCCAGCAAAGCCTGGAAAACTAGGGGAGAAAATGACAGCGGGTGTAAACCGTGGGTGACCCACCAGGCCCTGGAGGGGCGCTGACGGCGCTCTGAGCCTCCAAAGCTTCCCTAAGTCTTGCAGGCAGGGAGACAGCCGTCCCTGGTGCAAACACCCGCACTTTAAAACTCTGAATGACAAGCTCATTTAAGTCCTTATTGTAAGATGTGCGCCCGGAATCTGCCCCCAGGTGGCTTCCTCACCCCTCCTCCGGCCGTCCCTCCTGCACTTTCTGGGGCCTTTTTGCTCTGACGACGGGTAGGCTTGACCCCGAGCAGCGCGGCCGCCAGTGGTGAAGCGGGAGCCTCCCGCGGGGACCGTGCGCAGCTAGGCGGCTGCACGGAGCTCAGGCACGCAGTGGGGATTATTTTTGGTGGCATAATAATTCGTAACTAGTGTTCACACATTTATCAGGCTTATCTGTGAACAGTAGACTCGTGACACACGTATTTGTTGCGTGTGTGATGATACACAGCTGACCACACACGTCGTATTTCCCTTCAAGAGACGACTGCGGTTGACTGTGTACAGCAGGGTCCCACAGACGCTTTCTGTAAAGGGCCAGAGAGTAAATACGTGGTCCTCGTGTGCCGTCCACGAAGCCACTGCAGCAACTACTCCCCCACCTTTGTAGCCCAGGAGCAGCCGTGAAAGCGCAGACAGGAGCCGGCAGGGGCACCGCCTGGCCTGCGGCCGAGTCTCCTAACTTGGATCTTCAGAAACTTCCCTCCTTCAGCAACCTTGGCTCTTGAACTAAGAATCGAGAAATAAGAGGAGAAAAGCAAAAGCCTCTAAGCATCGGAAGGAAATATCAACAGTTTGTGACCCAGAACTCCCCAGCTTGTACATCAAACAGCCGCCCAGCCCGTGGTCCCCACTGACTGACTTCCATTTTCTGAGGTGTCCTTATAATCTCTTGGACAATTGGCCGGTTCTTGTAATGTTTTATTGGTGCACGACCCCGCCCCTGTCGGGCAGCCTCTGTGACCAGCCTCCCCCGAGCCTGGTGTACAAAGCCCGGAGCAGTTGCTATTCAGCCTTTTACAGAAAAGGTGAGGCAAACCCTGCTCAGCTCATCACTTTAGGACCAGACTTTGGGGTCCAGGACCCGGCACCTGGCTGTCAGTTGTATCTCTCTCTCAACATACTTAATAAAGAGCCATTGTCTACATGCTTATAAATACAAAGCCCCAGAAGGGAACAAACACAAGTCTAATAATTAAAATGAAGTTAATTAAAGCAGCTCAAGTAGGTACCATCAACAGTAACATCTTATACAACAATTATTTGCCCAACATATTGACTCTGAGTCTCCTAAAATGCCGTTTCCAGCTTTATCGCTAATTAGGGCAATTATTATATTTGCTTGGGTAATAGCTGCCTTTTCCCCCAAGTAAATTAAATGCCTATGCAAATATGCATCAAATGCCAAGATGGTTTTCATCCTCTGATCTTCTGAAACTTATCAGAGCCTTTATAAGGGTGGGGTTCTTCAGGAGAAGCAGCAAAGGTCACACACACTCCCACCAAAGAGAGACAACAGCCAGATGATGATTAAGGAAGTTAGCCTCGGGCCGCTACATGAAAGCAGTAGCTGAAGGGTGAAATAAAACCCAGGCAGATATGAATTGGCCTTAGGAGCAATAATAGAATGTAAGGGCTAATGGAAACCAAGAAGCAAATCTACCTGGTTCTGAGGCTGGGACCTAACAGGTGAGTGGCCACAGCAGGTGACACTCAGCCTGCATGGGGTGGGGGGCGGGGGGGGTCTCATGACCGCCATGGATAAGGTAGGAATAGATAATTGCTCAAGGAAGTTTTCAGGAACCTGAATTCGGAGACCACGCACCAGTGTGGTCCCTTGGCTGGCCCCTGTCCCCTACTTCCCCTGCTCTCCTTCCTCTTTTTCTGTCCCTTCTCATACCTGCCGAACCCCTCCTTGCCTTTGGGTCCTCATCTTGGTAGGGCAGGAGGTCGGCCCCTCCAGGCATGAGGGGGATGGGTGGGAATCCAGCTCTCCCTTCCCTGAAATCACAGAGGATATGCCACCACGCTCATCGCTCATCGAGCTTCATCCAGGATCAGATGTGCCCTGGTACCGAAAGTGTGTCCTTTGAGGCAACAAAACACGCCCTGCTTCCCATTTAAATGTTGACTGGCCGATGGGTGTTCAATTACATTTACTGTACCTTGTTTAGTCAAAGTGGTTGCATTATCATCTAAGTCCTCTGTCCCTTCCTTCAAGGAGCTTACACTCTAATCGAAGAGACAAAACTGAGGCAAACATTTTAGAAAACAGTGAGTATTTCGAAAGCCCTAAGGGCAGGGCAGCAGGAAGAACACAGCAGCAGCATCCCGCATCCCATCAGGCGTGAGCCTCTCCCAAGTGAAAATTCCCGGCAGGGGCTGCTGACCTGGGGTCCGTGGACCCTCGACTGGACCAGGAGCCCTCTGACTGTCCCCACACGTGTGTGTGCACGGTGACCTCAGAGGAGAGTCCCGGCTTCCCACCAGTTCCCGCAACGGCCATGTCCACCCCACAGACACACACGTGCCCGTGAAGGGTCTGCTCTAGGGTTGTAGCAAGTCAGACAAGAGGGCAGGTCAGAGCAAGGCAAGAAGCGGTCCCTGAGGAGAAGGGAGGTCCCCGCGTGAGAAGCGCTGAGACCGCGGGGGAGCCGAGGAGAGGAAGGTAGGGACCACGCTAGGCGCCCGGACAACCTCAGGGCAGAAGAAACCCTGGAGGAGAGAGTGGGGGGCCCGGGAGTCAGCACGCACATGGCCTTGGGGGGACCATCCCCAGGCTGCCGAGCTCCCCGCCACCCGAAGATGCTGGAGCAAAGCAGGAGGGCCGAGCCCTACAAGGTGGCCAAGGACACAAAAAAACTAACTTTTAATACAAACACCAAGACCTTTGTTTGATCAACGTGTTCAAAGACAGTTTTTGCTTGGGCCACGTCAAAGCTGAAATTGATCATCATGATGGGAATTCTTATTCTTAATAGAACATGACACAGTCATGTGGACCTTCAAGCAAGTTCACCAATAGTGCAAGCCTATCATGTCTTATTTCCAGATCCTTTTCTTGAACCTCCTTCAACTACTCGGTTCTAACATCAGTGTCCTTAACTGCTGTGAAGGAAAAGCAGTTATACTGGAAAGATGATGTCAGGGGCTCACCGGGGTCCAAATGTAAGACAGTTTAGCACCAAGGAATAATGGTGTAAAATGTAGTTGGGCGTTTGGGTTATTTTAAAAAGTCCCAAGTGAACGACTGCAAGATGATTAAGGTCCTATAGTCACAGCAGCCACCGAAGTGAGGATGATTTTAATATCAGAATCTTCTACAGCTGTAGAAACATTTTCTTGTCTTGAATTAACTTAGATAAAATTGAAGAAAATCATTTAATGCTTTGAAAATTAGGTACACGTCTCTCTTTTCTGGTTCAAAGATAAAGACGAGGACGGGGAAGAGGAGTTAACGACAATTCATCACTCTCTGTTTCCACCTTGACTGGGAAGAAAGCCCATTTGAGATTTATTTTAAATGATCTGATGTAACGTTTAGAAACATGAAGCAGATTTAAAATCCATGTGTTGTTTTTACAAAAATAAACATGGGGAAAACATACAGAATATGTAAGCCTGCTACTTTGAGTTGAGCAAAGCAATTTAAGTGTGTATGATTTAACTATGATAGCGCCCATCCTTCTAATAAGCACAGGGTGTAAAAATATCCTCTCCAATCCATGATTAATATGTTTAATTAGAGACATTTCACCTTGTAATAACTTGACAAGTATCCACTTCAGTTAGTAACGGTACAAACACAGACCAAATTAATATCGTGCTTCCTCATTTAATGGAAAAATTAATCTGAAAAACGTAATTAAATAAGCACTATTTTAAAATAGACAGCGTGCCTCATTCTTCTTTTTCTCTCCCTCCCCCCTCCCTCCCCCACCTCTTTCTCCTTCTTCCTAAATGAAATTGGATTTAACAGAATCAAAAGGCTTTAAATCAAATCTGCCTAAGATCACTCATGAGTAAAAGTAAACTAGTGTCTAAACCTTGGCAATAAATGACTTAGAGAAATGTTTGCACTGGTTCCTAGGAAAGCCTGATGGATGAGATAGGAGCTTTCATGCTCGGAGGCAAAGCTCTGACCTAGATAAACCCGGGGTGTCTGGAGCACCGTGCCTCTGGGACTCCGTCAGCCGAAGGGATGTCCTCAGACCTTTGAGCAACTATGTTGAAGTGTGGACCCCAGAAATGCTCACTTTGCACTGAAAACAAAACGAAGCTCTGTTAATGGTTTAGTGTAACACAAAATTGTTACTATACACAAAGTTCAGCGACTGAAACATTTTTCTAAAGACCGATTCTTTGATTCAAGAAGCAAAATGGAAAGAAAATACCTGGGTTGATTTCAAGGCAAGCCGTTTACAGCTGCAGTTCTGAGGGTATTGGAGTTGCCTCCAGAACAGGTAGTGGGAAGGCCCTCTGAGATATTTCTGGATGGAGCCTGGGAGACCCCTACGTCGTCCTACAGCTGAGACGGACCTGGGGAGGGCTCTGTCCTCTTGGGGTCTTGCACGAGTGTATCAGCAGGGGTGGAGGAGACAAGGCTGGTCCACGGGGGGCATCTGTGACCCTTTCCCTTAAGTTCCTCCTCCCTCTACAAAGCCCTCCCCTTATCTGCCACCCACCCACCCATAAAGAAGCCCTTGTTTAGCCAAACCCACCCCGCAGCTGAAAGAAGAAAAGAGGCACTCTTCAGTCTGCACATCAGGCCGTAAGTCTTTCCTGCGTGGGGCTGGTAACCTCCCACCCCCAAATAAGGAAAGCGAGCTGGGTGCATACGCTCCAGCACCACCTGTGTGTCATTGCCCCAATCCTGCAGGTCCAGGCTGTGAAGGAGGCTGATGAGGACGCCCCAGGCAGGCAGGAATCCTGCGTTTCTTACAAAGACTAACCATCCTTTTCTGCCAAAATGGTGGTTCTCAAACTTTGGTGTGGGTCAGAATTACCTGTGCATCGGAAACATGGTAACAGTGATAACAACACCTAGTTTCCACTGGGCACTTACTGCCAGGCACTATTAGAATTGCTTTATTTTGATTTCTCTGCAAGGTAATGAGGAGTAAAGCAGAGATGTGCAGCTAAGTATGTAATCACTGGTTCTGTGGAAACCCAAAACCCCTGATTCATAGCATTTGCCAGTTTCTCTGACGGAAATACTCCAGTTATGGCCAACTCCAGCTGCCAATGTGACATCACCAGACAGCGTGGGGAAGAGCTGGCCACAGGCTCTCACCCCATCTTACTGATGGAGAGCCAAAGGCACTAAAGGTGCCAGATGTTCCAAACCAGCATCTCCTACCAGTAAAACCTGAGGGCGGGTGTGTGGACTCCACCAGCTCCACTGGTGGGTGTGAAGGTCCCCAAGAGAAGTAACTCTGCCCCGGGCCATGCTGGGGTGCGGCCCCCACATCAGCTCAGAGATAGAGTGACCCAGGCCCAGGTGTGTGTGTGTGTTCTTGGCTGAGCCAGTTTCAGCCAAATGTTATGGAGAGAATTTGGAGGAAATGACAGCTGTAATTCTAGGGCCCATAGGAATATCAAACTCCACCCGGATGACAAAGTGGAAATCATATTTTAGAGTCCAGCCACCCCTCTTCCCAGCCACCAGAGGAAGAAAGAGAACTAGGAAGCCCCCAAGAGTCCTTTACCAATTCCCTCGACCATCATTCTCAAACTTCTTGGACTCAGGACTCCTTTACACGCTTACAAATTATTAAGGGTCTCCTAAATAGCTTTTATAAATATATACGTATATAAATATATATGTGTATATACGTGTGTCTAGATAGATAGATAGATAAGGTTTTTAAATATTTATTAACTCATTCATTTAAAATAAAATAGTAAATTTATTACATGCTAATATACATATCCTTATCAGGAAAAACTATGTTTTCCAAAACAAACAAAAAAAATTAAATTCAAAAAACATTTTTAACAAGAAAATGTTCTCAGAAAAGAAAAGGGGGCCTATTTTCATTGTTGCAAATCTCTTTCATGTCCAGCTTAATAGGAAGTTTTTGGACTCATATCAGCTTTGCATTCAACCTTTTGCAATAGTGTGTTTTTTGGTTCAAATTAATATTATCTCTGATCTTATTAGAAAAATCTTGAAGTCTGGGGAAGCTGTAAAGCTTAGATTGGTGAATAAAAGTTTTCCAAAATTCTAGTTTTCACTTCAAAACTCAAAGTTTATCATTGGCAAATAAATACCCTTAGTTTTCTTCCTTAAAGAAACAGGCTCGTTTCCTGCCTTTTGGAGAAAGTATCTGTCACCGGGTCAAGTCTAGATAACCACGATTTTCTGCCCCTCTTTCTGGCAGGCAATGACGCTGTCCCGCGAACCGTGACCAGTGCAGTGGGCCCCCAGCCCAAGCCCTCTCCTGGGGCTGACGGGCACCCGGGAGAGCCTGGCGGGGCCCCACTCCCTCTCCCAAACGTGCCCAGGACCTGTCCTCCAGGGTCAAGACGAGGCACCATCACACTGCTGGTTCCTTGCTTTTCACAGGGCATGTGGAGAAACACGGCCAGAGCCAGCGCTTCGCCCACCACTGCTTTGGTGCCATCAGAGGAACAGTGAAAGGGGCCCAGCTACCAGGACACCATGAGAACCTCGGCCACCGGGACCAGGAGTGGCGTTGGGGGGAAAACGGACACCACAGCAAACTCAGCCCCCGGTACCACCTGTTCTGATGGGAGCCGGGAGAGCCAGACCGCGGTGACCGCTTACACTGGATGGATCCCACTCTTCTCTTTCCAGTGGAGAAAACGGGAGAAAATGAATCCTGCAGGTCATGACCCTTTGCCTCCCAACCACCATGTTGAAAATTCAGTGGTTCCACCATCCTAAAGCCAAGTTCCTCCATCAGTGACCATGTGTTCCTGCCCTGAGCCAGAACCTCTCAAAAACCCAGACGAGTGGGGTCTGGACTACGGTCCACCTCTCTCTGGAGATGCTGCCACACAGACGCTGTTTAGGGCACAGACCCCGAACTCCAACACTTTGCAGCCCTTTTTTTCTCATCTATCAGGGGGAAAAATAATAGGACCCACCCGCAGGGGATCTTACAACAATTAAACGGGATAATCCGAGGAGGATGCTGGCCCCGTGACAGCCCTTTCAAAGCAAGGTTTACCACCGGCTCACTGCTGGAAATGTCCTGCAGAAGAAACAGTCACAGTTTCTGCCTTCACACATTAACAAACAGAAGGAAAATTCCACCTGGAGGGATGTGAGCCACGTAATCGGGTTGAGTGGCGCCCAGCGTAAACTGCCGACTGCGGGTTATGTAAACTCTGCTCATTTATTAGCGAGGGAGTGGCAGGTGGGGGGATCAAGGTTGATTTGTTCACGTCTGGGACAAGGAAAAAGCCATGATTTTCAAGTCTGACCATGTCAGACTCCGACGGTTAAATGGGCAGCCCTCACGCTAATCCGCACAAGAGCAGGCAGGGCGCGGGGAGGGCGAGGCTGAGCAGGAAGCACGGGGCAGGCCCCGAGCTGAGCCTTTTCCTGCGCACCGGCCCCTCCATAACCGGCCTTCCTTGCCAGCCCTGGCCACTCCGGCTGCAGCACCAGCTCCTCTGCAGGCTCTGAGGGCGGCGACCCCGCCAATCCTCCAACCAAGCCCGTTCTAACCCATGTGAACCTGGGGGGCTTCGACAGACACACAGATTTCCAGAAATACTGTTTACAACAAATGGATAGAAGTATGTGTTTGGGTCTGCAATAGGAGGAAGAGCAGAGAGTGGGCCTTGATTCAATTCACTTGTAATAAAATATTTGAGAGATTTTCAGTTAGGAAAGCACTTAGCTGCACAGAGACCTGAACCATAGTAGCTTTAAAAGAAGGGCTCAATTTTCAACATCATAAGTTTCAATGTAAGCAGCTGCTAGTGTTGGTACAGTTGCTGAGTATTGCCAGGACTCACATCTCTGCACCTCTTTTACCCTCTCCCTCATGGTTGCAAGACAGTTGCTGCAGCTCCAACCGTCACATTCACATTCAAGGCAGGACCAAAAGACCACATCAGCCACATCTGCCCCCTTTTATCAGGAAAGAAGAAGCATTCCTAGAGATCCACAGCAGCTTTGGGCTTATGATCTGTCACTGCGACCAATATGTCATCCCTGGTTACAAGGGAGGCTAGAAAAGTAAGTACCTGGGTTTATTCCTCCCCTTCACTTTTTGTAGTTCCTCTAGCGAGGATGTGGGGAGGAATACAGCACAGGGAACAGGTTCCAGGTAAATGTCAGTATCACTGCCTTCACTGAACACACTTGCTCTCTCTGTGTTCAGCAAGTGAAGTTAATTTGGAGGGGGTGACTGTGAAGCTGCTGGCTTTTCCAGCATTGACTGTGATAAATCCTTGTTATTCTGCAGACACCAGGATCATCATTTTCCTCCCCTGGAGGACGTCTGTTGCCAGAGGCCCTTGAATATTAGCGAAGAATGGCCAAGAGCAAAGGAAAAGTGAAGCAGCATCCATCACGTGCTCTATGCACTGGAAATGCTGAGCCTCAGGTGAAAAAATGGAAATAAATGGTTAAAATGAGGAGGCACAATCATTCCCCTGTGCTGATGTCCCCTGTTTAGCTGAAAAGAACAACTTGAAGAAAAGTGAGTGTCAGGCATTCACTGTCAGATGGAAAGCCTGTTATGAAGTCAAACCTGGGATGCGACACTTTTATTTTGCTGGATCGCCTCCTCTTTTAGGGTCTCTGTGTTCAGGGCCAAACTTTGGAAAAATTAGACTTTGGGGAAAACAGGTGGAGAAATTTTTGCATTTGAGAGACTTCATCAGTCCTAGGGTTTCCACAGTGCCGGGCAAAAAGAGAATACCCCCTCCCCAGCCTCTCGGAGACCTCATTAAGGTTTTACACTCAAACAAGCTCATTGCATGCTCTTAAGAGTTAAGAATTTAATAAAGTTTAAGGTAATTTTCCATCATGAAGGATGAAGAACCATGTGTTCAGAAAGTATTCGGGCGAATGGGCTTCAGACATGCATGTCAGCTGGGGATTAAGGGGAGAGGCTCAGGCCTCGTTCCTCCTGGGGACTGGTTCCTGGAAAGCACAGCAGAAACCCCACAACAGGTCATCGGCCCGGGAACGAGGAGGGCATGAACGGGACGGATGGAGCAAAGACACGAGGAAGAGTTGGGGGCGCGTCCCTCATGAAATCGGCAAGTAGAGCAGAAGGAAGGCAGGTGACTTGTCTAGTAAAAGCCCCTCACCCACCGGGGCTGAAACCGAGGTCGGAAAGGTCAGAGGTTGTCCCAGAGTCAGAACAAGGCAGAGCCCAGAGCAAAGCCAAGCCCTCGGGGCCGGAGTGGACCAGCCAAGGGAGCCAGGGTAGGGGGCTGGGTGTCCGGGGACCAGAAACAGCGAGGAGCCGAGTGGGGACCCTTCGAGGCTGGTGCCCAGCGCTCGGGGCTCCGCGTCCCTCCGCGTCCAGAACCCCAGCCTGTAGCTTCAAGTTCTCATACCTCAGGCTACGCCGCAGCCATAAATCCATCCCAATGTCCTATAACTCAGCCCACATTTCTTCATATCACAAAACACCATCAAATTCCACGCCCAAAATAACTCAGTTACTGTCATTGGCAATACATCGCTTGTTATTTGGGGTTGGAAGCCTCGCAGTGGGCGCCTACTGGTCCTGCCCCTTTGGGTTTACGGTCACCTCCCCGGAGGAGAAAGCAGGTGTAAGTTCAGGATGAAAGAGCTCTGATTTCCCTTAGCATCTTGTCGCCTGCCTCAGGCTCAGGGGCCCACGAGCCACAGCCCTGTCAGCCGGGATGTCTGTCTGTCTGTCCATGAGGAGAAATCCCTCCCACCTCACAATTTGACTTTCGGCTCATAATCCACATTAGCAAGGTTTCTCCTTACTGCATCTGTGCTTTTATTACGGGACCTTGATCCATTCTGCAGTAGGTGGGGAATGAACAAATGAAGCCAGGGAGTACCCCGAACTCCTCACACCCCCGTGTGCACTGCCGAGGTGGGGATGAGCCGCCAGAGGGACGAATCTCACGCGGGGACAGTGCCAGCCTGGCATGCGCGGGGCAGGAGGGGCCGGGCCATGTGTCCTGGGCTCTGCCCCGTCCAGCTCCAGAGGACGGGAAGACAGCCCAGGTTGGTGCAGGGCCCAGTCTCCAACATTCCACTTCTGGCCTGGAAACTTGGCACTTCCAGAGGTTTAGGTGAGAGACGGGCACAGACCGGTGCCTGAGGATAGGAGGCAACTTTCGGAATCTTCCACATCATCCCCAGGCAGGAACGGTGCAGCCTGGGCTTCCACTGAGGCACTGGGAAACCCAGGTGGTCACGGCTCCCGGACGGCTGAGGTCCCTCCAGCTCCAGCCTCGGGGGCTCCCTTAGCTTTTTCCCAGCGATCCGGCCTGTGAACCAGAGAAACAGCGGGAAGCACAGCCTGCATCCGTTTCTTGCTTCTGCATTCCTGGCCCCATCCTACTCCATCTCACCCCCATCCTACTTTCTGAGGGAGGACGTCCCACAGACACAAGTCTGACCCCAGTGACTTGCCGGCCTGCCAAGCCGTTGGTCGCCATCTGACATTTCCTTCTGCCCACACGTGTTTGAACTTCCCCTTAAGAAGAAGAAAAAGAAGGCTGTGGACCACAGACAGATGCTTCATGTATACTTGAGAAGGCATGAGAACTTTTAACCCATATTGATTATAAGAGTATGGGGAAACCTGAAATACATTTTGGAAATAGATATATACACCCCTCCATACACAAATTTTCCACATATATTTTTTCATATCGTGATACTGGGATTTATAATAAGAAATACATACTTGGTTTTCATCCTGATTCTGGAACAGAGCTCCTAAACCTGAATTTCCTGAGTGTTGAGATGGTGACGGTGCCTTTTGGCTTGTTAAAGAGGTGACTTTGGAAGCACCTGAGGAGGGGGCCAGTGGCCAGGAGAACCCACCATGATTAGAGGGATAGAAGTTTCAGTCTCACCTCCTGACCCCAGGGAGAGGGGAGGGGTCGGAAGTTGAATCAATCGCCAATGGCCAGTGATCTAATCAATTGTGCCCATCTAAGGAAGCCTCCATAAACCCCAAAAGGACAGGTCTGGAGAGGTCCCGGGTTGGGGAACTTGAGGCCACCTGGGGACAGTGGTACCTGGGCAGAGCAGGGAAGCTTGCCCCCTCCCTTCCCCATACCTCTCCTACTTCCCGAGTTACATCCTTTATAATAAATGGGTGATCTAGTTAATAGCATGTTTCTCTGAGCTCTGTGAGCTGCTCTAACAAACTGATCGAACCCGAGGTGGGGGGTCCGGGGAGCCCCCGATCTACAGCCAGCTGGTCAGGAGCACAGGTGACGACCTGGGCGTCTGGGGTGGGGCCGTCCTGTGCGGCCGAGCCCGTGCCCTGCGGGCTCCGATGCTGTCACTGGGCAGAGTGTGTCAGAACCGTGAGGGCCCACCGGACCCCCGGAAGCTCTCACATTCGGGCGGAAGAACCCACCCCGGTGTCCACGCGCAAGCTAGAAAATCAGAGCATCTGAGATCATACGTCTCATGGGTCAGAAGTTCTTTAAAACAGTCTGCTGAGCTGCCTATGCATTTGCATTTTTCTGAGAAGTCTGTATCTTTCATCCGATTCTCAAAGGGGTTCACGTCCTTGGAATGTTTAAGGACAATTCTCTTACATCAACCAACTCAAGACCTTTATCTGAGCCGTTCTGTTGATATTAATAACGCAATAAAAAGGTTAAAATGACCCTAACTTACACTATTTGATGTGATTTGGTAAAAATCTTATTTATAGACTTTTAACAATAATTTCCATTTGAACTTTAAATAATAGAACTAGACTTTGATACTTATGTCTAGCTATTTAGGAAAACGTATGAAATAATATTTTTATTCTTTTGAAAGTAAATGGATACTTAAAGGGGCCTTAAGACAATTAGTTCTCTTTAAAAGTCATAAGCAAATGCCTGTATTTTTTCTGTTTTTTTTTTTTTTTTTAATTTATTTATTTATGGCTGTGTTGGGCCTTCGTTTCTGCGCAAGGGCTTTCTCTAGTTGCGGCAAGCGAGGGCCACTCTTCATCGCGGTGCGCGGGCCTCTCACTGTTGCGGCCTCTCTTGTTGTGGAGCACAGGCTCCAGACGCGCAGGCTCAGTAGTTGTGGCTCACGGGCCTAGTTGCTCCGCGGCATGTGGGATCTTCCCAGACCAGGGCTCGAACCCGTGTCCCCTGCATTGGCAGGCAGATTCTCAACCACTGCGCCACCAGGGAAGCCCCATGTATTTTTTCTTAACTTAATTTAATTACCAAATCCTTTCTTTTGCTGGTAGTTCAAGGTGAATCCATTCAACTTCTGTCTAAATTCCTACACATGTCAACTGTAAAACCTCAAGCCAATCGGTTTATTGCACAAATGCATACAGTTAACCAGATGCCAGGGACCAAACCAGGTAACAGCTGATGTTGAAGACAGTTGATATCAACGCTGGATAATCTTATCGTCAAGAATAGGGCCAGGGGAAGGATGTGTTCTGTAGACCAGACGGAGGACACCGTCTGCTGTGCTGGGGGTCGGAGGAGCATAGCTGCCTGAGTGCAGGTGAACAGGTCCAGGTGACCGCGAGCCCAGGACCCTGACACGGTCATACGCACGTGCCCACTCACGGCCTTCTGTTCCTTGAAGTCTCTGCACAAAGCCCTCCTCACTCCCCACCCCACCCTCCCCACTAAGGGCCAGGGTGTAATTTACAGCATCACCTGACACCGCACCTTTGATGCTGCTCTGTAATTATCTCCCACTTGTTTCCAATCCTGGCTGCAAGCCCCTGCTCGGAGGATTCTGACACACATTTGGAGCTCAAGAGATGCTGTTGTCTAAAGGAAAGGAGGGTCCACTCATAAATCATGAGCAAATATAAAAATATAGGGAACCAAACTTGCATTTGAAACCTGCCTCATATTTCTTGAATTGAAGCCCCAATTCAAGGATCTTTAAGTGCTTTCCATGAACACAGCAGAGATGCCCGAGCCCCGTCTCCGCACCCACAAGCGACCAGACGCCCATCACTCATCCCCGTCGGGCCCCAGCCCTGGGCGACAGATGTGCCCCTGCAGCCTGCGGGTTCCTCTGTGCTTGTCGACAGGGAGCCTTGCCCAGCAAGTGATTTGTACACTTTTCAGCTTCCTTGACAATTCAAGCCCCCGTGTGGCCTGTTTCCATCTCAGGGGACAGGTTTCAGGCACCAGGAGACAGTCACCCTTTAGCATCATCAGCTAATTAGCCGGCAGTGTTTCCAAATGACCTTTGATTGAAGCCTCTGAGGCAGAGGCAGTAAGAACAACAAGATCCAAGTCTCTGTTAATCAAACAAAACCAGCACTGCCCGGACCAGTCAGCTCCTGGGGTTCCCCGCCAGGACAGCGGACCCACTGAGAGGGGCCATCACTCAAGATCACCTGAGGGCGACCTGGAAAAGCGTCCCGACCTGGAGACGGCGAGATGCCCCAAAGTGCCGAATACAGAGGTTCAGAGTTTTCAACGAGCCCACGAGAAGCTCTGCTGTCCAGCGGCGAGGCCAGCTCCCCGAGTCGCCCCGGCCCACGAGCGGGCCGCGATCAGGTCGTGTCTTCGACCTCGGCCTCTGGTCCCCCCGTCCCAGCCTGTCCCTGGCGTCCCCCTGCTGCCCGGCCCCGTGCACCCTCCTCTCTCTCCTCTCGCGTCGCGGTCAGATCAAAGGCTGCGCTGAGATCAATACATCACGTCTAATGGGAAAAGCGGTCCGTCGTGTCGCTGCTTTGGCTGGACTGCAGGGCGGGGAAGGCTGTGTACTGGGGGAGGAGGGCACGGGGCCCTGCTGGGACCCAAGGCCTCTTGGATCAGCCCGGCACCTCCGCCGCCCCCTCGGGGTCAGGCACCGTGCAAGGCGCTGAGGACGAGGAGGGGGCCGCGCCCAGCTGCTCTCAGGCTGCAGGCGAGCCTCTGGGTCTCGCTGTGCGAATTCAGGGCAGCGGTGGAGGAAAGGAGACTCCCGTCTCCCCGGGCTCTCGGGGCGGGGGAGGGGGAGGGCCTGGGCTGTAGCAACCTCTGTTTCAGGCTCCCTCACCCACACCCAGCCGCTTGGAGGCCTCCCCTCCGCCCCCAGGGCTCAGGGTCCCTCCTAACCCGGCCCCCTCCTGCCTCAGCCTCTGCCCCCGTCAGGAGTCCAGAATCTATTTTCCCGGGTTTGCTTCCAACTCAGATCTTCCGGGGCCCACGTGGTGACAGGGTTTCTTCATGCTCAGTCGGGTCACGGCTGCTTCCTTGAGCTGCAGAGATTTCTCCTAGCAGATTTTCTTCCCTAATTTTGTTTCACTTTGGGCAGTAAAACAGTAGGAATCTGTTTAAGGTTTTCCTGAAATCACGTTGAACAGAGGTTCCCAGACGTGTTAGACAATATTGTCAGGGCCTTAAGTGTGCCACCACTAACTCACCAGGTGCACACGGTTTACTGGCAAATACACAAGATTTGCCTGAAAGAGATCAGACAAATTTAAAAGCGTGAGTGGGAATCAAAGGTGGGAAACTGTCCCCCAAAGAGCAAGGCATTCTTTGTCCATCCCATTTAAGCTGACAACATTTATTCAAGACCGACGTGGAGACTCACGGTGAACTTGATGCGGGAGGAGGGATGGGGGCTTTCTAATCGTCCTTTTGTTTGTTCGTTGAATGTTTGCAAGAGTCTGGGGTTGAATCTGATTGATGCACAATGTCAAAGCACAGAATTCTTGCTTCTCACACACAGACTGCTCCCCTCCATGCAGGGGTTCTCAACTGAGAGTGACCATGGCCTCAGGGGACAGTTTTGTCCTCACAACTTGTGGCTGGGGGCAGGGGTGCTACCGTGTCTAGTAAGCAGAGGCCGGGGGCATCCTAGACGTCCCGCAGCGCCCAGGACCGCCCACCAGGAAGGGTTCCCCGGCCCCTAATGCCGGCAGAGCACAGCCTGCTCCAAGGAACCGCCAACCTGCACGGTGCCCCGTGTTTCGCTTGGCCTGTCCCACAACCTCATCGCCTCCGTGTCACCCCACGGGAAGATCATTCTGACTTCTGTCCACGCTGGGGCCCAACGGCTCTCCGCCTCCTCTTCTGGGCCAGCAGAGTTCCCTGACCACTCTAGCCCGTGCCGCTGGCACAAGAGGACCGTCCAGACTTGGACAAGATTTTTCATTTCATTGTGAGGCTCAGAGAAGTGAGTCGAATGGTTCCATCTAGCAACACGAGTATGGCTCCACAGTGTCTGGACGAGCTGACTCATGACCCTGGACCAGCCACAGAGGTGTAGACAGCCCCTTTCTGAAGGGCACCCGCACCTGCCACACTCAGGGCCTCCTGGCGAGAGTCATCTGCTGCGTAGACTACGATACACAGACCACCTTGCTGCCCTGGCCATGCTGACTGGCCCAAAGGTGACCCAGAAGAAAGCCTGGAATAGGAGGTCTGCTCACAGGAGTTCTCAGTGCAGTAATGGACAGGACTGTTTGTGCTGCGTGTGGGCAAGGACCCGCACAGCAGAGAAGCGTGGAGAGGTGGTGGGCGGGTCCACGCATGCACGGGTAGCGGGGGCAGAAACACGACGCAGAAGGAAGACAGCTCTGCTGTGTACGCTTGTGCATCCCCGGGACGGAGAGCCCTCACTGGCTCCCAGGCAGGTGTGTAAAGACTGACTTAGGAGCAGGGTGCCGTGCGTCAGCAGAGAGGAACAGGGTGACTTAGGAAGAGGGTGTCAGCAGAGAGGGGGGCCCGGGGCAGCTTCCGGCTCGTGTGCGCCTAGTGCAGGAACCGCCGGCCCTGCCGCTGAGCGGATGACGGGGGGACCGGTCCCCGCAGGCCTCACATCCTTCACAGCATCCTTGCTTCCCTGAGGCTGAGCTGGGCCTCTGTAGGGGCTGCTTCCTGCTCTTTCCTTCTTACCTATGCGATTTCAAAACAAAATGACAGTAGCTCGGGTCCTCTGAGAGTCTCTTGAAATGCAAAAAAAAAGAAAGGCCCATGAGACCTCATCAAAGAGAGAAGGTCCTGATCCTCGAAATGCAGAGATTTTACGATGAGATGAGGCCCAGCTGCATGGCCGCCCTGGGTTCATCTCCAGGACGTCCTGGCTTTCCTTCTAGTTGATGACTTGGATTAACAATGGGACAAAATCTCCCATTAACAATGGGACTAGAAGAAAGAAAAAATATTTTAAAATGGTTTTTCCCTCCCCTGCTCCAACCACAGGGTGCTTCTCGCCAGATGGAACACAAGAATTTCTGTAGCTCCTCCTGCGTGATATAAACAGGACCGAGGATTCGATGAGCCCCGCCCCAGCCGAGACCCGGGACAGACCACAGCTCTGTGCCAGCCCCATCCCGAATGAGTCAGATAACTTGAAGCACCCTATCATCAAAGCATGATTTATTCTGAGGCCCTGAACCCACAGCAAAACATTGGATAATATCTAGCTTATTAATAAGAGATGAAAGTGTTATTTTTAGATTAGGTTAACCTAGAAAAATGTTGACTCAGTTTTGGCTTACTAAGATGACCAGGATTGTACACACTGACCACTCACCTGTGTGTGTGCTCAGCTGTGCTCAAGCCAACAGGCACAGACCTACTCTCCTAATTCCTGCTGGTGGCTGAACGGACACACGTGATGTAGGTCAGAGTCTCCTCTGGGAACAAAATGCATTTCTCTTTCCTCTTACAAAACATCTTGAAATCCACTCCAAACACTGTGCAAACCATGGCCCGTAAGGATGTTACAGGATATTAACAGGGTGGGCTCTGACTGCAGCTTCACATGGAGTTAACATCGGCCCACGCCCCTCTTCAGTTTCCTTTGATGGGAGGGTGGATGGTAAACAAAGGCACGACACAGAAGGATTGCTGTTAGTTGTTGTAGCAGGATTTTACTTAGGAATTCATTTCTCTGTTCCCACACAGGACTAACTTAGAGTGAGGAATATTACCAAGAAAATCTTTTTTCAGAAAAAATTCCCTCTACTTCCTTTAAATAATTTCAGTAGCCTTGACAATTAAATAGACAAGAGAGTATTACATGTCCATATTGCAGATGGGGAATTGGGATGAGAAGAACCATCATCACAGAACACTTTCCTGTGGATTCTGGGAACCCAATTTTCTCATTCTAATTTCAGTGCAATGACCCAGGTAACATGTATTTCATTATCTGAGTGGGTTAAATGAGACCAGAGAAAAGAAATAAAACTTCTAATTCAAAATTTTTGCTGTAGGACTTTCACTTCTGGCTCTAGTGGAGGAGCCTATGTCAATCCAACCATCCTGCTGAGAAAAGTATAAAGTCTGGACAAAATGCAAAACAAGTTGTTGAAAGACAATGGACAGCAACTGAGTCAGCCAGGACTTGAGAGACCAAGAGCTCAGAGAAGAGGAAAACACAGCAGAGCACTACATTCTTCCTTGCTTTTCCTATCGAAGCATTTGCTGTATCCTAAGTGGAGAAAGCAGAGACTCAGCACGTTCACAGGGTGTCAGATCAGAGTCCTGGGTTCCCAAGGCAGCAGCACTGGAGAAGCCAAGAATTTGGAGAAGTGGAAACCACAGGGAAATGAGCACAGCATCCTGCAGTGTGCTTCACCTCGAGGCCTTTGCCAATTCCTAACCTGTGTACAATCAGAGTCCAAGGAACCAACAGGAGAATGTCAGCTAAGAGGCCACAAAACTGAGCAGAGCTGCCATAAAACTCATGGTACCAGAGAGAAAAGAGAGACCCCTGAGGGCTGGGACCCGGAGGCAAGGGGAGACTAGGAATGGTGCTGTCCACAGGAACCTGGACTGTCTCAGTCCCTGATGGGACCAAGGTGATCTAAGCCCATAGAACTCCCTGTTAGAAGGAAAGTAAATCGATGAAAGATAAAGATAACATCATTCAGAGACTATACAATTTTTATCCACAATATCTAGCATCCAATCATAAATTATCAAGAGTGCTAGTAAATAGGGCCAAATAAATGAAAACTAGGAGAAAAGTGTAGACAATAGAAACAGCCCCTCGGGTGATCTAGGTGTTGCTGCTATCAGACAGAATGTTTAAATAGCTCTGGCTAATAGCTAAGAGAATAGGAGGCAAAGACACAGAACTGATATTTTTTTAAAAGCTATAAAAAATAAAATGCTAGAAATGAAATATATAATTACCACAGTGAAGAATGCAGAGATGTGCTCAACAGGGAACTCAGCAGAGCAGTGGAGAGAATGAGTGGAAACAGGTTCATAGAAAGACTGACCAAAGAGAAAAAAATGATGGAAAATATGTATGAGAGCGTAAGAAACACATGACACTGTGGGAAGGTGTAACATACGTGTAATTGGAGTTCCAGGGGAAGGGACAGAGAAAAGGAGTAGAAGCAATATTTGAAGACGAATTGGCCAAGAAGTTTCCCAAAATGGTCCAAACACGAACCCACAGATTTAAGAAGCTCTACAAAATTGAAACAGGATAAATACAAAAGGAGAGAAACACACTTAGATCCATCTGAGTTACATTGGGCTCAAAACATCACAGGTCAACATGTCAAAAACCAAAACCAAAAAGAATCTTCAAAACAGCCAGGGGTGAGAGCAACGTGCCAGGGAGCAAAACTTGTACTTACAACTGACTTTAAAAAAAAATGGAATCCATAAGACGATGGAATAACATCTTTAAAACACAGAAAGAAAATGGTTGCCAAGTTCCAGACGTAGAAAAATATCTTTTAAATGAAGGTCAAATAAGCTATTTAGTTAAATCTATCCATGTGTAACATAGCAGACAAAGCTGTAAATATGCATTAAAAACACTATTTGTGCCATACGCTCCTCTGCTAACATCCATGCTCCTTCCCACCAGCCTACAGACCTACAAGGAAACAGATGAGATGGGAAACCACAAGTTATTTTTAAGAGCAACCAACCAATTCCTCTCCTGTTCTTGCTCCAGTTTACAACTGCCAGCCAACTTTTACCTTTGTCTTTAAATATATAAAATGCTGTGCCTAAGAAACTATGTCCCTATATAAGTAAACTTCTGTGGTGATTCAAAAACATAAGAAAAATGAATTTAACTATTTCACCTGGCACCACCTAGCCACTGAGGGGGGCAGCAGTGCCTTGCCCCCTCTCTCTACATGACCTTCCTAATGTTCCTGCTCTGGACACAGAAAGCTCAGGAGTGAGGTGTGGCCCTGAATAAAAGCATAAATCATTTTCTGGAGATGCATTGCCCATTGAAGGGTATGTGGAGACCGTCTGAAAACCTTTCCTTAATAAAGTCCACAGAGCATGAGGGAACGATCACGGGCTTTGGCGGCAACAATATTTTTTAGACGATTCTCCACATTGACCACTTCCCAGCTGAATGACCAAAGCACTGAGCCTCTCTGAGCCTTGTTTTCTCCATCTTCTAAATGGGAATATGAATACCCACCTCAAAGAGTTGGGAAGATTAAATTAGATCAAGAATCTGAAGTTCTGAGTACAGCGCATGAGTTATACTTGGCCCCCAAATAGTAGGTATTGTGTTTACTACGCAGGTGTGTCGGTATGTCAGGTGGGAGGAAAGTGCCGAATGACAAAGCACTGAGTGGGAAAAAACGAGAGCTAAGTCCGTCCTCACCGGAGAATGGTGAGGAGTGGGGCTGGGCGCTAACAAAGCAACATGGTATTTACACGGCGAGTTCCCTCTTCGGCGGGCTGTGAAGTTTGGTTGCCTTAGAGATGGTGCAGTCATTAGCCACCAGCAAAAATAAGCACGTTGCTGAGAATTTATAGGAAAATGCATTTAATTAAGTACCATCTGAGCCACCCACACTGTGAACAAGGAATCTGGCAACAAGGGTGTTATGGTTGCCAAGTTCCTGCCAAATGTTATTTTCCTAAGTTCGTGTGTTGGTTTTTTCCTGACCAAGACCTGAACAAAGAACTCCAGATGGCAACGTGGAGAGAGGAAGCCCGTCCCCACAGACCAGAAGTCTCCCAGAGCCCCGAGAAGATTGAAAAAAACTTTAACAATATTTCCCCTGGATGGAGGAAGGGCGTGGGTACCGCAGCAAGCATGAAGTACGGAATGATGATTAAACTTTAGGGCGAATTCTCTGAGGATGCCGATCGTGTTTTTTCATCTTTGAATGTGCCCTTCCCCCTTCCCCCCCAGGGGCCTGTGCAAAGCACAAGTTCTCACCAAGTGCCGGTGAGGCCTGGACAGGTCACTCAGAAAGCTTGGAGCACACGTGGCGGTGCAAAGCGTGAGGACTAAGCACTTCACGTGTGTGTAAACTTTAGTCCTTGCAACAAGCCATGGCAACCGATTATCACCCTCAGGTTTTAGCAGAAGCCCCGTCTCAGAGAATTTCAAGAGTTTGCCTGTGAACACAGAGCTGGCCTCCAAACAAGGCCTTTCTGAAGTCAAAGGTCATATTCTAGCACTGTACTGAGAAACTGGGCAAAGTTCTAAAAAGTCCACCTTGACATGAATCGGTAACTAAGAAAACAATGCATAAGATTAAGCCCGGCCAATAGGGAAAGACAGGCCAGCATGAGAATATAGGTCAAGAAACTCAAATACCTACTGCGTTGAGAAATCACAGGACATTCTGTGTAACGAAGAAATTTGGTGTCATGGGGTCAGAAGTAAAAACATTCCAAAACATCACGGAGGGCCCAGTGTTTGACACAGCCCTGCCCACCAGGGGAGCAGTTTCCCTACATGCAGTTTTAAAGCCTCGTGCAGCCTCGTGCAGGGCTGTGGCTTGTACACCCTTCTTTCTCCTTAGCTGATAGAAAATGTGGGCGCGAAAGTTGCAAGTATAAATGTGAAATCTGTTTAGTCCCTTGTTAAATTTTCTCCTAGATGTCAGGTGGAATGCCAAAGAGAGACAATGACAGAAATCTTGTTTTTTGTAAGTCTTTGGAGATAGAAGATGCTGGAATGTAGATGTGGAAAGTACTTCTGTGGGAGCTGCCCATGCGATTCTGTCCCATCGGGGTGACTCACCTCCACTCCAGGGTCCCCACCGTCATCTAGACCCATCGTTCATGAACTGAAGGCTCCCACTTCTCTCCCAAATGTCTCTACTGAGCTGCAAAGCCTGTGCTAAGTTAGCTTCCAAACAACTCCCATTATATGTCACAAACAGTTCAAGTTCAATAGATCCAAAGTCAAGCTCATCATCGTGTAAACGTCCAAATGTCCAAATACGTTCTCACTTGGGTGTCCCCCCCCCCTCAGCCACGTTCAGGTCCTCTCACAGCCGTGGGAGCTGGAGACACAAGGGTCATCTTTCATACGTCTCTCTGTCTCCCTCCAAATCCAATCAGCCCCCAGTTCCGCCGGGTCCATCTTTGGATATTTCCTGATTTCTCTCCGTTTCCAGGACCACTCTTAGTTCATCTTTATTCCTTACCTGAAATAAACCAAGTCTCCCCATCATCCTCCCTGTGGTGTTGTTCCAACAAAATCCACTCTCCACACTGCATCCAGAGGGGTCTTCGTGAAACTGAATCCGGTCCTATTACTTCAATGGTAAAAAGCTTTAACGTTTTCTCCAGACACTTCTGTATAAAATCCAAGTCTTCACATGCCATGCAAGATCCTTCATGATCTGCCATATTCTTATCTCTCCATTTTTGACCCTTGTCATTCCTACATTATTATTTCAAATGGTCTACAATAGATAGAAAGACAGGTAGATAGAGGAAAGATAGATAGATAGATAGATAGATAGATAGATAGATAGATAGATTAGATGATAGATAGATAGATAGATGATAGATAGATAGCTAATAAATAGATGATAGATGGTAAATAGAAAAATAGGTGATAGATGAATAGATAACTACACAGATGATTGCTGATAGACAGGCAGGGAGGGAGGAAGGGAGGGAGGAAGACCGCATGTCCGCTGGCGAAGCTGCAGCAGCGGAGCTCTGTGCAACCACAGACGCAGGCAAACAGTGTGGACAACGGGAAGGTCAGAGTCACCACGCGGCCAGCGGAGTCGGTCCATCTTGAGAAGAAAGTTCTGGTCTGATCTCATAGATGGTGAGGTCTGCAGAAGACCAGCCTCCTGGTGCAAATGCTGAGAAGAGTGAAAGGAAAGCAAGAGAAGAACTAAATAAGGGAGAGAAGAACACAAGATGGGAAGCATGAGAGCAACAGCTGCAGAGCAGAGAGAAAAGATGCATTCACACTGAACCTGGAGAAGAGGATGCATCAGTACTAAAGACACAGGAGTGAAAACAGCCCAGAATTCAGGATATACACTTCTGCTTGGGATGGACGAACAGGGATCAGAATCACCCTCCCGCCTTAAACAACAACAGCAACAAAGGAAAATATGCTTTTCAGACCCTGACCACAGGTAGTACGAGAGAGTGATTCCTGAGAGAAGAGAAACAACGGAGTGAGCCCTGGGGTGGCTCCAGTGTGCTCCCGAGACGTAACAGTGCGGGAAGGAAGCACCTAAACAAAGCCTGGCAGTCTCCCCAAGTCGAGTTGCCATGGTTGAAAACTCAGGGATGTCGAGGTGGCCAAGTTTGCCAAGGAGAGTAACAGAGAAGAGAGAGCTTCACAGGAAAGAGAGACCCACCCAGAGGGCACGCTCCAGTGATGGGAAGGCAGTTCCCCTCTCCTCTCCAGTGGAGGACTGACCATGAGGAACGGAGGGAGGTGGGAGAGAGAAGCATCAGGAGCAGCGGCCAAACGATCCCCGAGCTTACACAGGGCAAGGGAGCGTCGCTGTTCCTACAACCAGACTGAAAAAGCCTTGTAACACGCAGCGCATTGGGTGTGCTCAGAAGGCAAGGATATCCCTGAAACCAAGGTTGCTCTGGTGCCTCCCAACAAAGCTTGAAAGCAAGCTTCAAAAGGACTGACTGTTTCCAAGTAACTTACTGTGTCCCAGAACAAAGCCCAAGCGTATTTAAAGGAAAATACCCAACACCCACAAGATAAAAAAATACAATGTCTGACATCCACTCAAAAATCATCAGACATGCAAGTGGCAAGAAAATACATTCCATAATGAGGGGGAAGGGTGAAATCTATCAACATAATCAGACCCAGAGATAATACAGATGAAATAAATAGTAGACAAAGACATTAAGACAGTTGTAACTACATTCCATACATTCAAGAAGGTAGAGAAAAGGATGAGAATACAAGAGCCACATGGAAGATATAAAAAACAGCCCTAAACTTGGGAGAGGAATGCCTCAAAGCTTGAGGTATCTCTATGATATATGAGAGGGACATAGCAATATCCGCTTTCATTATCTAGAATGATCATACCATTTGTTGTCCAAACGAGTCTGCTTTTGAGAATGGAAGGGCACAATTGGTCATTACTTGGAGCCACAAGCAGAAACTGAGACCACCCAGGGTAACTGTGACATGTGATGAGGGGAATATTCCCCCCTGAAACTCAGCAAGACTAAACCAGGGGCAAGAAGCTGTGTAGTACATGACCATCGAAAGCAGTCGGCATTATAAAATTCCTGTATTTAAAGAAATGCTTTCAGCCTTTTTGGAAATCTCAGCCACCCATACTAATGCATGCCATAAATCTGCCTGAGATGAGTTTTTCCTCTGCCCCCCCCCCCCACTCTGCTCCATGACCACCCTGGACCTCGCTTTACTGTGTTGGGTCTGACTCTTCCACTGAGCGTCTCAGGCTTAGATTCTATGGTCCCTCCCCCATCAAACTTTCTCTGCCCCACAGGACCCCACCGTCAACAGAGCTAAGATAAAGAGTGTGAACGAGTGAATGAGCTCTTTGGTGAGACAGTTACATCATGTTACACCCTGGAGGCAATGCCTCAGACCAGGGACTCCAGGAGAGAAGATGTCAGGTGCCCTCTGAGGGCAGGTGAAGCTGGCTTTTCAGGATGGCCCTCAGTCACACAGGTAGCTCCCTTTTGACTAAGTGTTGGCAAATCCCCTGCCGGCTGGCATCCCTCAACACTCTAAATTATTTGCCCAAGTGAGCCAAAATACTGATGGCTGCCAGAGAGGAAGAGAATCTCTTGAAAGGTGAGAAACAAGTTCTCGTGAAGCCGTCAAGTTTCAACCTGCTGGTGAGAAACTCCAGTCCAGGGGTCCAGCACAGAAAGACCCTGGTGTGTTGGCGACCAGAGCATCTCCCTCTGTTCTTGTGAATAATGAGATTATCACAGATCCCAGCATCATGTTATGACCTGATTGAAATCTGGACCTAAACCCTTCCTGGAGGAAGGACAAATGTCTTTGTCTACTATTTATGAACCAGAGGAGCTCAGAGAACTGTTGTCACCACCTCTTCGAATAATTAAGGCATCTTAATTAAAAAATTATAAGCTAGACTTTTTGCCAGGAACTCAGATAAAACATCCAAAGTGGGGGAAACGGTGTCTCTGTTTGAGTTAAAGGGCAGGTTCGAGGTTGGGGGATGGGGCGAGAGTCACCAGAGGAGGCTCCCAAGACCTGGGGCCAGGACGGACCTGGTGGAGAGGTCCCGCCGGGGGAGCCCCCGCTGTGGAAGAGACCGCCATGCACTGGTGACCGCATGTCAAACAAGACGCCTCCCTCCCTCCCTCCCGAAGCTCGTCTTGGAAAACAGGCCTGTCCCAGCATGTGGGGAAAACACACAAAGCACGCTGAGCTCAGATACGAATCTGAACGCCATGGGAGACAGCCAAGAAAGCAGCATCTTCTCAGCCACTGACAATCTTTAGCTGCCTCTGTTCCTTGCAGGGCAGTGAGAGCTGGGACACAGCCTGGCTCCCAGCAGAGAACAGCTGAACGCGGGGAGCACCTGCTAACAGACCAGGGAAGTATGATTTGCTTGTGCCAGACGTAGTCTTGGGAGGACAAAACTGGTCAAGAGAAAAACACGCCTTCTCCAGTCTTCCACGGACAGTGGTCTGACAGTCTGCAAGCGTTTGGGCACTTAAATAAGCAGGTTTTTGTAAATGCCTAATTAATAGCTAAAGGTTGTCAACGAAGGCTGGAACACCGGAAGACAAATGGCTGGATTTCGTTTCTCAACAGTGTCTTCAATTTTTACGTCCTCTGGCTTTGGCTGTAGAAGGACCGCATTCTGGGAACTTAAGCAAATCAGAGCAGAACTGGACTCTCACCCAGGCTTCCTGTCACGTTGGTCCCAGAAACAGGTCTTTTCAGAGATTCAAACAGGTGACTCTGGGCGCCCACACGTCCCCACACTTGATCGCTGACAGGGGGCAGAGCAGGGCGGTGAGAAAAGTCAGGCTGAGCGTTCTTCCCCGGGTTTCCTGGGCCAGCAGGCAGCAGGGCCCGCAGGGTGACACGGCCTCTGGGGACCGGCCGCTGGCCACGCAGGACCCAGGTCTGCCCCAGGGACCCCACCACTCCTCCTGCACCCACCTTCTCCCCAGGCCCCCCCCCCCAGTCCACCTGGGACCACATTGTGACCCAGGAGCGTGGTAGAAAGGACGCCTCTCACTCACACCCTCTCCCCTCTTATCTACCTCCTCTTGTTACTTCCTTTCTTGGCTTCTGTCCAAAATTTGTTTCTTTGGGTGTAAATCCAGAAAGAACAAATGGTATCATGTAACGATGAGAAATCAACATGCAAATCCTCTGTTTGGTTCAAGGAGGAGCCTGAAGCATCTGGTGCTTCCATGTCCCATCATCTCACGCACAAGGGTCCACGTGTCTGTAATCTCTCCATCCCCTGCTGTAAACGGCATACACAGCAGTCTCCCCTCTGCTGACCTATGCCCAGGGGGGCCCAGGTGCCACGCTGCCAGGGAGGGTCGGTCAGACCTTCAACTAGACGGGTCCTCAATTCTACCTGCAGGGAATGGGGAGGCTCACGACCTTTCTCAGAAAACACCCAAAGGACTCTGAGCGGCCAACCAAATACCAGGCAGTTTGTTGATAGGCAGGGAAAGTACAGTGGGACTCGCCAAAGTCTGGGGATAAATCCACTCAGAATGATCCCTGATTAAAGAAAAATAGCAGGAGCACTTGGGCCAAAGAAGAAAGAGAGGGTTTGCCTTATCAGACACCAGCACGCGATGTGAGGGTGCAGTGATCAAGACAGCATGACATTGGGGTAAGAATATATGACAAATCAACTGAACAGAATAAAGCATAAATCAGACTCACACATATATATGACAGTTTCACATTTGATAAAAGTTGGAGTTTAAAATCAGAAGGGAAAATGGATTATTTAGCAAAGAAATTTATTCCTAACTCACATCATACACCAAAATAAATTTCAAATGGATTACAGAATTACATACAGAAAATTACCAATAAAAAAACTAGAAAGCAATAAAGCTAAATTCTGATCTAATCCCTAGTAGGGACAGTACTCCTAAGCATATTCACAAAAAAGATTGATATGTAGGACTATATGGAAATTTGAAATTCTCTACATAAAAAGAGCATTGATTAAATTAAAAGATGAACAATGAACCAGAAGGCAAGAACTTAAAACAATATGATAGGCAAGTGGTTAAAATTCTGAGTAAATCTCTTAGTAAATGAGACTGGATTACTAGCTGTGTGAGTTTGGATGGATCATTTAACCTTCATAAACTTGTATGATTTTAATGGGGAAAATAATTGATTAGATCTCATAGGATTGTGAGGATTAAAAGAGATAAAACAGCATTAGCAGGACTTCCCTGGTGGTGCAGTGGTTAAGAATCCGCCTGCCAATGCAGGGGACGCGGGTTCAAGCCCTGATCTGGGAAGATCCCACATGCCGCGGAGCAACTAAGCCCGTGCGCCACAACTACTGAGCCTGCGCTCTGGAGTCCGCGAGCCACAACTACTGAAGCCCGCGTGCCTAGAGCCCATGCTCCACAACAAGAGAAGCCACTGCAATGAGAAGCTTGCGTGTGCACCGCAACGAAGAGTAGCCCCCGCTCGCCACAACTAGAGAAAGCCCGCGCGCAGCAACGAAGACCCAACGCAGCCAAAGGAAAAAAAAAAACAAAAAACAGCATTAGCATAGCAAAAGGCACTTAGTGAAGGCTTCCTAAATGTTTGTTGTAATTATTACAACTATTGTTAAATTATTTATTATAATAAATAATATTAAATATTTACATTCATAAGTACTGAATTTTATTATTAAATACTTCAATAGAATTATGAGTAAAGACTTGAGAAGGTAATTCAAACCAGAAGAATACAAATGGGACACCGTGAAAGCCGCTCACCAGTATCAAAGCAGCAATCAGAACAGCAGCGCATCTAAGCCGTAACTCAGGGAGTGCTGTGAATTCTTAAGCCTCGTTGGTATAATCTTCCCAGAGGGCAATTCATCAGAATGTATCAAAATGATATAAAATTATGTTTATATCAATTCATCTAATAATTCTACTTCCAGAATTTTATCTAAGGAAACAGTCAGATATGTGCAAAAGAAAAAAGTGTATCAAGATTATTAATCATAATAGCAAAATATCAGAAACAACATAAGGTCCAACAAAGGAATGTTCTCCCATCAGGCAATGGAATTCCATACAGCCATTGAAAATCAAATTGTAGAAAAATATTTAGAAGCATGTGAGAATGTTCACAAGTACTTCTTCAATGAATAAAAGTAAGGTACAATTCTGTTCTATATTTTATTTCAACTTTTTAAAAATTATATGTTTTAAATACATAGACAGACTATAAATAAATGTATGTATATATGCATTCATGTATATATCTGAAACAGAAATAAATACACTGTTTAGATCTGGATGGTAGAAATGCTAGTGATTTTTCTATTTTTTATATTTTCTTTGTGTCTTTCTCTATTTTCTATAATTTCCACTTTATTTATGTGGATCACTTTTTTCTTATTAGCAAAAAATGCAACAAATATTATTTTAACAGCCCCTGTGATTATCTTCATCCTTATCTCATATTACTTTCTAAGCTACTATTTTTATCTCAAGTTGGAAATCAAGGAGGCCAGTCAATCACTCACTTAAGGGTCTTGTTTCTGCCCAGTCTATGGTGTGAGTGCCTCTCCAAAGAGCCTCCCAATGCAGGTGATTGCACAACCAACACAACCGCGCTGGCCACCTACCCCGCTTCCTGTCCCCTTTTGGGGAAATAGAGGCAAATGCAAAGAGCTCTGGATCTGGAGCTCACGGTCCTGGTAGATTTCCTCCTACTCTTCTTCTCCCTCTAGTTCCCTATTCTCTGGTATTATCATATATTTTAATTTGTAATTTTATAGTTATTGCTTTGTTTAATAGTTCTCTCTCTCATACTCTAGACTCCAGGAGGGCAGGAAACTGTATCTGGTTTTCTCAGCACTATATACACAGCACCTAGAACAGCTTTTAAAACATAGTAGGTGTTCAATAAATATTTGGGGAATCAATGACAGGAGAGTGACTGTCAGTGGTGAGAGCTGTGACAATGGTGATGAACAGTGGCAAAGATGAGGATGAGGAATGAACATGCACAGAGCAAAATAAGGCCAAAAAGAGGGGCGGCCTTTTCTACCCTTTCGAAGTGGGTAATCGAGAAGAAAGATCTTCTGCAAGAGGTGAGGGTTGATTGTCCTTAAAATATGAATTGATAAATGCAGGTAGATGGGATGAAAAATGGGGGACAGAATCTCATTAAACAGAACAATATAAGGAAAGTGAAAGAGGCGTAAAAGAGAAAGACCCACGGGGAACCTGCCCGGAGCTGGGCATGGCCAGAGCCCAGGACGCAGGGAGGAAAGAGTAAGAGAATAACCAATAACCAGACCACGAAGGCCTTCTGTTCCACGATAAGGAGTTTAGATTTCACCCAGGAGACCTTTGGAGCCTCTGAGAAATTCTGAAGAGGAGTGACTTGAGCAAATTTGTATTCTAGAAAGCTGACTCTGACTGGGGCAAAGGGGGAAATGTGGAAAGGAAGAGATGGTTTGACTGAGGTGAGTCAAAGAAGCAAACAGAGCTTGGCCACAGTCTGGATTGGGGAGGTGGGTGCCTTGAGGAGGAAAGTCAAGGTTGACTTCCAACTTTCCAGCTTAGGCAACAGAGGACAGTGTGCAAATCAATGAAATAAGGAAAGTTGGAGAAGAAGACAGTGAGACCAAAACTCACCTCCTTCTAGATGCCACTTTCTTTGGGCCCAGAAATCTGCAAAGTGGAAATAAAATAACTGGGTAATGAATGGAGGCCACACATCCAGGTGTCATAATCTCCAGGTAATCCATGAACATTTCAAGAGGGGCCTTTTAAAAATGAGTGTGTTAAATGTATTAGTTTGGCTTGTTGGGGCTGCCCAACTATCACTGTTTTCTTTAAGTTTATTTGGATTAATATTTTTTATGTAATAAGTAAAAATATAAGAGAAAAAGCAGGATAGAGGAAAAGGTAATAGTTAAAAAGTGTGTTTAAAATAATGACAATTTTTTAAAAAGAAGGACTTCTAATGGTGGAACCATCCACATGGGTAATATTTAGCGCCATCAGAGACATGACTTGTTTCTTCTCTTGCCTCATGTGCTTAAAATTCCCAAACAGGAGCTCAGCCCCTAGTCACTATCATGACTGAGTTAACAGGATGTGTCTGGGCCAAAGTGCACCTGTGTTTATACACCAGCACTGCCACCTCCTAACTCTGGGACCTCAGTCTCTTTTGTTTCGTGGTGCCTCAGTTTCTTCATCTGCAAAACCATGGTAATAATTTCTACGTGCCTGGATTGTTGAGAAGGTTAAATGAGACTATATGTAAAGTCCTTAAAACTCACAGTAAGTCTCAAGAAATGCTAGCTGTTTTGGTAGTGATAAGGTTTCCAGGGCGTCTTTGTGCATTTTCATGACTTGCTGCACCTACATGGTTAGTTTCCTTATGCTGTCACAGGCTGAAGCCACCACACTTCTGTGTGCCAGCCCCAGAGCTGCAGACGGGCAGGGTCCTGAGCGAACTATGCCATCAAGCCCTAAGGGGTGGGGAGTAAACAATGTGAAACACAAATAGAATCAAACACCATGTAAACAACCGTGCAAAACTCACAGGGCCTTTGGAGATCCTTATAAAGACAACAGCAACAACTATGACAGTAAAGCAGTAATTACGGCAATTCACCTTAATGGAGGTGATTAAGCCGACTGAGGTCGGGAGACTTCCCTGCATGGCCTGCTCACTTCTCCCACTTAACGTCCCTGGGGTTCAGAAGAGCAAAGCAAGCGTACAGCCCCCGGTCTCCCTGCACAAGGTTGAGGGAGAAACCCCCAAAGCTGCGCTTGGACTCCTGTCTGAGGGGCACGTGCTCAGGATGGGGGGTGGGTTAGGAACTAGGCCCTGGCTGGGCCACAGCCATGGCAGTGGCCAGGCATCTACTAAGGCTTCACTGTGTTTTCCCGCCTGGACGGCAGAGTGAGAGCTGCGGTCCTGCCAGTGGCCTGCAGGGCGGGATTGGGGTGGAGCCACAGCCGAGAGCAGACTGAAGTTAGGGGGACCCTGGCCAGGGGGGCCTCAGAGGCGGATTTTGATATAGAGAAATATTCAGAGTTCTCCTGCGGACGGTGCTGGTACAAAACGTGTTCCTAAACATCCAGCCACAGCATGGCCCTGTAAACACACTTCCATGCTTCGTTTGCGGTAAGGACAGGGCTGCAGCCATTTCAACAGGCAACAATCCTAAACCTCCCTCCCACCCGGTTCTATGCAAAGGAGAGCCTGTGCCCGGCCTTCTTCTCCCATCTTCCCTCTGACGGCCTCTGGGCTCCGGGGGTGAGGGCACGAGTGTGTGCTCTCAGCGACCCGGAGAAGTTGTGGGAATGGCCAGGGTCGCGGCCAGCCCCGAGGAGGGGGCGGAGCACGCACACCCACAGTTCTCTCTCGGTTTGGGAATGACCTCTGCCCTCTGGGGGCGGGGGGACATCAGGCCCAGCTCATGCCCTCCTCGCCCTCAGCCTGCCAGGGTCACCAGCATCCCCGCATCCTCCCTAGAGGAGGCGCGGGGATGGGCACACGCAAGCCCGGAGCAGGCTCGGCTCCTGCCCAGTCTCAGTGGTCTGGGGACCCACACCGCTGCCTCGGGCTCCAGAGGAAACGTGCAACAAACAAGCCCTGTGTTTTATAAACCGAGCAGCTTCCCTCTGGCTTTGATCTGTTCTCAGTCGGCACAGGGACGGGCGTGGTGACAGCTGGGGTTCAGGACGGCCGCTCCCCCAGGGCTGTGCAGGGGCCTCCACCCAGCGGGCCCGGCTTTGCCGCCCCACGTCTGCCCAGGGCCCTCCCATCATCTGGTCTGGAATCTCACTCGTGTCCTTCTGCCTGCCCGTCCGTCCATCTGTTCGGAGTCCCCGGTGCAGCTCTGCTCTGGTGTGCCAGCTGTGGTCTGAGAGATTAGGGAAGGAGGCTGCGGGGCCGGGGGTGGACATCACCACCCTGAGGCCTCAGAGATTTTGTGCCATGTGTTCTCCACTTTCGACATGAGGTTCCAGAAAAGTTCCATCAGTGCTGACTAATGACAAAAGTAACAATCCAAGGAGGGTCCACGAAACAACAAGCAACATACAGTCGCCCCTCAGTGTGTGCCGGGGAAATGGGTTCCAGGACCCCCGTGGATACCAAAATCCGGGGTGCTCAAGTCCCTTGTGTAAAATGGCGAAGTGTTTGCCTATAACGGAGGCACATCCTCCCGTACACTTCAAATGATCCCTAGATGACCCATAACACCTAACACAATGTAAATGCCATGTAGATTGTTGTAAATACAATGTAAATGCCGTGTAAATACTTGCCAGTCTGTGGGAAATTCACGTTTTGCTTTTCGGAACTTTCTGGAATTTTTTTCAAGTCTTTTCCATCCATAATTGGTAGAGTCTGTGGCTACAGAGCCCATGGGTATGGAGGGTTTAATGCGTATTTACCACTCGTTTAATCCTCGCAAAGGGAGGTGAAGAAACTCCGGCTCAAAGAAGCTACGTGACTTCCTCGGGGGTCGTACCCACTGGCGAGGGGCAGAGCTGAGGCGGACGCCGTGTGCGCTGATGGTGGTGGCCAGCGTGAGACAGGCCTCCCCATCCGTGCTGGGGCAGGGTGGTGGCCAGAGGTGGGTGGGGTGGGGTGGGGTGGGGTGGGGTGGGCCCATGGGCCCACCCCTTCCAGTGTGTGGAGCAGTCTCCTGGTGTCCCAGGGGACAGAGCAGCTAAGCCCGGGGTCAGGGTCGGGGGACCATGTTCCCACATCCAGGGCAGGTACCGCAGACCCGCTGGCAGCAGGGCCGTCCTGGCGTCTCCCGGCAACACTCCTCCTGGGAATCAATTCAGTCAAGACCCCGACTAGTGATGGACCTGCTCCTGGCACATCAGACAGACCCTCCCCTCCTCAACCCGCATCCAGGGTCCCTTACGAAAACCCGACAGCCTGCGGGCCTTTCCCATCGGTCTGGACTTGGGAGCAGAAACTACAGCAAAAGGGGTCTTCCCCCGATACGATTTTTAAGAATAAAGAGAGAGGAAAATTAAGTCACATGTTTAGGGGAAAGAGATCCTTTCTTTATAACAACAACGCTAAGAGTCTAAACAGCCACCTGCCTGCGGCCAGTGTCCTGCCCCTTTGAAGCCCTTCAGCCTCCTTCCAGGCCCTTTGATCTCACGCCCCCTTTCCCCTCCCGCGTGGCCGGCTGCTCGTTCTAGATGTTTCTCCCACGGCATCTCTTAATCATCGGCTTGTTCAGCAGCCGCATCCAGCTGTAAAGGCTGTTGATGTCGGTTGTGCCCCTGCGTCTCTGAAACCTCCCAGCTTTCCACTCCCAGCCTCTCCCAGGTGAGAGCTCCTCACCTCTCTCACCTGGACTCGGGGGCTGCCGGCACCTGGCCGGCTCCGCCTCATCCCGGTCGTGGCTCACGGCCCAGGGCGGGGTCCTCAGCCGAAGTTCTGGTCACCTGACACTAAGGGCACTGCACACACACGAGGTGCGGGGCCCCTTCCGGAGCGCCTTGCTCAGGGCTCAGCTGAACCTGCCCCTCCTGCCCCCCCCCACCCCCCAGACAGGTGCCAGGCCTGGCGCAGAAGCTGCTCTGGGAGAGTGGTCAGCATGGGCCTGTGGGACGCCCGGGGGCGGAGCCTAGAGCTGGGGCCACATTCAGGGCTGGGGTTCAGCTGCGGGAGCCGTGAGCCCCTGGCGGCTCCCTGACACCACAGGAGGGGTGAGGCCGTGGGGTTGGGGGCAGGCGAGAGAGAAGGAAGGGGAGGAGGAGCTGGAGGACGGAGCATCTCGGGACACGACCCACAGAGGCGCAAGGGAAGGGCGGGGCAGCAGACGGAGGTGATGGACGGGACGGCCACGGCGCCGCAGAGATGCCGGGGGGCGGGGGGGGGTCTGCCAGGGAGGGCCTGCAGGGGAAGGGCCTGCGGGGGGCAGCGGGGGTTCCGGGGTGCGCAGGGGCTGAGTGGGTGTGGGCGGGAGGAGCTGGTGGCCTGACGACAGGAGGGGAGGGGCCACCAGGTCCCTGCTAGTCGCGTGGAGCTCGCGGTTCAAGCACACGGCTCTGGGAAGAGCGCGGGGGTGGGAGGACAGGGGACAGAAGATGCCCAGCGAGCCGCTGGAACGGGGGCAGGGCCGGGCTGGCTCTGAGCGGCCCCCCCACGCAGAGGGCGCTGAGCGAGTCTGTGCGGACTCCCTTGGCCCCCAGCCCCCTAGCAGGACCCTGGGTGGCGGCCGCGAGGCCAGGGCCAGTCCCCCTTTCACGCGTGCCCACGCTCATCCATCCACAGAGAGTCAGCGCGTGTGCTGCCCAACCTCAGCCCCCAGGGCTAACGTTCCAGCCAGGGTGCTCCCTCCAAGGACCAGCCAGAGGCAGCACAGTCACCCCACGTGGTTGGAACACTGGAAAGCCAATGGCCGGCACTGAAATTATTCCGATTAGGAAAGGTCTACGCTGAGTCCCCAGGTGACCATGACAATCTCCCGACATCAGGAAGGGCTCCAGGCCGGCTGAGCCCATCCCGCTCATAGTGACATACGGGGTGCTGATTCTCCCCGGCGGCTGCTGAAATGCTTGATCCACCTACACAGAATTTACAAGGTAATTAGGAGCAAGCTGCATGCGAACCGAAGTGACATTTGGTGGTCTTGGGAATGGACTTGGAAAACAGAGAAATCTCTGTGTTGTCCTTTGCACGCAATACTGCCCAGCGTTTACTGCATAGGTATCAGCCAGGAGAGGCCTGTTTGCCTCCAACCATACCGTGGGACGGCTCCTTTAGTCTGCATTTAGGGGAGGGGAGTTGAGATGCAAACCCAGGTGGACCTGATTCTAGATCGAGATCCTCTGGGGGAGACGGTGTGAACGACCAACCGTGAAAAGCTCTGCCTGTGACAGGAATGTGGAAAAAGGGAGCCTCCCCCCACATACTCAGCCCCTGGAATCCTCCATCCCGATACAGCGCTCCTGGAGCTCCAGCTACGGCCAGTGACGCCCCCCGTGAAGCTTTTGGACGTCGCTCCTAACGTAGGGATTGCGGGGAAGAAGGGGTCAGATGCTGGCCAAGCCACCTGCTGGCGGCACCACTGACCCTGGGCAGATTATTTTGCTGCTGCCCCTCATCCGATGAAACAGGGGCATCAAGGTGGTCGGGAGGGTTCGATGGGGACGAAGTGATTGGCAGGTACCCAGTTGAGGAGGCATGCCATAAATGTCCATCAGGTATTTTTGGAATAATCTCTTTCAAATCCTGTTTTCTTCACTATGTAATTCAGACTTCACAGAAAGACATTTAAAGCTAATATTCCTATTTGGATGACGGTAGTTTCTCCCAGTATAATAGCCTCATTGGCCCTGCAGCCACATAAATTAACTCCTATTAAAATCTGGTAAATACAGTGAGAGAACCGAACAGATTCAGAAAGTTCTAACTCAGATCACAACCAGCCATCGCCCTTGGGCCTCTTGCTTCCCCTCTGCAGTTGAACCATACGAACGAGGACGGGGGTTAAATCACCGAGCCTCACAGCACTGAAATCCGAATTCTCTGCAGTGTCAGGACGTGCAGCCTGTCCGGCACTGTGTCTGTGAAGAAGAGACAGTTGATAAAGCAGAGGATGCACACAGGAGAGATTGCCTACATCAAGATTACATTGTTTTTAAAAATAAAAACAAAATCCTGTAATTAGACATTGAAAGCAGTGACTTAATCACTAAAAACAATGGCAGACCACAGGAATGTGTCTGTGGAACTCATCCTCAAGTCAATCATGTGATTTTCGTGCCCACATCCAGCGATGCCCCGGGGCCAGCGAGGTTGGTTGCGGGTGTGAACAGGCGTCCAGCTTCTTCCCGAAACTCATGCTGGGGAACAAAATACACTGAACCTTCGGATGCAGCAGTGTGTTCCCAACTCCGTGGTCGGGTCACCATGTTAGCAACTGGAAGTCGAACAGCAAAAATCACAAATCAGAGAAATCAGCAAAAAGGCAAATCAGAGCCTGTTAGCTCGACGCAAGCTGGTGGTTAAGCATTTACCAGCACTCCTTATAGATGTTTAATTTGGTCCAACTAAACCACAAAATATCAAGCCAAAAACTAGAACGTAACTTGAATTGGTCTTCTTATTAACGGGACTCTTGACAGAGACAGACCATTAAAGTGAAATAGTATTTATTCTGCTTTTATTTTTTTAATATATGTATATATGTGTGTGTGTGTATTTGAAATTAATAAATAGTTTTATGGGAGAAGAGTGGCCTGGTCCAAAGTGAGAGGAACCAGGATAAATAAATAAGTGATGCTTACTTCAGACCATCTTCCTTATTGTATTCATTGCCTGGCCTTATGGTTACATCTCCAAATTTCTCTTTATTTAGTGATCGATTCATTTTCTTTCTTTCCTTCTTTCTTTCTCATTCATTCCCCTCCTTGCTCTGGTAAGGATTTATGATGATATCTGCATGTTAAATTGTTACAAATTGATGTACAAGGCTAGCCTTTAAAGGCAGACAGAATCCATGAGCGAAGGGACGGCGGAAGCAGACAGAGATGTTAGGGGAAGGCAAACAAGGTGAAAACAGGGGTCACAATATTCATACAAAAAGATGTAATTTAAAGGTATATAAAGATTTCTCTAAATCGTTAAGATAAAAAATATATAATAGTCACAAACATGTATTCACCAAAAAAACAATTGCAGCAGAATTTGTTAATACACTCCTTTCAGAATTAGATCTAACAGAAAAACGGAAGTTAGGATATTCTGATCATAATCCAATAAAATTAGAAAAACATAATAAAAAAGCTTTCTTAGAAACTAAAGTATATCTTTCTAAATAATCCATTTCATAATATTGAAAATCAAATTTTAAATTAAATCTATCTCAAAAGCAATAAAAAAATACTTTATACCAAAACAGATGCAGCTAAAGCAGTACTAACTGCTCTATCTTAAGATATTAGGGGGAAAAAAAGTGTAAGAAAAAATTAGTAGGAAGAATCAATACAGATATAAGCTGGAATTAAGAAAAATAAGAAAAAAAAAAGTAGAAAAGATAAATAAATCCTAAAGCTGATTACTTGGAAAGACCATTAAAATAGATAATGTCTTCATGGGCCTGATTAAGAAAAAGAAAAGTATAAGAAATATACAAAACTAGGGAAGAAAGAATACAGATACAAAAGGAATTATAAGAATAAAAAGTAAATAGTATGTGCAAATCTGGGGCAATGAAGTTAAAACCTAGGAAAAATTTAGTGATTTTTCTAACAAATAGAAAAAGACAAAATTTCCCCATGAAGAAGAAAAAAATGTGAGTATACTGTAAGAGAAACTCAAAGAGTGATTAAAGATGTACCATCGAAAAAGATCCCAGAGCAGCTGGTTTCAGAGCTGAGTCTTGCCTAGTATTTCTGTAAGGTGAATATTAATGTCGTATATATTTGCCTATGGCATATAAAAAGAAAATTTTCCTAATTCACTCTCTAAAGCTAGTCTATCCTTAATAACAAAGCTTGATAAGATTATCACAGTACTCCCAAAACCCTATAGAAAAATATTATTTATGAATTTAAAATTTTAAAGTTCTGGATAAAAGATTAATGAATGAGATCTGAAGTGTCTCAAAAGAATATAACAGAATATGATCAAATCAGCTTTAACCCAAGAATGAACATATATTTACTATTTGGAAACAGCAGCATCACACAAGCACACCGCTGATGCTGAAGAAAGAGACCTTTTGTAAAAATTCAACGGCTGTTCTACCAACACTTCAGTTAAGTGGTAACAGAAATTGAATATATGCTATATAATAGAGGACCAAAATACAAAAAACCTCCTTGTAAATGAAGACACTCTAAGTCACCTGCACTAAAAGCAGGAAAAAGCAGGGATGCCCATTCTCACCGGGACTATTCAGTGCAGCTTTAGCATCTGGCAAATGAAATGAGAAAAGAAAACAGCCCATAGAAGCCTTGGGAGAGTGAAGGCAAACCTTCTTTCCTTGCTGGTGATGTGATTCTATACGTATCAAATTCAAGACACTTGGAGAAAAAAAAAAGCATTAGAATTAATCAAAGAATTTAATAAAGTGTCATTGTACAAGAGAAACACAGAAAAATTCATAACTGTTTTTCTATACTGGTATTAAATAGCTAAAAATGGATATTGGGGAAATGTTTAAATCTTAACAGAGATGTCTATAAAATAGGAAAACATTCCATAAGAAATATTGTTCAGGTCATTTGAAGAATACCATAGAATCTTATCAAAAGACATAAAACAAGGTCTGAACAAAGCAGAAAATCTATCATGTTCTTGAATGAGAAGATTCAGTATGATAAATTTTTAATCATCCAGAAATTAATAAATAATATAAAAACTGCAATTTTAATCCTATTAGGTTTGAGAGAAATGTGGATTTAAGTTATCTTAAAGTTCCTATGGAAAAATAAAAGATAGCAAAGGAAAAAGTGTTTTTGTGTGTTGGAGGGACTGGGAGGGACTTGGGCTGGGAGGGACTTGCCTTACCAGCTGCTAAGACACACCATAAAATCCCTCTAACACGATAAACAAAATGAAATGACATTGGCATAAAGACAGACAAATAGGTTAATGAAACAAAACAGAATTCTAGAAACAGATCTTAATCTATTGGAGAATGTAATAAATGACACGGTTGGTATTTCAGTTTGGTGGGTGGAGGTGGGTTTATTAAATAAATGAGGTTGGCCACATGGCGTTCCATCTGTGGAGGGAAAGAAAATTGGGACGGTGCCTCACACCTCACGTGAAACTAACGCTGAACAAGGGAAGGACCTAAATGCAAAAATAAACTTGCAGTGAATTACAGTAAATTTCAGGACAATGCGTAAGTGACCTAGAGCATAGGAAGATCTTTTAACAAACAAGAAAAAAAGGGGAAAAAAAGGAGGGGGGCTCAGAATGTAGCCACACATATATACACACCACGCAAACATACATACACATACATACATACATACGCACATACACATACCTACGACTACAGAAAAAAATTTAAACATGTAAGGCAAAAATACAGTATACATAAAATCAATAGGTAAATGACATGCTGGGGGCAAATACCTGCAATGCATATAATGAAAGGAATGATTTGTAGGTAAAGCCAATTTTCCATCACAGGCACAGTGCTTTCCCAAATTGTTAAGATAAGGAAAAGACCTACGACCCAAAGTAAAGTGGCCCAAGGAAATGAGGCAATTCACAGAAATATACAAGCGGCACCATGTGTATGAAAAGAAGTTCAGCCCCACGGGTGGCCAAGGAAGGACGGTGACACCAACATGGTCTCGGTAGGGACAATCCTTCTGACATGGTGACACCCACCAGCAGGGAGGTCGGCAAAGAAACTCACAGGCTGGTGGTGGAAATGTGAGGGGCTGCAGCTGACACTCTATTAAAAAAGTGTAAAGAAGCACACATCCCTCAGCCCAGCCACCCCGCTTCCAGGGATTTAGCCGACGGAAGTGAAAGCTTCTGTAGATGGAAGACCTTTTCAGGTCAACCACTGCCGTGTTCATGGTGGTCGCAAGTCAGAGAGAGAACTAAATAGCTATTCACTGAGAACTGTGTGAGGACACGCGTGTGAACGGGCACAGTGAAACTTCACAGCCATTCAGAAGAACGGGCTGCGTGGCACTTTCTAGAGAACAGCCCCGGTGTCACCCAGCAAGAGGATGAACCCGCTGAGAGGGGCGCTCACAAAGTGGGGCTCCTGGCGGGACACACAAGGCAGGGTCAGGGACACGGTCGGGCCGCTGCCGTGATCTGGGTGGACTCCGTGTGAAGGAAGCTGCAGGGGAGCAGGGCCAGGTGAGAGGTTCTAGAGAAGGTGGGACAAACCCACAGGGGGAATCAGACGGGATTGGCCGGAAAGGATCTGGTTACACAGGTGTGTACCTTTGCCAAAGCCCATCACACGATACCCCCAACGTTAGGGCTCTAGATTCTAAGTAGGGTTATCTCAGAAGAAAGAGTAAAGGAATGAACACTAGCTAAGTATGTAGCTAGACACAGGCATAGCATTTAGGGGCAAGTACACTGATGCCTGAAACTTGCTTTGAAATACATTTTTAAACATAAAATAAGATGGAATGATGGGTGGTTAGAGGGATGGATAGATGGAAAATCAAGGTTAACCGTGAAAAGATTAATGGTAGACTCTAGATAGCAGGTATAAGGGTGTTTTTCTAAATAAGATTCTTCCTACTTTTCTGTGTGTTTAAAAGGCTTCCTAATACAATGTTGGGAAGGAAAGATCGACACCAATGGCTACAGGGGGCTAAGCAAGATGCAGCAAAAGTGTACATAGGAAGATTCTATTTTAGCAAAATAAACAATGACAAAAATATATCCACGTATGTGTGATTCAACCCAAGTAATCAGATACAGTAATGTGAACATGAAGACAATTCTGTAAAATCACTCAGTCCCCAGGGGACGGAGGTGGAGAGTTGAGCTGGGTGGAGGTGAGGGAACAAAACAGAAAGAGGAGAGAGGCCCTCAGTATGTGAAGGATGCAGGGTGGGTGGACACAGCACACGGTGGCTAGCTCAGGGGTAAAATTCCAGATAATGTTGACTTTCTTACATTTTCTATACTGTTTTTCTACATGATCATTTGTTATGTATGCAATTTAAAAGCTATTTTTATTTTGGATAATCATAAAACCAAACAAACACACAAAAAAGAGAATTTTGTCATCTGAATCTTAAAGAGGCCCCCAAATCATAGCCTCGGGTCCCCAGAAACCCGGGACCTGCAGGATTCGAACAAGTTTATGGTCCCTTCTCAGCCCCGAGCTGCAACCAACACAAATCCCCCCTCGGGACACGGAACATCCCCCAGTGAAGTGTCCTGCCCCGTCTCAGCCCCCGGGGCACCTGAGAGCCCAGCGTTCTCGAACTCGGCCTGCGGGGCTCGAGCTGCAGACTTGGGGCCCACGAAGTGCCCCCTCCCCGCCGAGAGCAGCTGCCCCCCACACTTGTGACTGTCTCCAGCTGCGTCCCAGGGCCCTGCAGGCAGAGCAGGGGCTAACGCGGATGCCGGGAGGACAGAGCTCTGAAGGACGGCTGGGGACTCAGCCGCATGGGGAGCGCCGCTGCAGGGGGCCCAGGGCAGGGCTTGCGGGTCCCCAGCTGGTGACAGACGGAAGCAGCCCCTCCGACCCCTCCAGGAGAGAGGCTGTCCCCTCCCTCGGGGTCATCCCTTGCCCTGGGCACCAAGTGTGGCGGGAAGGGCCGCCGGAGGGGCCCCGGGAGGCCCCCAGGGTCCTAGTTTTCTAGAATCGACACCGAGGGCTGAGTCCCCCCTCCGCCAGTGACTGACCCGCCGACCACCCGCACCTCGATTGATCGCTGCCAGGGGGACCGTGCAGTTCCCGGCTGGGACCGTTGGATGGGGTGTTTTCAGGTGTGAGAGAAAAAAATAATAAATGCGACAAACAACATATCCATCTACAGAAAATAGAATTTCTTAATAAGAAAATGGTATTTACAGCAACTCAGTTTTTTTTTAAACTATATCAGCTAAGAGCAAGAATATGAAAAACAGAAAGCTCCTTTCTAGCAGGAGCTGCATCGCCTTGTCACTAATCAACTGTCCCCTTTTCCAAGCACGGGCCTCTGAACCTGGACCACCATCTGCCCTCGGGGTCGAAGACCTGACCCGGCTGTCCCAGCAGCTGCCCCGGGGACCACGTCTCATTCCACCCCTCACTCCAAAACCAGTAGGGCTCCTGACACAGTGAATGTCTGCCAATTTTAAACCAAAATGCCCGGTACGCTCTCGGTGTGTCCCTCACTGCACAGCCGTCTGGCACCTGTGCCTCTGAGGCTTCCTCCCTGGGCACTTACAGGCTGACTTCATCACCTCCCTTCACAGGAGCCAGCTGAGGGGCCAGGGCTCGCTTCGTACAGGTTGGCAGGCATGCACACCACATGCTGTTCCGTCACAGCCTAGAGAGCAGGGCGGGGCAGACTCGCAGGGGCCAGGACTCGGAAGCAGCCCATCGCAGGGCTGGGGAGGGGCGGCCAGGGGGAGGCACCCACCTGCCCCGTAGGCAGGTTCCGGGGCTGAGCTTTGGGGCCACAGTTCTCACACCGACACGGGTAAGCCTCAAACCTAAAGCTGTCTGGGCCCTAGGAAGATTCTCAAGGTGGACCGGGACCCAGTGACCAAGAGCCAATCCCGTCCTCAGAACTGGGACAGTGGGGCTAAGGCGTCAGCCTGCCCTTCAGCGCTGGCCTGAGGTCACGTCCACCGCCCCAGATGTGGCCTCCCCTGGACTAACAGGGTCTTGACGCCTCTGCCAGACACCCCAGCGCAAGCTTCACACTTGATGAACATCTTCCCAACCGTTTTCGCGTGATGCGGTAACAGAAAAATCGTTTTTGTTGAAAAGGCTTATGCACACACGCAGTGCTGGGCAGATCGTAAGGTGGTTTATTTAATCTCTGCAGACACTCAGAGAGATACTGTTGCCGGATAAAGAGCTGGAAGGAGGTAAAGCTGAAATTTACACGCAGGTTTTCTCTGACCCCAGGGCTCACGTGGGGTGAGCCTTGAGGGCGGGACCTCAAGCCGACTCTTCCCCTGCACGGCACGCCTCTCTCGGCTGGTATTTTCATCTCCAAGAGGGCAGATCGTGCGTTAAACTGAATAGTACTGCAGCACCCAGCCTAATTTTGATGATAAAGTAGGTTTATAAACGTGTTGTGACTAATGTGTGAATCCGTGGCTGTCAGCCTTCAGGACCCACGGAGCCCAATCCCACTCCCGTCCGCATGGGGTCTTGGGGAGGGCTTTGCTCCGTCCGAGAAAAACGGTGTACACACAGAAACTGCCACCCAAACAGTTCACAGCTTGGGATGCTGTGTGTGCAAGCGGCTTCATCCTAACAGCCACGAGACAGAGCTGACCTCAGCCCGGGACGCAGCCAGGAGTAACCCCCAGGGAACCGGGCGGCCCGGTGGACAGGGCTGGGCCTCCACGGGAGGGGTGAGCTTCGGTCCAGACCTCCCACCCAACTCCAACCACAGCCATCCCGCCGCCTCTGTTTCCGCCAAGAGCTCACCTTGCTCTGTTGTTCCGTGTGCCAGGCACTGTGTCCAGGCTTTACAAGCATTTCATTTACCACTTACAACAGGGCTACGAAATAGGTACAATTATTCTCATTTTTAGAAATAAGAAAAGCGTGCTTCTCGGAACAAGCAAAGTGCTGGCCCTGGGCTTTGAGCCCAAGAGGGCATTCTGTACTCTGCACCGCATTTGTAAATAAAATGTCTTCCAATTTCCACTGGGCAAAGCTCTTTCTTTGGTGCCTCTTAATTCCTTACCATGTTAAATCCTCTAACCAGAAGCCACAGATAAGGGCTTGTCCAAACAATTTCTTCAACTGGTCTTTTTTTAGAAAAATAAATACAGGTAGACAATGCAGGCTGAATATTATAACATTACTTACAGAACACTGAGTTATTTGTAAAGACATTCTCAGCAGTGCCAAGGCTGAGAAACCCTGAGAGAGAAATAGAGATTTAGGTGGGTCAGTTCATAGGTAAGTAAGTAGGTAGGTAGCTAGGTGGATGGATGGATGGATGGATGGATGGATGGATGGATGGATGGATGGATGGATGGACGGGTGAATAGATGGAGGCATGGGTGGGTGGATGGATGGATGGATGGATGGATGGATGGTTGGATGGATGGATGGATGGATGGACAGGTGAATAGATGGAGGCATGGGTGGGTGGATGGATGGATGGATGGATGGATGGGTGGATGGATGGGTGGATAAGACTATGCCCTAGAAGTTACTTTGAGTCAAAAGGCTGACTCAAAGCATCGTGATTATCCTTCCGGTTTTGGTATGATCTCGTCCGGTGGCTACTGGTCAGATCATTCAAATTTAAGATGTCTTTCTAAGCAGGTAATCATGCTATCAGTTGTACTTAGGAATAACTTATCAGTAATACTGAGGAGTAATGTGGAAACTTACAGAAACGGCCCATACCTATCATCATCTACAAAGTAGTTATATGAGAAGAGAGAAAAAAGAAAATACGAAAGATTATGTCAAGATTCTGAAACTATTTAATTAGAAGAGTAGTGACACCGTTCATGGAAATAAAGGACTTGGAAAAGGAAACCAGTTGTGTTGTCATGGCTTCAGACACGCTGAGTGTGAGATGACCATGACACGTCAGAGCAAAGATGCTTTGGAAAACAGTCCAAGACACGGGGATGGAGACAGAGTAGATCCAGGGATGAGTGTCTCAGCTGTGAAGTAATAGCTGAAGTCATGACACAAAGATGTTTACCCGGGACAAGAAAGCAGGAGCACTGAAGGGAACCCGAGCCTTGGAGAGCGGACCCCGGGGAAGAGCCCAGAGGAGAAGAGTAGGTCAGGAGACAGAGGACCAGAGGCTTTGATGTCGCAAAGGCTCAGGAGGAGAGAGTTGGAAGGACAGAGCGTGGCCCCCATGCAAAGTGTTGCAAGCAGATGAAGAGAAAGAAGGTGGAGGAAAGATCAGGTATTTGAAAAGTGCCTGGTAGCCTCTAGAAGGACGACAGATGCAGGTAATTAAGGGACAGGTGGTCGTTACAATGGAGACTTTCTGGGGAGGCCAGTTGTTTGAGGCACAGACCGTAGGATGAAACCTAGGCAGTGGCTGGTTGAGCAAAACGCTCTTCTCTAAAATGAGAGCTACTTAAATATGTCCTTTAAAAGTGTGGCGGAGGGAGCAGTTGACAAAAAGTGGTCTCAACTGAATCAATTGCTCTTCTATGAATATAACGGAAAAGCAAAGAATAATTATAACTATTTGGAATGTGAAAGTAAGGGGGAAAATTTTACTTTACCAATTAATACATATTAGCCAAGAGGGATCAAATACTCAAATTCATTTCCTGATTTGCCTGAAACAATCAGAATCTTTGGGGTCTATTTCCAATTACCAAAAAAAGCTACAGAGATAACTGGACAGCAACAAAGAAAACGCTCAGTGTGTGTTAGACTAACGTCTGTAGAAGTTGTTCCTACTTTCCTTTTCAGATTAGATTTTACAGTTTCCAGGAAGAACTTACGTAAGATGTTTGGCATAAACTTGCTAATCAATGCTTATATTTCAAAAGCAAGAGTAATGAATTAGCTCAGTAAACTTGTTTTAAGGCCAAGGGGAAGAATGGTAAGAGAGACCTGAAGAGGTTCCAGTGACTGATGATCTATATAAAGAAAAGTGATGCAATGCGGGGTTGTAATAACTGCTGGCGCTAAGAACAGCAGAGTGACTTGTTTGCTGCTTTGGTGAGGCTGGGCCTTGAGTTCAATTACATAAACATCCTTTTTCAAGCTCGTTACAGAGTCAAGAAGCCCAAATCCAACCCCTGTAATTGCAAAAGTATTTTCCACACTCTTAGCAAAATACAGAAACTGGGTCAAGGATAATCATCACTCAAATTTATCCTGTCTCCTTGAAATAAAACTTTGTAGCTATTCATTTTTTAAACCCACCTTGCTCCAAAAGGTATTTAACCTTAAATTTATTTTCTGTATAGATATATAGCCTGCCTTAACATTCATGGTAGAATACACAACCAAAACACGAGTACATGTGGCACAAATAAAGAACATGAAATGTTCCCAGACACAGCCTCTTGGGGAAGATCACGTGAGGAAGATCCACGTTTGAGGGCAGAGGCGGACTTGAGCTCATCTAGCCCGATGCCCCCAAGAACTCACATGAGCTTTGCAAACCTGCCAACGTCGGCGAAGTGAACTGTCTGAAACAGTCCTTTAACTCTGATCATAGAAGAACTAGGACTAGAGTCTTGGTTATTTTTTCTTCGGTACAATTTTAGAGTTATCCCGACGGTTGTCACAGATTTTGTTAATGATAACAATAAATAAATAAGAATAACAACAGTAATAACAACAAATCTTGGGTTTGTCGCTGTTTGCCTCAAATCACTTTTGGAAAGAATGGCAATAATTTTCAAAACTCTTCAATTCTAGCGTGAGCTCATCAGAGTAAGAATAAGGTCACTTCCCTTGTCCAGCACCCCCTGAAGGAGCTAGAGAAAAGAGCCTCCTGATTTCTTTCCAGTAGAACTTTAATGTTGCATCTCCCAGAGGTGTCTGCATTTTAACAGAGCAAATAAGTCAACACTTAGGAAAGGATATGGAAATTTAAGACGAAGTTCATGGCCCAAGACCACACACAACAAACAGAGACAGCATCGGACAAGCAATCAGAGCGTCCAAAACCTGAGGCCAGTTTGCCACACTCCTGGTTACCCTCCTCCTAAGAATTTCAGAGAAAAAGAGGAATTCCTCACTAACCTGCTCCACCTACTTTTAAGACCGATGGGAAAAGACCCCACGATATACTGCTGCTCTCAGGACTGCGGGAACCGAAGCTTTTGGCTCGGTCTCTCTCTTGGCCCATCTCAGGGGAGAGGACCTCACAGGTATCCAGCCAGCGTCCACTCTGTTCCTGTCACTGTTCCAGGCACCAGAGATGTATTGTGAATAAAAGAGATGAAATCCCTGCCCGGGGGGCCCGATAGTCTAACAGGGAAGACAGAGTAAACAGGCACGTAGAATGTGCAATGTCGGGTGATCAAGGCCAGGCAGGAAATAAAACAAGATAAAGGCAGGGTGGAGGTCACCTCCTGAACACAGCAGTGGGCAAGGCCTGCCCGAGGAGGTGAAATTTAATAAGCCCTGGGTTATAGAAGCAGCACATGGAAAGGCCCTGGGGAAGAAGGTCCCAGGCAGAGGGAACAGGGAGGGTAAAGGGGCTGAGGCCCGACCCCAAAGGGTGAGCGTGGGAGTGGCCGGTCCGCAGAGGAGCCAGGCCCGGGGCCTGAGGGCAGGGGACCAAGATGAGGGGCCTGACCGGATCCTAAGGACGAGCGAGCCCTTGGAGGGCCCTGGTCAGGAGAGGGGCCTGCTTTTAATGCACATGTTAAAGGTCACTCTGGCGGCCGCTGAGGAGATCAGACTGGGAGAGAGGCCGGGGCCGGGGGTGCAGGGGACAGGGGAGCAGCAAGGTCCTTGCAGAAAACCAGCCGGGGTTCTCGGCCACACCAGCCACGGGCTTTCCAGATAGGGTGGATGGGACGTGGTCGAGTTTAGACCAGGAGGGTGAGGAAAATGAAGGAATCAAGGCTCCAACGATCATATGTCAGGGCAACAAACGAGATGGGGAAGACCCAGTTCTAACGTCGGCAATTTAAAGTCTGCGGAGCCTCAGGCCCGTCTAAGGAGAAAGGCCACGCAGACAGCGCGGTGCTGAAGTCCAGGGCCCAGGGAGAGACCGTGTGGGAATCAGCGGAGGACACTTAACTTAATCGACGGCATTTACAGTCCCAGGAAGAGGACGGTGCGGCCCAGGCCTGCATCAGGGAGCACAGGACGGCGGACGGAAGAGGGGTGCCAGCCAAGGACGCTGGCAGGAAGCTGCCTGTGAGGCCAAAAATAAATAGAAACAGACAAACAACCAAACAAGTCTGTATATTCCAGAAGCCCTGGGGGACGGAGGGCACGATCACTGTGGATTTGTCAGCTGCTGCTGACAAAAGTAGCACGAGATGGGCTGGCCCTTGACCACGTGACTGGCCACACGGAATTTGCTGGAGAAGATGCTAAGATCAGAAGCGGAAATAGGCCAGAGTGCGGTTTGTAAAGAGTTTTGCTGTGAAAGGGGAGGGAGGAGTAAGGCAGTAGCCGGGCGGCCGGTGGGTCAGGAAGGGCTTTTTACGTGGAAGAGTCTGGAACGTCTGTACGCTGTTTGGGATGAGGCGAAGGGGAGGAGAGTCAGTGGTGCCGGTGTAGGCTCTGTACGGAGGGACAAGCGGAGGGGCCCACACACAGCAGGAGGGCGTCTTGGGAGAGGAGCGGAGACGGCCATCCACCGTGACGAGAGGACAGCGAGGCCGGCACCGGGTGCAGGCAGGGCTTCTTCTAGTTTCTCAGGTGAGAACCCAGATGGTCAGCCGAGCGGGCACAGAGAGAGACAGGAAGGGCGGGCGCAGACAGCGCGGAGGGGAGGCGAGCGCTGGCACGAGAGCTTGGGTGCCAGCAGGGTGCGGGGAGCGCGTGCGGGGGGGGCTGTGAGAGTGACAGAGGAGCAGACACGGAGGCGCCGGGGCCAGAGCGCGGGGGGCAGAGCCGCGCGGGGCGAGTCCAGACGCCGGAGTCGAGGTGCGCACGTCCCCTCCACGTAGATGTCAGGACGAGGGGAGAGAGGGGCCAGCAGCCCGGGGTCTACAGGGACCGGGTTCAGGGGGAAACGGCCCGAGGGAAGGGCGCTGCCTGCAGGTGTGTGATTCGAAGGAGGTGGCAGCACTGCTCCCGTGGGCTGCAGCCTCCAGGTGAGTGAAGAGCGAGTTAGGAACGGGGCCGGGGCTCTGGAGGGCGCTGTCTCACTGCCACGTCCCCCGGCGTCTGTCCCCTGGGCGCTGTGCACCGCGGGCCGGGCATCCTGTGCGCTGAGGGGCCACCTGTGCTCGGGGGACATCGAGCAGCAGCCCAAGGCTCCGCCCACTCGATGCCCGGAGCACACCCACCACCCACCCGAAGCGCGAAACAGAAACGTCTCCAGCCGTTGACAGATATCCGCTGGGGGCACAGTCACCCCAGCTGGGAACCTCTGACCCTCCGCTGACCACCCTGGGGCCGTTCCCCTTTCCCTATTCAGCACCTGAGCGAGAGAGAAACAGACCCCGTGAAGGACCAGCTTCTTCCAAGAACATACACTGCGTTCCCCTGGGGCCAGTGTGATCCCTGTTTCAGAAACAACCTAAAGAAACCACTATTGTCCCACGTTTTCCACTGGCCCTTGGGCAGAATTATTTTACAGTGTATCTTGCGAGCATATTTGGAACTTACAGCTAAAACTCCCAGGAGGCAAAACATAAGCCACAGAAATTGACATCCAGGTCTCCAAAAGGTCACATGAAAACCCGCCACGGGGGCTCCCAGAAAGGACTAGCCTCACCGCCCCCCAGTTGCTCCTCAGATTCTGTGTGGGGCAGCGTGCTCACCGCCACCCCGCAGTGACGGGAGGACGGGCACGCAGATCTCTGCAAACAGCCCCCATCGGGCACGGGCTGGCGGAGAGCCCGGTGGTACCATCACTGTGTGGCCGGCCCTCCTCCTGTGGGCGCGCTAGCCTCATCCAGACTCACCGATTTCTAAATAACAGTGCAATCACCCTGTAATCTATGTGTTTAGAAAGGAGAAGCCACACACATACAAACATAATCACACGCCACTTCCTTGAAGTAAGCAGAAGGGCAACATCTAAAGCAAACAGTCTCTTTTGGGAAGCTCACTTGGCCACGGTTAACCATTGATGGGCCAGGTGACCTCTTCCTACCCAGGATCAACACTCAAAGCCAAGAATGGAAACCCATCGAGGAGTCGCCTGGGAGGTAGCACCCCGGGCCCTGCTCCAGGAGACGGGAACTCACGGCGGTAACCTCCTTTATGGGGAAACCTGCTCCCGCCCTTCCCAGCGCCAGGGTCCTCCCCGCCGTCAGGTTTCATCTGTGATTGCAGTGCGGACGCGGGGGATCGTGTCCACAAAGACCATAATCATGCAGACTTAGACACTCAGCCAGAGCATCCCGCCCGCACCCCCAACCCCGTCTCGCACCTCTGCCTGCTGTCCTGGTGGACGGCCAACGGAGCCGGCTCTTTCAAAGGTCAGGTGAGAGAAGGTCTGGGCTCAGTGAGACCAGAGGTTAATGAACCTCCCTTCAAAGGGGCGCGTAGGCGGCGACATCCGGCTGAAGCCGCCCTGCGATGACCTGTGGCCTTCGCGGAGCTAGGCCTTGACACTGCCCGCACCCCCAACGGCTGCCTAATGGGTTTCTGAACTTTTCCAGCCTGGAGTCGCCCAGTTTTCTCAGGGGGCGCCGAGCCTCCAGGCAACAGTCCTGGGGACCAAGCAGGATTTTTTGCCTCATCTCCCTTTCAAGACGCATACTTTCCAGATGAGCCCAGAGCGATGCTTATCCAGACACTTCACTCCCTGCGGCCGGAGGGAGGAGGCCCCGCTGCTTCTCTTCACTCAGCAGCCCAGCACCCCGTCCTTTCTTACCTTCTTTCCCCACGTGGGAACCACGGGGCTGAAAAGGAGATGTTTTCTGGGCAAAACAATTCTGGGCCAAAAAAAGGAACTTTTCATCTGAAACTGGGCCTGCCCCGAAGGAAGTGAACTGGGCAGGAGACCGGAGAAGGTGACGGGGCTCCTGGGGATGCTTGTCACCAGGCAAAGAGCAAGGGCATTTCTTTCACTCACCTCTTCAGTTAAACAGTTTATCAGCACCGGTTCCTGGCACCACTATGGACCCAGCTCCGGCTGTGGGTTTGGGAGAAGAGATAAAAGAAATGGACGACATTCATTCATCTGAAAAGATTTGGGTGCCTCCTGTGTGTCGGGCCCTGCTGATGAGAACTCCGTCTAAGAGGAAAGGCCTCTGTGTGACCAGGCTTCTTAGCCTCAGCACTGCTGGCCTTCGGGGCCAGAAGGTCCTTTGTTGTGGGTCTGTCCTGTGTTGTAAGATGTTTTGCAGTACCCTGACCTCTACCCCTGGATCCCAAGTCGTGACAACCAAGAACGTCTCCAGACGTTGACAAATGTTTTCTGGAGAACAAAATCGCTGCCACCAGCCCACCACGTCCCCACTATTGAGGACATAGACAAATATTTGCAATAGAATATAAAAAATTTAGCAGTAGAGTTACATAAAACTAAGGTTGTTGCACGAAAGCAAGTCTAAGCATCTTTGCCTGAGAGTGATCACCCCCAAGGGGGTGATGCTGGAACAGGGCCCTGCTAAGAAAGTAGGCGTCCAATGGGTGACAAGAAAGACCAGGGGTGGGACATGCAGCCCAGGCAAGAAACAGTGCACAAAAGGCAGAAGGCAAGAAACAGGCAGCACACGTGGGGCACAGACGAGAGATGGCCAGGGAGCCCGAGAGAGATGCACAGCCAGATTCCTGAAGGATCAAGACCCTGGCCTCTTTTCCTCTGAAAAAATGGATATAGGTGCATTAAACTCAACAAAGTTTTAAAAAATTTTTAAATCATTGTCAAGAGTCCCCTTATTTTCAAAGTGAACGTCTCATGTAAAGGGAACAGCAAATGCCAAGCTCTACGCTGGAATCTTGATGGAAAATTTGAATACACATATAAAGAAGGCTGTGACCCTACTGTGAGTAATTCACTCCTTAAGATGCTGGAAGCTTGTTCTTCAGAGAACATCTATTCATTGCCCACTGACTTCATAAAATGCATGGTATTATCCCTTGTAGTTCTACAATTAACCTTTAGTCATACCATTTTCTTACATAAGAATTACTTAGACTGAATGTGAAACTTGTGTGTAGACGCAGGGCCTTTGATCTGGAGCACCGTCCACACAGGACGGATGATGTGCCGTTGTGAAATTCTAAGAAGGGCTGAAATTCTCTGTGATGTTCGAGACAAAAAAAATCATTAAGTTTTGCTGTGTTAGACTGAGTGGTAGTGCTTTCAGTTTAAGTATCGGTGGTAAATCTCTTAGCTGAGCGATTCTTTTAAGGATGACTTATGTTAGGACAAATGGATTTATTCCTAGGCCTGGTAAGTACCGTACAGTATGTAAAAGGCCTGAACATTGGATCAAATTGTATGGTTAATCCCCTAATTGCCCATTGAGAAAGGGTTTCAGGAATAATTACAGAACCTGGTCCTATTCACACGCACGGCTAATCCTTTCTAAAATCTTACGAAGCTCTTCTGCCCAACAATGTCCTGAGGCTGAAGTTGCCGCAGGCTTGATAGACGCTTGCTTTAAAATACTGCCCTGGACACACACACAAAACAAACATATTTGTTTTCAAAGTGCCCATTGCATTTGAAGTAAGCGGCGCTGACTCAGGAATTTTTGACTGCGCTCCTCATGTGTGTAACAAAGCCCTTTTTTCTTGGGGGTGAGGGGTGAACACTTATGAAGGTCAGACAGACTGATGTACCTTAGATGTCAGCTCCTCCAAGAAGTCGTTGCTGAAGACCTAGTCGAGGTCAGACAGCCTCCTTTCTGCTCCCCTTGAGTCCTGGGCCTCCTTCCTCCATGCACGTGCTGGATGCTTGTGTTTTAGAGCAGAGAATAAGGCACCAGCTGGTAAATAACTAGAAAACAGTGAGGTCTCTGCTGATCTTGACACAATGGAGGCCAGAGAAGTCTGGGAGGGCTTCAGGGAAAGGGTGAGCAAAAGCAGGAATAACTTAGGCCACTTTCCAGAGAATCTCCATGGGCCGCCTACTGGGACAGGCAAAAACTGGAGCAGCCCACAGTGGTGACTGCATTAAATCGGGTGGATCTAGCCCTAGAATGAACAAGTACAGAGTGAAAATTACACGAGTCTTTAACACAAAAAAAGGCAGACGGGTCAACTCCAGTAAAAACTTGTGGCATTTTCTTTGGACCCCCTCCACCCCTGACTTCTCTTTTTTGCTTCTTTCCACCCAAAGTTCCTTCTCCTCAAACCCTGTCCAATCAGATGGGTGACAACAGACTCGCTCATTTTGAGGGGAAACTAACTGGACGGGGCTAAAATAGTAACCGGGTGGCATGAGGCTTCCCGAAAGGATGTTCTCACTGGAAAGAGCGCAGAAAAGAACTCCAGGCAGAGCCGTGATGGACATCTGTCTTTCTTGTTGGGCCACCTTCCATCTTCACTTCTTTCCTCAGCTTACGGATGTTCTGCAGGTCGTGATGGGGGGACAGGCTGCCCCCTCCGTGGAAGCCGACCTTGTCTCCCCAGCCTCCCTTGCAGCTGGCACACAGGCAGGGGACGTAGGCTCAGGAGCCAGCGATGCAAAGCAGGGGTGATGCATGGACCCCCTTCTGGCAGCAGCTCCCTCCGGTCTGCAGAGGTGGCAACCAGTGTCCCCTCGGAGGGTGGCCTCAGTGATGTCAGCGTCACAGGCACCAGTGGTCTGGTCGCGGGAACTGGCTCCCAGTCTGTGATGTAATCATAGGAATTTCCTGGCTCTGCAAGATGGGAAGATGGATTAGACAGACTGTCCAGGCCTCCCGGAGGGTCAGCACACTTTATTTTTAACACATTCTTTTTCTTCCAAAATTGGCCCAAGTTGGTTTCTGCTGCAGCTGAGAACTTTGACTGGAGGGGGTGGATGGAGCCTCGGAAAGTGGCCCCCGGACGGCTTCTCCCAGGTGACCTCAGGTGTGGAAGCCCAGGATGAGTCTGTGACGGATGCTAATGCAGGGAAGGTCACAGCTTCCTACCTCACAGCTCAAACACCTGTTTGACCGTCACGTATCCTTTAGCCCAGGGCGCCAGGCGGGATGGGGGCTGAGGGTGAGTCGGGAAGGACAGGGGTCCAGGGTCTTCCAGGCATTCTCCAGTTCTCAGCTCACACACCGCTCCTTTCCCTGCAAAACCCCAATGTCCTAAGGTCCAAGTGCCAGCCCAGTGTAGGAGCCCCAAAGGGTCGGGGAGTCCAGTGGGGACGAGGGCCCTGGTTGTCCTGAGACAGGGGTCAGACATGAAGCACTAATCCGTGCTGCACACGCCTGACCTCGTCACATCATGAAGACCTAACACTGATCCCAGACTGGGCCCCCCTGAGGCCTGCAGCGTCCGGGGCTCTGTCCGGGAGAGCAGGGGTGGGGGGAAGGTGATGGGCTCGAGCCTGAAGTCCTGGGCTGAGTCTCGGCTCCACTTGTGACCTCCCAACGCTATGACCCGGGTGCCTCACTCAGCCTCCACATGCTCACCTGTAAAATGGCTCCCTCCCTCCCACGCACGGGACATTCAGGCCAGTCACTCTCGTAGCATCTCTTGTTCTTCAAATGAGTACCAGTAACAACTGCTGCCATGTTCTGCCTGGTGCTTCGAAGATCTGTTTTACGGTCGTTTCTCTTATCTTCTCAGAGTGAGGAGTTACATAGAAAAGATTGTTTTCCAAAAAATAATAAGGCCTTGTTATACTACCTATAATGATTCAGTTATGATAATGTAACATTATCATGGCTGTGTTGCTGGATAGAAAATTGCTCTTTAAAGCTAATGAAATAGAGAAACATCTGTATATTAGGTACATCACCAACGTGCCCAGTTCTACAGTAGGAACTCACCTGTGATACCACCTCCCAGGCTGCACCAGAGTTAGTCTGTATAACAGACTGGAACACAGCGCCAGTGATGGTGAAACACTGTGTCTCTTCTCTATCCTGAATCACCAGCTCTGGGGGAAGCAGCTGCCATCCTGGGGATACTCAGGCAACCTTGGGGCAAAGAACTGAGATCCCAGCCAACAGGCACCGAGAACAGAGGTCCACTCACAAACACGTGAAGTGGACGCTCCCTCCGCTGAGCCTCTGGATGACCACAGCGCTGGCCGACGATGGGACCTGAGCTGGAACCACCTGGCTGAGTGCTCCCCGATGCCCTGCCCACAGAAACTGTGATATAATAACTGCTTGTTGTCTTAGGGTGCTAAGTTTGGGGTAATTTGTTACTCAGCATTAGGTAGTTAATACATTACCTAATTGATACAATCACCCACACACGTGCACACACACATTCATTACAAGTCCTTGGCACACGATTTCAACCAGATAATTCTACGGCATCCTGGAGTCCTGCCCTCAAGTCGTCCACACAGGGGGAACATCCCATCCTGATGTCCTTTAGTTCTTCAGCCAAGATACTTGAGTCCCTGGAGCCCAAGACATACTCACCTCACATCAAATTTCATCATACACCAAAGGGTATATTCTAGGTCGAAGAAAAGAGACCCTCTTGGTCTCCATGTTTGTATCAAGGAAAGACAAATATAAATAAAAACATCTGCCCTGCTAAAGAGAAAAGCCCTCATTAGACTCTCCTAATAGAATGAAAGGAGATTCCCAATTTTATAAGCTGTGGAAAGTCTGCTAAGCAGGGTAAGGATAATGGATGTTTGGTGCATTGTCTGTTGGTTGAAGAGATTCTTCCGAAGAATTTATACTATGGGCTATTATCAAAAACAAATCAAAGAACCAAAATGAATGAACAGTTTATGCATATTATGAATTCTTAAGCTTTGACATATATGGGAATTTTATGAGTCCAAAGATACTGACTATTTAGTATTTAAGTAAAATGCAATATATAAACATATTCATAAGGATTTAAAAGATTATGCCTCAGATCTGTCATGACCTATTAAATTCAACATCCATCATTTAGTTAATCCTCAAATTCTTTGCCATCATCATGAGATGAAACACCCTTGCTCAACAAAATGATTTGTTTACTTACATAAAATGAGTCATGAAATAAAACTTTATTTCTGGTTTAGACTATAAAATCCAATAACTGAGTAATGAAACAAAGTGCTCTAAATACTAATAGTAAAGATACTAGTTAAAAATATTGGAGATGAGTTGAGAAAAATAAGTAGGCAGAAACTAGAATATGTAGGTGTGCCATAACTGATTTAACTGTGGGGTGGTGGTCTGCGATTTGAGTTACTGAAATGGTTTTCAAGCAAGTTTGGCATGCTGTGTTCTAGACCTTGATCTATTACATAAGGAAAATCTTCATCATAATGCTGTTCAGAAACGAGAAAGGGAGCCTGTGGGCCTTTGAGAGGGGCAAGTGGACTTGAAAAAAGATGGCCTTGCTCTTCAGACCCTGTAAAAAAACAGATCAAACAAATGGTACATCGGTGTGGGAAAAATACACTCTGATCCTTATTTTACACCATCCACCAGAATTAATTTGAGATGGTTCATAGACTAAAATGTAAAAGCTAAAACCATGAAGCTTTTAAAGGAGAGCATAGGAATATCTTTGTGACTTTGGATAAGCACAGGTTTTTTCAGGCAAAATATGGAGAACAGTAATCATAAAGTAAAAACAATTAGCCTTTATCAAAATTTTAAACTGCTGGTCATTAACAAACACCATTAAGAAAATGATTAGGCAAGACACAGACTGGAAGAAATTATTTGCAAAAGAAATATTCACGTTATAGAAAGGACTCCTAAAACTCAATAAAAATAAAAGCAAGCAAGAGATTTCAACACTTTACAAAAGAAGGGATGCACGTGAAAAATGTTCAACATCACCAGTGATTAGGGAATTGCAAATTAAAACTACAATGAGGTAGCACTAGGCACCAAATAGAGGATCTAAAATGAAGAAGGCTTTTTTTTTTTTTTTTTTTTTGGCCGCGCTGTGCAGTTTGTGGGATTTCAGTTCCCCAACCAGGGATTGAACCAGGGCCCTCAGCAGTGAAAGTGCGGAGTCCTAAGCACTGGACCGCCAGGGAATTCCCTAAAATGAAGAAAGATTGACAAGACTTAATATTGGTGAGGATTTAAAGCAATCAGGTGGAGGTATAAAATGGTACAATTACTTTGGGAAAAGATCTTGTAGTTTCTTAAAAACTAAACATATATCTACCCTATGATCTAGCAATTACTAGTAGGTATTTGCCCAAGAGACACGAAAGTGTATTGCTGCAAAAGATCTGCATAAGAATGTTTGTAATGGCTTTATTTACAATAGCCAAAAGGTGGAAACAGCGCAGGAGTCCGTCTGCTGGAGAATGGGTAAGTTACCTGCAATGTACTCCGCCAATGAGCTACAGTTTAGCGATGAAACGCAGTGAGCTGCTCATATGCACAACGACACACATGAATCCTAAGAGCATTTTGCTAAGTGAAAGAAGGCTTTACACAAAGGGTACATGTCATGTGAGTCTATCTGTATCAAATTCTACAAGAAAAGTTAATCTGAGGATGGTGGGGACGGAGCTTGATAGGCATCGTGGAACTGGGTTGATGGTCACGTTCAACATCTTGATATGGGTTTGGGTTACACAAACACCGCTGTCAAAACCCAGAGGATAGGACACTTAAGATTTGCCTTTCACTCTGAGTCAAGTTTACCTCAAAAGAGAAAAACTGTGAGTAAATGTCAAACTCACTCAAGGCTAAGTATTTATGGAGAGGAGGACATTCTTGAAATGTACTTAAAAATAAGATGCGTTGGCAGCCGGATGCAGGAACAGGTAGGCAAACGTAAGGCAGGTGTGGCGAGCTTGCTCGGCACGGAGGTGGACTCTGGTGGAGACACCAGTCCTCACTGTGAAACGTGCTGGGACAAAATTTCTCCAAGGCTATGAGTTCCTAACAACTACATTTCTTTAGTGTCAAACTCTCATACAGGATTTGGTTTCTTCTTTCTTCTGCCCACAGAGTTCTAACCAGAACAACGGCCGGGAAGGCCTGACGCTGTGTGCCTGGCCAGCTGCACAGCCCACGTAGCCGGCGAGCTCAGGCCCCGTGAAACTCGTAGAGGCCTTTCAAGCGCTCTGTTCATCCGGAGACAAGTTGCCTATTTGACCTGTAATTTATAGCTAGGAGATACACGAGAGCCCACGGAATTTATACCTTAAAGTTCAAATAGGATTAGGAAACGATTGAGATAAAATCATGACTATCTGAGGCAACCAACAAAACTTTAAGTTATCACAAATCTGAGTAAGTTAACAAATTTTAAAATTTTGGAAGAAATATGTTGAAGAGACTTCTAAGTGTGCTAGTTAGGACAGGATGCAGAGGCAAAAAGTCTGATTTCTTTGCAAAGAATGTATGATTTGGTAATAGAAATAAAACAAACTCATAGAAAACAAGTAGGTGACACTGAAACGTTGACCTGTGGGATAGATTCAGAGTGTGTAAGACAGGAAAGCTCGGTGTGGACGGGAGCTAACGACCGTAGCTCACATATACGGCACAGCACTTTACAGTTTTCTAAGTGCCTTCAGACATTTCCTCTTGACATAGCATTGCTGTGAGATGAACAAGGCTGAATATGGTCTCAATTTCACGGAGGAGCCTGAGATCACATAGCTGGAAAGTGGCTCTCCAGGCGGGAGGGGAAGGGCTGCGTAAGCAGGTCTGTCGGGCCGGTGGTTCCAGGGAGCAGAGGGGAACACTGTAAGGTTAGACCAGAAAACCAAACTGGGTGAGTCAGGCAGAGCCTGCTGGTAGCAAACTTGGGAAAGGCAGCTCAGTGGGGTAGAGCGCAGATCTGGGTGCCAGGCTTGGGGGTCTGACCTCACACCCAGCACTAACGTGTGACCTTGTGCAGGCTACAGCCCCTCATCCAAAAACTCGGAGGCCGTTCAGCACACCAGCTTCTCATGCTTTCCTTAAAGAGCCTCCCTGACTTGTCTGAGCGTCAAGCCCCCGGGAATCCGGGTCTCTCTCTCTCCTCCGAGATATTAGCTACTCTTGTAATTTCATAAGACATATCGTGGGGTCTCGTCACCCTGGACAGGGTCACAAGGGGGACAGCCTGGGAAGGAAGCTTCCTCCACGTGGCCAGCAGGGTTGGCTTCAAAGGCCCAGGTCGCACGCCCACCACAAAACACCCTGCCCTGTGGCCTTTCCCAACAGCAAGAACATCAACAGGTGATGACAGCTGTAATAAATACCCACAGACACCTGCAGACCCCACCAAGGTTCTCAGAGCTCAGTGGGCAGCACTCAGATGCACTTCAAGGGAGGAACCTTCTGAAACTTTAGGTGCCAGGTTTCCCCCGAATTGCAACAAATCTCACCGTGAGGCCCAGAGAGGTTAAGAACCTCGGACAGGTCACACAGCGTCTGGGTGTCGGTGTTGGGATGTGAATGCCAGCGTCCAGCCTGCAGTCAGCGCTCCGAGCACCACCTGCTCTGCCTTCTAAGTGGCATAGAACTGCAGCCCCCGAGACGACGGCGAGCGCTCAGCCAACCCAAGACTGAAGTCTGAGACTTTATATAAACCAGCAGACAGCATCAGAACCAGACAGAGTCACAGGAGAAGGAGAGACCCGACTCTCAGACGCAAGGGTCTTGGAATTCATCCCTCGCCTCTCTTCGCTGGTCCAGGAGATGCCTTCCTCCCAGCCCACCCGTGCTGACCGGGTTGGGCACCACCTGGTCATGTCACGGGGCAGGCCCGCGCCGTCCCCTGACCCAAAGTGACCGCAGGCACATCTGCGGAGCCCCGGGCTCCGGGCGGGGAATGCAAGCTGAGGGCTGGAAGGGTTGTTTCTGTAGATGTCGGTCTGGAACAACACAGTGGGCACAGGCGAGGAAGGTCAAAACCATAACCGACACCCTGCGTTTGAGCCGGTGGCAACTGCTTAATGACACAGCTCAGGGTGCATGGGCGCTAGGGCTGCAGCCTCCTGCCTCCTGGAGCCTCCAGCTCCGGGCTCGGGGGGGGCCCCCGGACCCGGCCTCTGGCTGATGCTCTCCGTGGTGTGGATGCCAAGCCTCCGGCCTGGACGACGCGTGACCTGAAAGTGGAGGCCCCAGAATGAATGCGGGACCCAGAGGAGCCTCAGCGCGGGGTGACGTCACACCTTGTCCATAAAACAGCACTTTCTTTTATTTTCTTTCTAAACAAAAAAACGATTTCTTCTGTGTTGCTTGGTTGCTCAACCAGGAAAGAGGAACTGTTTCTATTCTTTATCATCTGCTATTTATTCAGTGCAAGAGGCAGAGCCCAGCGCCCTGGAAAGTCCCGCAAACAAACTGGAAATTCTGGCTCCATAGACGACCTGTTCACAGAATCGTATTTTCACTGGTTGTCGAGAGCGTGTTTAATATTGCCTAGACTTTGCAGTTTTGGTTTTTGTGTTTTGCAGGTTTTCTGGTCTTTAAAAGAACTGCAAAGTGGTGTTAGAGCAGTTAGATTAAGGTAATTTTTCCTTTTTTTCTGTTTCCTTTCTTAGTTTAGAAAGCAAAATATGCTAAGGGAAACTGAGTACAAGAATAAAAAGGAAAATAAATTTTATTTTAAAAATACACATTTTTAAAATAAAAAATGTGTCAGTGGGGTCAGGTGTTCTGGGGCAAACTTGTTAGGTATGTCACTAAAAAGAAAATGAAGAGAAAAGAAACAGCACTTCAAAAAATTTGAAATTGTACTGTTAGTTGGTCCTAGACTTTTTAATGTACATTCTCTAGAATGCTCACCACGGCACGGAGGAAAAGGCCCCTTTGTTTGTTTGTATTCATGGATGAAGAATAAAATAAGAATTAAAAAACACTCAGTAGAAAAAATGAGAGCACCCTCAAACTATATACCAGGAAGAAATACCCTAAAGCTTTACGTTACTGAAAATTAACCTCGTGGCAGAATGACTAATTGAGGTTCTGAAGCTGCCCAATTTCTGAGTGAGAAGGACACGGTTTAGACCCAAGGAGGATTAGAAAACCCAGCTTCGTCAAGACAGGCTGCTAGGAAAGATGAAATTCCGCCGGATGATGAAATTCAGGTCCACAGGGTTTCAGACAAGTGTTGGGCCGCAGTGGAGGCTCTGGTTCCGTTTCCACTTCTCCACCAACTCAAGGGGATGCTTTGGCCTCGAAGCGTCTGTACTTTGAGTTTTCTCACCTGTAAAAAGGGCAGCTCCACAGGGCAGTCTCCAAGGCCACGTGTAAAAACATGGATCTGTGGTCATTCGCATTTTCATCAACCTCAGTTTGCTTTTTGCTTGCCTTTTATTTAACCCTTTAATGTTCAAGAGTATGTCCAGTTGAGGTTCAAATATATATATCTGTTCACACACATCTCCAGAACACTCTTCATTATCTCAGCACACGTCCCATTTTCTGGTGTTGGCTGAGACCATTCTGTGCTGCAGGCTGGAAACTTCCCTCCAGGTCTGGGAGCTACACAGCTCTTCCCCCCAAGGGCCCTTCCTGCTAAAAGCATCTTGTTCACCTCAGTGTCCCAACAGACCTTAAAAGAAATGTTTTAGGCCAGAAGAAAACACCCCGCACAGAAGGAACGGACTCTGAGGCCAGGGTGACAGGTGCCGTAACGCAGCACAAAGCCCTTGCTGGTTATGGGGCCACATCCTTCCCTGCGGGGATTCCTGCAGCCTGCAGAATGGCTCTGCTCTCCTCCCATCGAGACCCAAGCTGTTTGACATTTCTCTACCCCCCGCCCCACCCTAGACTCACGGGTCGGGTCACCCCTGCACTCCCTCCCCCTGGCTGTCTCTCTCTGCGTGGCCCCTGCCCAGTGCCTTAGCCAGAGCCGACCTGGCATGGGGATGCCGAGGGACAGAGGAGATGGGGTCGGGGGGCCTTCAAGACAGGTCAGATAAGCACTCTGCATTAACAAATACCAGATTCCTAGCTGGGATTTTCGCTTATTGTGACAGGCTGCACTGGGCCTGACCCCAATTCATATGGTACAGTCTCAGCCCCCAGCACCTCGGAATGTGACCTTATTTGGGGGTAGAGGTCTTTAGAGAGGTGGTTAAGGTAAAATGAGGTCATTAAGGTGGGCCCTGATCCCACAGGACCGATGTCCTTATAAGAAGAGGAGATGAAGACACAGACACACACAGAGGGACAACCACGTGAGGACACGGGGAGAAGGTGGCATCTCCAAGCCAAGTAGGGAGGCCTCGGGAGAAACCAGCCCTGCCAACACCTTGATCTTGGACTTCTAGCCCCCAGATCATGAGAAAATACATGTCTGTTTCAGCCTATGGTACTTTGTTATGGCAGCCCCAGGACATTAATATACTTGTCAAATACTCATCTCCGTGGGCACTGAGGTGAGGCTGCAGGAGCACATGCGGAGGATCCAGGAGCTCTCACTGCTCGCCCGCTGACTGACTCACTGGGAACCACCCTCCCCGCATCTGGATCTGGCTGGGTCAAGTCAGAGCCAAGGCCGTGGACTTCCTTCTAAGACGGCTTTTCTTTAGGAGATGGGAGGGGTGTCAGCACATAACAGGTGCCCAGTAAATGCTGTTCACTTCCGGTTCCCACACGGCTGGTGTTCTGAAGACGGGGCTGTGCACGGCTGATGTGTGCGTCTCCAACCTCATTCACACAGCGTCTCACCAGCTGAACCCTCACCCGCAGGGTCAGACCTGGCCCAGCGTCCCACGCGGACACAGCCCAGCCAAGGAGCACGTGGGCTCACACAAAGCCACAAAGGAGCAGCACTCCCAACACACGCACATGCACACATGCACACGTGTGCACACATGCACACATGTGCAATACACACGGGCACACATGGGCACATACACACAGGCACACATGTGCACACATGTGCAATACACACGGGCACACATGGGCACATACACACAGGCACACACGTGCACACATGTGCAATACACACAGGCACACATGGGCACATACACACAGGCACACATGGGCACATACACACAGGCACACACGTGCACACATGTGCAATACACACGGGCACACATGGGCACATACACACAGGCACACACGTGCACACGTGTGCAATACCCACGGGCACACATGGGCACATACACACAGGCACACACTGCACACATGTGCAATACACAAGGCACACATGGGCACATACACACAGGCACACACTGCACACATGTGCAATACACAAGGCACACATGGGCACATACACACAGGCACACACGTGCACACATGTGCAATACACAAGGCACACATGGGCACATACACACAGGCACACACATGCACACATGTGCAATACACACAGGCACACATGGGCACATACACACAGGCACACACGTGCACACTTGTGCAATACACACGGGCACACATGGGCACATACACACAGGCACACACGTGCACACGTGTGCAATACACAAGGCACACATGGGCACATACACACAGGCACACACGTGCACACGTGTGCAATACACACGGGCACACATGGGCACATACACACAGGCACACACGTGCACACGTGTGCAATACACAAGGCACACATGGGCACATACACACAGGCACACACGTGCACACGTGTGCAATACACACGGGCACACATGGGCACATACACACAGGCACACACGTGCACACGTGTGCAATACACACGGGCACACATGGGCACATACACACGGGCACACACGTGCACACGTGTGCAATACACACGGGCACACATGGGCACACACACACGGGCACACACGTGCACACGTGTGCAATACACACGGCACACATGGGCACATACACACAGGCACACACGTGCACACGTGTGCAATACACACGGGCACACATGGGCACACACACACGGGCACACACGTGCACACGTGTGCAATACACACGGCACACATGGGCACATACACACAGGCACACACGTGCACACGTGTGCAATACACGCGGGCACACATGGGCACATACACACAGGCACACACGTGCACACGTGTGCAATACACGCGGGCACACATGGGCACATACACACAGGCACACACGTGCACACGTGTGCAATACACACAGGCACACATGGGCACATACACACAGGCACACACGTGCACATGTGTGCAATACACACAGGCACACATGGGCACATACACGCAGGCACACGTGTGCTCGCACACATGCACACACATGTACACATACACAGGCACGCCCACATGCACACACATATACACATACACAGGCACACACACATGCACACATGTGCACAGGCACACGCGCACACGCACATACACAGCCAGATGTCTCCTGTCTGCCCGTCCTAATGGGCTCTTCGTCTTGTGCAAGGACACCATCAGGAGAGACTCTGCCACCTGCCGACCGCACGGCAGTAGCCATACTTCCTTGACCCCGAGTCGATGGCCCCGCGACCCTGGACTTGAGCATCTGCCCAGGCCCCGAGAGTCAGCTCTGCCCCGGGAAAGTGTGCAGGGCATTTGGCCAGGGTAAAGGGGGGCTCGTCCGCGGAGGCACTGGGAACTGCAGAGGTCTTGGGGCTATGCCCACCCCAGAGCCCGGCTGGGCATGGGTCCAGGGAGCCGTGTGCCCCTTCCCTCAAGGGCTCTTGGGGGGACAGAGGGAGGGCAAGGAGGTCCAGGGCTGCTGCCCACTCCTGGTCCGGGAGGCCGGGCAGGCCCCTGCTCCAGGCAAGGGCCCTCAGACTGTCCCCTCCTCGGAACGCCTTCCTGGCTCCCCTGCAACGGGCCAGGCGCTGCCTCGGGTGTAGCCCCGGTCGCCTACGGGCCCGTCCCACCTCCCCTGACGCTCTCGGGTCTGTCTGGATGGGTTTATGGATTCACGTTGCAAGAGGACCCCATCCCGGTAACAGAGCAAAGCATCCCAATCAAGCTAAAGATAAGCATTTCTGGAGCCTGTGGTCCTGCCTCACACTGAGAAATATGCCTCTTGTCGGGTTGGATCCCAGAGGAAAGTGCTTCTCCCCGATGATGGCGAGGTCAGAACCCTCTGTGCTTGTGAAGCCACAGGCCTTCCTGGTCCGAACGCCCTTGAGGACCGTCACAGGCGGCTCAGGACTGCATGTCTCCGCCACAGAGGTGCTCCTTTCTCATTTTTTCAGTGGTTTCCTGCACAAACGGTATTTTTGCCCTCGTTCTTCATGTGTAGTGGATCTTCAGCGAGCAGGGACGGTGAGGAACAGGCCTCCAGGTGTCACGGCTCTTGGGAACTCCTTCAACAAGCGTCGTGAGGAGGAAGCTGTCTACAGAGGCCGCGGGGAGGGAGGCCCCTCTGCAGGGGAGCCCTGGCTTGGGGCCCAGGACGTGCTCCCAAGGAGCCAAAGCATCACGGCCGTGAGGCCGCGGGTAGGGAGGCCCCTCTGCAGAGGAGCCCCGGCTTGGCGTCCAGGACGTGCTCTCAAGGAGCCAAAGCATCACGGCCGTGAAGCCGCGGGTAGGGAGGCCCCTCTGCAGAGGAGCCCCGGCTTGGCGTCCAGGACGTGCTCTCAAGGAGCCAAAGCATCACGGCCGTGAGGCCGCGGGGAGGGAGGCCCCTCTGCAGAGGAGCCCCGGCTTGGGGCCCAGGACGTGCTCCCAAGGAGCCAAAGCATCACGGCCGTGAGGCCGCGGGGAGGGAGGCCCCTCTGCAGAGGAGCCCCGGCTTGGGGCCCAGGACGTGCTCTCAAGGAGCCAAAGCATCACGGCCGTGTGTTGAGTGGAGCTGACCCAGTACCACCAACTTCCTGCCCTTCCCGCCAACTCACAGGTGATGCTCGGGACACAGATAGCGCTGCGCACACAGCGCCGTCCCTCCTCGCGAGGCAGACCATACCCCACTCCGCACGCGGCGAGCGCGGACGCTAACTCTTCCTAGCCGTCTACAGACGTGGCCTCCGGGAACCTGCAGGCCTTGGTCAGGACAGCCAGGCTGGTGAACGGCAAGGTCGGGACAAGGACCCACAGCAACACGAGGTGGCAGAACCGTGGACTTGGACCCAAACAGACTGGACTCCACTCCCAGCTCCTTCTTGCCAGCCGGGCTTGGGGCTCGTCACGAAGGGCTCTGGGCCCCCATCCTCCCACCTGGAGAATGGGAGCATTTCTGGCTCTGGACGGTGGTGAGGATGGAGATGGCACGTGTGACCTGCGGGGCAGGTCCAGCTGCTACCGTGACCCCCGGGCTCCTCCTCACCTCAATCTTCCTCGGCGGCGGCTGTGTTTTCCAAGGGGCACCCACAAACCCGTGAGCCAGCACAGGTCCCGGAAGAGGGTCTCCTCGGTAAGTGTGTCTGGGGACCTGGCCCACCCCGTCTCCCTTCCCAGGGCCTGACACGAGGCCTGGCACACGGGGACCATCCAGTGAAGGTGGAAAATGCACGAGTGGGTGAAAGATGGAGAGAAGCCCCTTTAACTCTGCAGGACCCGGCATTTCCAAACTTGTGTCAGAGTCCATTTCCCTCCAAATACCTGGGAGCTGCCATTCCAGAGGGGCGAGTGCATCCCCGGCCCCTCCCGCTGGGGGGCCCTGCTGCTGGGAGGTGGTGACGGAGGACCCAGCGCGGCCTCCGCTCCAGCCGCGGCCGGCTTTATAAACAGCCCAGATGTCTGAGGATGTGGCTCACGGCCTTTCTCCACTCCCCAACTCACTCAGAAAATGCTAATCTCACTGCTGGTCTATGAGGAAAAATAATAAGGAAGGTTAGAACAATGCAAATCTGCAGTGTATTCCAAGAGGAAATAAGAAATTTCCCCCACAGCCGTTAATGAATTAACTGAGTCCCAACTGCCACCAGTCAGCCTATAACACTATTTAAATTTCTCCCTAAGAGTGAGAAAAGGATTGTGCATTTCGACAATCACAAAGACATTCCAAGTGAAGTCACTGTATTTGCACAGAAGTGTTGGTCAATGGGACCCAGCTCTTGGCAGTGATGGAGGGGGTGACAGGCCCAGGCGTGTGGGTCCTCGGGACTCACAGCTGCGAGCCTCCTGGTCGAGGCCGCATACATGACTGAAGGACAGGCAGCAGCCTCCCACCTCCAGCCTCTCTCCCAGGTCACTAACTGTCCCGGTCTGCTAGGGCCACCAGAGCTAAATATTCCAGACCGGGCAGCTTAAACAACAGAAATGTAATTCTCCCAGTCCCGGAGGCTGGACGTCCAGGAGGAAGGTGCCGGCTGATTCCATCCCTGGTGACAGCCGTCCCACCACCGTGTCCGCACGTGGTGGACAGAAAGCCAGGGCGTCTCTTCCTCTTCTTGTAGGAGCTGTAGCCCTGCCGGACGAGGGCTCCGTCCTCAGGACCGTGTTTACCTTTACCATCTCCTCACAGACCCTGCTTCTGAATCAGCCACACTGGAGTGAGGGCTTCAACGTGTAGATCTGGGGGACATAAACGTTCAGTCCACAGCACTGACCTCGTGCGGGGACCAGCGTCGCCAGCAAAGACCACAGCTCAGTTGTCCTGCAGCCACGACGCAGCCCGGGTGGAACAGACTTGACATAATGCACGGGCAGGATTCCTACAAGCAGCGCCGTCCACAGAGGGCTGAGCTCTGCAGTGAGGTGTCGGGAGCACGTCTCACTCTGCCGGCCCCCGCCTGACACGCATGACGGGCATGACACACATGGCATGCTGATACATCTTGCCCGCCTGACACGCCTGACACACATGACATGTCTGGTTCCAGGAGCGGCATTAAAGTTAAGAAAAACAGGAATACAGATGTCCCCCAGACAACCCCAGTGTGTATCCACAGATGATGGATAAACACAATGTGGTCCATCCATACAGCGGAGTACGACTCACCCTTAAAAAGGAAGGAGATCCTGACACAGGCCACACCATGGATGAAACCTTGAGGACACGATGCTCAGTGAAATGAAGCAGTCAGGAAAAGACAAATACTGGGTGTTTCCACATATGTGAGGTCCCTGGAGGAATCAGATTCAGAGAGACAGAGAGCAGGAGGGTGGGTGCCAGGGCCTGGGGGAGGGGGAGGGGAGTCCGTGTTTAATGGGGTCGGAGGTTCGGTTTGGGAGGGTGGGGAGGTTCTGGGGGTGATGGTGGGGGTGGTCGCACGACACTGGGAATGCACGTGACACGACTGAACTGTGAACCTGAAAACGGTTGAGATGATAAATTTTATGTTATGTGTATTTTACCATGATTGTTTTAAATAGCATCAGCTATTATTAAAGACAAGAAACTTCCTGCAAAGAGGTCATGGGCACCATCATCTTGGCCTCCTGACACTGTACCTGCCGGCGCTGGTGAGAGGCGGGGGCCCTGGTGAGGGGTCCTGGGGGCTGCGCGGAGGCCCCAGGGGTGCAAGCCTCGTCTCGAGCCGGGAAGTCATCACCTCTTGACAGAGGCTTTCTGTGGCTGGCATCTTGCACAATTCTTGCTCTCCCAAGTGTTTCCTTAGAGCGTCTCTGCCTATGGATGCAGCACAAACACACTGGCTGCAAGTCGCGGGCCTGGAGCAGCGCAGGCCCACGCGGGCCTTTATGTAATTTGCTCCTTAGTCATTGTCTGGCCAGGAGGTCGGCCTGCAGCGCAGTGCCTCTGGAATATGGGCCTCTGCAGGGGCTGCACCGTGGGCGCGGTGGGCAGTAAGCCTCCGTGGCAAGCTCCACCAAAGGGAACTTTGAGGGGCAAGAGCAGAGTTGTCTGGAAGTCATTCGGGTGAGATAGCAAAGAGGGTTTCCCCAAGCCTGCCCAGGCACCGACAGCTTGTAAACTTGGGGGGACATCACGACGCCCCGTGCGAGCGCAGGGCCAGGGTAGGCCCGGCCGGGAAAGGGTGGCACCCGCGGGGGATGCAGCCTGAAGCACCACCTCCTGCCCAGGCCGCCGGCCTTCCCGCCCCGGGGGCAGGGGGTCCCCACTGAGCCCACGGCGAGGGTCAGCGACGGGGTCTGCACTCGCACGGGGTGCCGGCAGAGGTCCACGCCCAGCCCGACACCCTTTGTTCACGGCTCTTTGCCTCATAAATAAAATGGAGAGTCCAGCTTCCCAAAGCAGAGTGGGATTCGGTGAGAAAGGTCCCGGGGGGCGGCTCGGGAGAAACAGGCGTGGACACCAACACTCCACACACTCATACACTCATATACACACATTCACTCGCACATATACACACTCACACACATGTACACACATGTACACTCAGGCGCCCACAGACACACTCACACACATACATACCCACACATTCACTCACAAATACACACTCACATACATTCACACTTATACACACGTGCACTCAAACACACACACACTCACACACATACACACACGTTCACATGAACATATACACATATACTCACATACATATTCACACTCACTCACACTTATATACACGTACACTCACACACACACACACACCCTTACTCTCAGGCAGGCCCAGCGTCGGTGGGTACAGGCCCCAGCCCACCCCCGCCTGCCCCCCAGGTGGGCAGGCTGAGAGGGACCGCGATAGCGCCCTGGGCCTTCAGGTCCAGACACGGCTCTCGCCCCGCTCAGCCCCATGGCAGCATCTACACATCCAACCAGCTTGCACTTTCCCAGGAACCTGTCTGCTCTCCCAGAGCTAAGCGTCTTCACTCTTGAATCCAGAAATCTTAGAAGACCCAGTCAAGCGCACATGGAATCCCTATGAGTGGAGTGAAATTCATTTCTTGCATATGTGTCTGGAGGGAAAGATGTATGACTGTAAAGAATAAGCTACCAGACAGCTTCAATGTCACCCTGGTTTTTCTCGATGGCTTACTATGTAATGATGGCATCACCCTGAAATATCCCCAGAAGTGGACGTGACAGAGGAACGCACCACCTGGGGCTCTGACTTGGCGTTCCAGAACCAGGACACATCCGCCCCAGCATCGGCCCCGGCGCGGATGCTGGGCCAGGACCTCTAGCTTCTCGGCCGGGCCCTTCCGGGGACAGAAGGGCTGCGGGAGCACGTGGTAAAGGGGAGCACTGACCCCCGCCCACCCGCACAGGTAAGTGGACGAGAGGGGAGGGACTCAGGACCCCCGGAGACAAGGCTGGGCCTGGCTCCGCAGGGGGCTCCCAGCCCCCGCCGCCCCTTCAGGGAGGAGCCAAGGTCACCCCAGCCCCGGGTGCCACCCCCGTGCCTTCCCCACGTCACCGCTAGCCCTGCACTTGGGTCCTCGGACCCCACACTTCAGCACACTTGAGGTAAAGGAAACAGTCGTTCGGGTGAGATGCGGTTCGCGGTGAGCCCACTGGGCTGGGCAGGCCAGGCGCCAGGGCCCCATGCGCACGGGTGCGGTGCCCCTCCCGGGGGCGAACCCCTGCAAGACGGCTGGTCCGGTCGGGGCGAGCTTCTCAGTGGGTCCTGCCCAGAGCCCCCTCCCCTCGGCGCCGAGGCCCCTCCCCCCGCAGTGCTGGTCCCTTCGCCCAGTGGGTGCTGGTCGGTTGCTCGCTCCACCGGGAGGGGAGTTCCGTGAAGGAGGGGCCGCTGGGCGCCCGGGTCTGGAGATGCTGGGCGCAGACCCCATCCATCCAGAGCTTGCGGAGGCCCCGCCTTCCGGCTCCACCCGACCTGGGGAGGCGCCGTGGGAATGCGGAATGAAGAGTGAACCGGAGCCGCGCTTGCCTCCCCAGGGGGGCTTCGACGGTGGCCGGAAAGGAGGCCCTTGGATGACGAGGTGCTCTCTACGGACACATTTCTAAAGCGACCGGAGGGGCGGATGACGGCGCAGGCAGCGACGCCGAGGCAGACCGGGGTCCTGGGCCGGCTCGAGCCGAGAGGAGGGGACAGGACGGAGGGCGAGCTGAGAGGAGGTGGGCGCAGGGCGGATGGGCAGCAGCCTGAGCCGGTCCTGGGCACCACGTGGCTGCTGAGTCCCCTGGACGCCCCCTGCCTCAGTTTTCTCTGCAAAACGGGAAGATAACGGCAACTTCTAATCTCGGGTACCACCTCCTCCTGCCGTTCGCTCACAGTTTGAGAATTTCCCGACGGTGAGATGCCCCAGAGTTTGTGGAATAAGCAGGAGAACATCTCAAGCAAGTCGTACATAAATGATGGGAGGGAAAGAACACGCCCCAGACGGGGCGTGCTCAGGTATTTAGGACCAACTCTAAAGAAACTCAACTCGGCCTCACTTTTCCACACATTCTGTTTTGCGCTTTTGGAAAATTTGCACCTGGATGCAAAGCGTTCCTGCCAGCTACTTAGCTAACTGGGGGGCCAGGAGCCAGCCTGCTTGCAATAAGGTAATGGCCGCTGTAATTCCTTAACTGAGAGCAGTGATTATCTTCAGACAGCACTTACAGTTTTCCAAGGAGTTTACAAGGCTTCGTTCTCCCCAGGAATCTCGCACACCACACCCATTTCAGGATGGAGAGTCGGTAGAGGGGCCGGCCATGGCAAAGTCTCTCCGGCTGTGATGGGGGAGAAGCTGCACCACCTCAAACAGGCAAGCAGCACGTGTCACTCCTGAGTTTAAAACCAGGGCCCGCCCCCAGCGTCCACCAGACACAGGCCTTTCCTCAGGGGCCCCGTCCATCTCCCCCGCTTCACCCCACCTCCCTGGACGCACCCCGGCCTCTGCCCCCCGCCCTGCGCTGTGCCTCGTGTGCAGCATCCTCGATGCCGGCTCCCTGCCCCTCACTCGGAACACGGCCCCCGATCGAGCCCACTGGCAGCCCCCCGAGGAGCCTCCCTCAACACCCCTCGGGCACGGGGGGTCACTGCGACGCGGGCCCTGGAGGGCAAAACTGCCCCACGCACGATCCCCGCCCTGGGCCAGGCCCCGCGCCTGTCTCGCATCAGAAGATGAACTTGCCCAGGGCGGGAATGGGTCCTCCCCAGCCTTGGCTTCTGGACCTGCCCCGGGACCCAGGTGTGCTCAGTGGTGCCCGGGGTGGGGGAAAGCATCAAGGGTCCTGCCCGGGGAGGCTCTGTTGTGGGCGCTCAGCTCTGGGGATGAGGTCTCGGGCCTCGGGCCGGGAGGGGAGGGGGTCTGATGAGGGTGCGGGACCACCCACAGGCCGCCCATCGGAGGGGAAGCCCACCCCCATGTGGGTGGACAGAGTGAGGACGGACCTCACGTCCCGGGAGGCCCCCGACACTGCCTGCATTATCTCTGCCTTGAAAGTAAAATATCCGCTAGCAAACGACGAGGTTGCCATCCAAAAGCAGCTTGATGTATTTTCCCACGAAATCACTTTGCATCCTGAGGTTTTCTCTCCTGACTCAACATGCCCGCTATTGGCCCAGCTGCCCAACCAGTGTGGACCTCCCAGCGCTAAGCCCGATCGCGTCACCCCTGAATGCCCCCCCACCGTGTCCCTCCCCTTGTCACTCACCTGGTCACTGCCACCACCTCCAGCCTTCCTCCCGGTCACCACCCCCAGCTCCCTGCACTCAGTCCAGAAGCTGCAGCTTCCTCCCCTTTCCGTGCAAAACAAAGTCCAGATCCCGGGGGCCTGGCACTGAAAGACCCCACGACTGACCTTTGTCCTAACCTGCTCTGCCCCGTGCGGTCAGGACCAGCCCCATGGGCTGTTTAGATGCACGTTTGAAGTGACGTGAAATGAAGATAGACGCCCTCAGCCACACCGGCTGCACTTCACGCGCCCAGGAACCACCTAAGGCTTGCAGCTGCTTACAGGGCAGCACAATTCTGGAACATTCCGTGCCTAGACGGGCCTGGAGGGAGAGGATGGGAAGCTGCTCTGGGCCGTTCTCCACCCAGCGAGGAGCACTCAGACTTCCTTGCGTCCCAGCAGGCTTATAAATTCATCACAACGAGTTCCCAGGTGTCCCTTTTCTGGGGACAAAGAAGACTCTGCTTGAGAAACCCTGGGAGCAGCACCCTTGTGCAGGGGACCCAGGAAACCTGAGGACCCAGACCTTCCCTGGCATGAAGTGGGGGCACCGGGGTGGGTGTGCTCAACAATGACCCTCAGCAGCGCCAGGGGAGGGGTGTGATGACTCGATGGTTTCACCTCGTGGTCCCCAAGCCTGGTGACGCATGGAAACCCTTCGGTGAGGGCCAGGCCCCCTCCCAGACCCACCGGCTCAGAAGCCCAGAGGTGGGTCCCCCAAGTCGACAACTGGCAGAGCCCCCGGGACTCCAGTGAGTGCGCTGGACTGAGAACAAGATTCTCCTCTTCCCTCCCGCCTTCCCCAAAGGCACAGGTTCCTAACAGTGAGTGGAGCGTCAGAACTCCTTTCTCCCAGCTGGATACAAACCCGCAGTTGGGGAAATTAATACAAAACTGGTGCTGGGGATGATGATTAAATTTCTCTCAGAAACACGTTGTTGATGTTTCCACAGCAACTGTCTCCTGAAAGTCCTGGCGTCCAAGGGAAGCCGGGCACAGCCCCTCCCTGTCCTGACCCGCCCCACCTCTCACCTCCGGGTGTCCCGTGTCGCTCGCTGTGTCGCGTCCAGCCCGAGTCCATTGTGTGTCCGCGATGTGCAGTCTGAACAGGTGATAGATTCCATCACGGAAACTTACCTGTGAGCACTTGTCAGTATCTACTGAAGCCTGAAACGCAAGTAAAAAACAATTTGTTTTCTCTCTGTTTATGGAAACTGTTTTTAAAATAACTGAATTGTGTCAGCATCAAAAACACTGCCTGGTGCAGCGGTGCTGGGCTGACCGGCACTGAATGAGGAGTCCAAGGAGTTTGGGGCTTGCAGGGACCCTGAAAACCATGAGCCAACGGCCTCCTAGGGCAGAGGACCCGCGCAGGAGCTGAGACCAGACGGCGGGATCCCGCTCCCGGCCCTTCCTTTCCCGCTGCGCACAGCTCAGCTCGGCCCAGGCCGATGGGCGACCCTTCCAGGTGTCAGGCCCACCTTTGCTCCTGGGCAGCCAGCCGTAAAAACGGACACCGTTTCCTGAACACCTACATCCACCTCACCCCACGTTACACCCCTCAGCCCCACTCACAGCCCTGGGGTGGATATCAGGCCCCCCACAGGGCTGATGAGGACATGGAAGCTTCCAGAGATCAGCGACTTCCCAAGATCACACAGCAGCTCTGGGATGTGAGTCCAAGTTTAGAGTGACTCCAGAACCTTTGCTTAACCACCGAAGACGGCTTCCCCAGACACCGTCTCCCTGGAGTCCTGTCCCTCCCTCTCCCCGTCTTCCAGATCGATTCCAGTGCAGTGGCCCAGCCCACCAGCTAGTCACCTGGGTTTTCAGCTCCGCAACACAGAGCCCAGGTTACTGAAATCTACCATCCAGGGCTTCATGTGGGACCCTCCAAGCCCCCCTCTGCCTAAGCCATCAAGTCCCTGCAGCAGCGTGGCTGAAGCTGACGCCGGACCCCTGTATAGGTTCTCCCTGTTCCTTAAATGCTAGGACTCCCTGTTCTTTGCCCCTGCTGCCCTGAGTAAGGACTACGTTTCCCAGCCTCCTGTGTCTATGTGTGGCCACGTGAGCGCGTTCTGGTCAATGGGGTTCAAGCAGAGTGTTGTATGCACCTCCTGGGAAATCCTGCATACAAAGAAGAGAGGCCCCCTTCCTTGCCCCTTTCTCCTTCCTGCTGGCTGGAATGTGAGTGTGATGGCAGGAGCACAAGCATCCACGGTGGATGATGAAGCCTAGGGAGTGACAGAACAGACAGCAGGAAGGAACCCGGGCCTCTGAGGACCTGGCGGAATAGCGGTGCTAGCCCCGGACTGCCCATCTTCCAATGTTTTAGGGGCACATCAAGCATTTTGGGTTTGATTCACTGTTAATTTGAGTTTTGTAGCACTGATAACTCATTCCTAATGGATACGGGCAACAAAATTGTGGGGAAACGATAGCTATTTCCCCTGTTTTCTCTAAATTAAACTTTTGTCACCTGCTGAGTGACTCATGCTGACTCTTTTAAAGCAGAAAAGGCTGCCTATGCTTTTGGGGACATGTATATTCCTCTCCCTCCTGCAATTTGCTCTGTGATGGCGGGAGGGGGGCCGGGGGCGGGGGCATGGAGAACGACCAGAATAGAAAACAGCACCTTCTGCAACCCAATCACTCATGCTCTGATTCCTCATGGCCTGTCTGTGACTTTTGTTCTGTGTCATTAAATACTGACCAAAACCCACCAATCTTCTGACCAGCGGGAAGCCAGGAGCCCTTGACCAGCCGTACATCTCACGCCTCAGACACTTCACCCCAATGACAGGCACCTGTCGTGATCTAGAACCTTCCTCCACCAAAGCACTGACTGTAGTGGTTAACTTTCTCCTTCCTGCTGACTATTCCCAAGGCACATCTTTTAGACAAGAAGAGAGGCCGTATTCTGGGGAGGCCCTCTGTGGACAGGGACCAGCCCCCTGCAAGTCCTGAGGCTTCGGCCCCCTTGACCTGGCTGCTCTGCCTTTTAAATTCAGGCGTTCATCCCTTGGCCACCACTTCATACAAACTGGGAGTTGGTCCTTTTCTAAGTGCCTTAGGCACTTATTGTCTCCTCTGCGTCTAAGCTGCCCTGGGATCTAAGAAGACACAGAAGGCAGACACGGCGATTTCTGCTCTCAAGCTCCCAGACAACAGCCACGCACGTTTTCTTATGAGTCTATGAAAAGCACTTAATTTTTAAATGAAAACATGAATTTTTGCCGTGTCTTAAACCAGACACCAGAATCAGAAGTGTTAAATCTGTGTAAGTGTAAATTATTATGTAACAATAGTAAGAGTCTACAACTGTCCTCGCCCATCAAAGGAGCTTTTTCACTCATTGCAACAAAAAATAAGGCTCCAAGGGACCAATTTAACAATGAGGTTGAAGCAGCTCAGATTTACTCCGAGTGTTCAGAAAGACTCATGTAAAACCATAAATTTTAGATCAAGTGGCCCTTCTTCTGAAAGCAGAGCTGAAGGCAGCCCAGCAATACAGCAGGAGGGGCGCCAGCTCGGACACGAGACACCGGCAGCGTGGCAGTCGCCAGCATCCTCCTCGCAGTCCCAGGGCAGCAGCCCTACCTCTGGTGCCGCTCTGAGCCTGACGTGGGGCCACACGGGGGAGAGGCCAGCCGGTTCCCAGCACGGGGGGACCACAGTGCTGGAGTCCAAGTCTAATGCTGTGGTTAGAAGCGCAAACATGCGTCCTCAACACTTAACCACACACACCAGAAATCTGAAGGAAGGGGAAAGCCTGACACTGATGCGGCCGAAGTAACCCAGCTCACGCAGAGTCCCAAAGGGAAGGCAGTGGCCAGTGATAATGGTAACAGTCTGCATTTATTGAGCACTTCCTGTGTGCTACACATTGTGCTGAATACTTTATATGAACAATCTCATTTCACCCCTACAGGAACTTTCTGGGAGGGTATTCTTACCCCGTTTGACAGATCCAGATCCAGACCGAGAGCCAGTAGGGGTGACATGTAGCAAAAGAGGAAGAAGAAGCTGGAGCCCTTGGACCAAGACAGGGCCTGGCCAGCTCCAGGCAGCCTTCCTGGAGGCAGCCCTTCCTGCAGCATGGATGGGGGATAATCGGGTGCCAGCATAAATGATACACAGCCTAACATACGAGGAAAACTTGCTAGAAACTTAGGGAAGAGTATGGAAAAGAAGAGGGCTGATTCTGTGAAGCCCAAAGCCAACAGACAGTGAGATTCATCAGATAATCTAGATAAAATTGAGCTGGCAAAGAAGAATTTTCCTTGTGAATTCACTTTCTAGCACCACCTTCGTTGAATTTCAGCCTTTAGGATCCTCTGGGTCCACAGCCCTTTCCTGGCTTTGGACAGGTACTGACTTCTGCATCCGTGAAACACGAGACATTTTCCCCACAGTTTTCTTACGCACATGCGTTTGTGTGTTTTGTAAGGTTCATGAGGTCCATCAGAGCTCAGAACGATCTCCGACCAGAAAAGATGAAGAGCCCGGCTGCAGGCTTCCCCATCCCGGGGCTGGGTGGGGTCTCTGTCGGGGTGCAGCTCAAGGGCACCCTGGCCCGGAGTCTGCTGAAGGCCCACGGCGACTCCAGGGAGACCCTGGTCTAGTCACCCGGGGGCGCGGCCGCAGTGAGGACCCTCAGCAGCTGGTGGCGTGGCCGCGACGCCCTGACCAGGCAGTGGGGCGGGAAAGCTGCATTTCCTGCCGGGTCCTCCCCAGAGAGGCTGCCTGTCCCAAAACTGGGAAGGAGGCAGGGCCAAGAGGTCTCCAGGCAATCGGGAAAATCCTCGTGCAAAGAAAGACAGGGGGCAGGAAAATGAAGCAGACCTTTCAGCCCTAGAGGTGCACCGTCCACACCTGCCCGCCTCCGTCTGCAACCACCCTGCCCAGCCCCCCTTTCCGTCCTGCAGAGACGGCGAGCTCAGCCCTCCCCCTCTGGCTCCTCCGACCCCGGCCCAGGAGCCCACCCTCCGGAGCTGCTCACAGGAATCCCAAATCTGCCTCGCTGGGCAGCCAGAGGACCATCCCCAGGGGTCACGAAATCAAGTTACTGAGTCTTTTTCCTATTTGGAAAAAGAATAGGATGGAATGGAATGAAAAGACTAGAAAACAGCTGAGTCATGGAGTACACGGGGTAGAAAGGTTAAGCTTTGCTTCTTGAAACTTCTGTTTCTGTGTACGTGTGTGTGCGCGCGCGCACACGTGCAGGATCACAGTTTAAAACTGTGTGTCTCAGTCAGGAAACTGAAGGGCAGATCTCGGGTGGTCCACAGAGCATGATGGCAATGGCTTTCTAAAGAGCTGTGAAGTCACAGGGAAGAAAACAAAACCAGTGGGGACAGAGGACCCAGAGTCAGTTCTGGCCGTGCTGTGTGTCCCCAGCCAAGCCCCAGATCTCTTTGAGCTCCTTCCTCATTTGCAAAATGATGATGGCGATTCCTGCCCTGCCTGCCCCCAGGGCTCTGGGCAGCTCAAATGGAGCAACGGTTGCTAAACATTGTACACGGCACAGAACAAGGCTGACTGGGGCCCCGTGAACGTCCGGTTTACGGTGGGAAGTTCAAGCCAGGAGGGGAAGAGATGGGTGAGAGGATTGATGGGAGCCATCACGGTGCACCCTCCGAGTCCCCTCAGTGTCCAGCTGGGTAACAGTGCAGCGGACGCCTCAGGGATCCTTCTGCTGCAGTGATTCTCAGCAGCACAAGCAAAGGAGGTTTTAAGTTTGTCTTGTTGCTGCCATTGGCCCCAGGGCTATTGTGTGTGATAGCAGCCGAATGTCTGATGCTGGCCGGATCATTCCAGCTCACCCCACCCCTGCAGAACTGCATCACTATCAGGGTGGAGAGGCAAACCCACGTGCCTGCCTTTTACTGGCGCCAAGGCTGAGGTTCTCTCCATTGCATGGAAAGATCTTGCCAAACACTGGTTCTCATGCCTTCCTGCATGAGTCATAGACTAAAGAATGAAGAAACGCTTCTGAATGACAAACAAGGAAAAAAGAAAAGGAAGAAAGCTAGGATGATGTGTTCTTGGACCACAACTCCCAGTCAGTTTACATGAGCAAAATCAACATGCAGATCTCTGTTTATAGAGCAAGCTGTTAAAGGACAAAAAAAAAAAAAAAAAAAAAAAAAATCCATTCCTTTCTTCTTTTCTAATTGAAAGATAATAGACACACAAAAATCAAATCATAAAATTAGTTCCCAAGAAGAAAGGAATGTCGGCATCTTAAAGTGGGTGCATCCTTCCAAACTTGTTTCTGAACTAACGAGTGGATGGACAGAAATGGAGACACAGGAAGATGTTACTTTACAACCCACTTTGTTTATCCATCAGTGTCAGAGAGCTTCACCCATGATGGCCAGTGGAGGGCTAGGACACTTCATTATGCTGTTAGAGGTCGTGTAGGATTCCCTCGTACGGAGGAAGCGCAATTTATTAATCAACCTCACTAACGGACATTTAAGTTCCTTCTGAATTTTTTTTTTTTTTGAGATAGAGTTGACACATAACATTGTGTAAATCTAAGGTATAAAACATGTTAATTGGGGCTTCCCTGGTGGCGCAGTGGTTGAGAATCTGCCTGCTAATGCAGGGGACACGGGTTCGAGCCCTGGTCTGGGAAGATCCCACATGCCACAGAGCAACGAGGCCCGTGAGCCACAGCTACTGAGCCTGCGCGTCTGGAGCCTGTGCTCCGCAACAAGAGAGGCCGCGACAGTGAGAGGCCCGCGCACCACGATGAAGAGTGGCCCCCGCTTGCCGCAACTAGAGAAAGCCCTCGCACAGAAACGAAGACCCAACACAGCCAAAAATGAATATAAAAATAAATAAATAAATAAAAGATTTACTATTAAAAAAAATGTTAATTTGATCCATTTATAGTTGCTTCTGAATTGTTGCTCATACAAACAATGGCAGGATAAATATCCTTACACATTCATCACTGTGCACTGGTCCCATTAGCTCCGCGGGGTTCACTTCTAGCAGAAGAAAGAGCCAAAACCTGTCTGCGGTTCCAGCGTTAGTGCAAACCACCAAATCGCTCCATGGAGGGTGGGTGCCGGGTCCCACTGCCTCAGCACCTCACCAACAGGGGCTGTCACCAATCCTTCCACCTTGTTCCCAACCTGATAGGTAACAAATAATATTCCACTGCTGTTTTCATCGCCTGTCTCTGATTTCAGTGAGGTGTGAACTTACGAATATGGCTCGTTGTCAGCGCACCTGTACCGCTAGCAGTGACGATGAAAGCGTGCTGTGTACTGAGCACTGCGCTAAGCTCCTCACGGAATTCTCTCTTTCACGCTCACGATAACCCTGCAGGCAGGTACCGCCGCCCCTGTTTCACAGAGAAGAACAGAGGCTGAGCGAGCTTCACTTGCCGAAGGTCAAGGAGCCGGTAAATAGTGACCCCAGAACTCAGTCCAGGTAGACCTGCCTCCACAGCCATGTCCTCGAGCGGGGCTGTGCTTCCACTTACCTCCAGATGCCAGTGGGCTGATTCTGTGTTTCTTCTAGGGATGATTCTAGCTGGGGGTGTTATGTGTTTATGCCCTTCGCCCATTTTACAATTGGAGTGTTCATCTTTTTCTTCTTAATTAGCAATAACTCTTCGTATATTAAGAATAATAAACTCTTTGTCATTTTTGGCTACTTTTTCTCTGTGGAATGTATTTACAGCCAATTTACAACTTTCACTTCTGTTTATACTCAGTGTAGGGGTTTGAGCGAGGGCTGGAAAGAGCCTGATGTAGGACCCCTGACGCACGGAGGGTCACGAGCAGGCAGGCTGAGCTGATGTCACATTTCGCTGGTGACTCAGTCACCGAGCCAGGGGCTTGGCCGTGAGGAGGGGGAGGGAGGAAGAAAGAGACGAACTGAGTCAGCTGAAGCAGCGGTTCCTGCTCTGTTGGGTCTCTTGCTGAGTTGCCCCTCCAGGACTTTTGCTGCCCCTTCTGCCATACCCCACCCCATCCCACCCCCCCAAGAAGCGGCTTTTGTCACTGGGGATGGTTCCAACGGAGCTAACCCTCTTCTTCTCATTCCCAAACTGAAATCTCCCTTTATTGAAGCAGAGACTAAGATTTGTTGACAGACCGTCCTCCAGAAAGCAGGGCACACGCCAAGGGTGGGGTGGGGGCGATCAGAGGCCAGGCCTCGGGGCGCCACCCGGGCGTCTGGCCTCGCGGCAAGCTGCTCCAGGCTCTTGGCCTCAGGGTCCTCGTCAGCAAGATGGGGAAACGATGATGACGTCACACGGTGGCTTGGAAACGCTCATCGAGCGTTGTGCCTCATGGGACCCGAGTCTCAGCCGATGGCCTGCTGCCCACCCACCCTCCCCCCTGGGGCCCTTAGAGACGGAGCTCATGGAGCAGAGAGGAGGCCTCGTGGGCGCCCGGAGAGGGTGAAGCTGCTGCGACCTGGCTGCCCTGCTAGGAACCTAGAACTTCAGCTTGTGTGTCTCCAAAATTGCCCCGCGGGACAGCGCCCGAGCTCAACGACCCAGCTGGAGGGCTGCAGGCTGCCTCTGTCTGCTGCCCACAGCTGCAGGCCCCAGGGGCTGGTCCAGCGCCATCCCGTAGCCCTAGAAGCCTCTGCCTTTGCCTTTTATTATACAGGGTGGCAGAGTTAAAATTTACAAACAAGATCCCAAATACATCAGAACTCCTTGGAAGACAGATGAGAAAGGTGATCCGCTTAATTCACTATCGGGACCAAAACAATCCCCTCGCCAGCTGATACCCGACCCCTCAATACTGGTCAATTCCCAGCCGCCCCTCCTAGCTCGCCCTCACCCCTCCTCTGGCCTCGGCTCGGCTGACCCTAGTTCTGTTCTTGCGCCCAAAGCGCTTCAGACTGGAAGGGGTGTTCCCACCACACCTGAAGCCCGATTCCTTGCAAAAGAGGAAACGCACAGTTGACCGAAGTGCAATGCGGCCCAGGTGCGTCTGGCCAGAGCCTGGCCACCGTGTCCTTGGCCGCGCACTTGCCAAGCCCTTTTGCACTCGTCATGTCCTTGGTCTCCCCCAAACCCTCCAAGCAGCACAGCTCCCGGTCCCCATTTCCTGACGGGAGCCAGGCATCAGCTCACACCCCTCAGGCAGCCTCCCGCCAGCGCCCCCGCCCAGAAGCCCTCGGTCAGGAAGACACAAGCGTCCCATCTCGGCAGCTCTAGGTCAGGGCTGAGCGCTCGCTGGGCAGCCTGGAGGCCCAGGCTCTGGGCGCCCACGGTCCTCCCCAGGGCGGTCACGTTGGCGTCAGCAAGCGGGTGTTGCCCCCCGCCCTCCAGCCCGTCCCCGGGATAGCTCAGCTCACCTGTGAACCGGGTGGCACCACAGCCCTCGGGGCTACACGATAGGAGGTAAAACCCATCACAGCTCTTAGGAGGAAGCTGGGAAATGCAGCCAAAACCAGCATTGCCCAGATGGAGGATTAGAACAAACCTACAAGAATGGCCGGCACACGAACCACACACACCCCAAGTTCAAGGGCACAGACTCCAAGGAAGGCTCGTCCGCGAGAGAAGCCACAGGCAAGGCCGGCTCAAGGCTGCTCTGAGCTGCTCTCCACCAGGAATTGCGAAGGCTTCTTTGGGATAATCCAGTCCAATCCCTGTGTTTAACCGTTGACGGAACTAACCTCCAAATAGGTTAGTTAAGGGACTGGGTCAGCTGGTCAATGGCAGGAAAGTGGCCCGAAGTCAGGCGGCTCCAATAACGCCTCACGCACGCTTCCAGGCACTTGGACTTCCCTCCAATCCTCCTTCACATACAGACACTCACCCGCATGCACGCCTACACACACGCACGCACATGGGTACACATGCATGCATGAACACACTCACACACCTACGCGCACACACACACGTACACACATGCATACTCATGTGCACACGCATCTATGGCACATGTGCTCATACGCACATACACACACACGTGCTTGTACACTCACATGCACACGTGCACACACACATCCATGCCTCTCCTCCTCAGGCAGGAACGTCGCCCCAGTGACACGCTGACCAGGAAGCTCTCAGAGGGGACCCTGTGCGCTGAGGGGCCTGATTTACTTTCAGCTTTGCGTTTGCACCTGACAATCGGCCGACACGCAGGCCAGCAGCAGCATGGAGCTGTGAAGTGACCATGGGTAAAAATGCTCAGGAGGGGCCCATGCTGACACCTGGTGCACAGACCCAGCCGCGTCCCAGTGGGTGTCGGGCAGGAGACGTTGGTGTAAAGCTTGGGGTCTCCGTGGTCAGCCCGGGGCCAAGACCCCCCCTGCCACCCTTGACGATGGGCAGCTGGCCATCCTCACGCACTGAGTCCGGGCCCACAGGGGTGTCGCCAGAGCGAATGAGATGCTGCACATTGGCTGCTGCCTCCCGGCCCAAAACAGCCAAACAGACAGAAAGGCACCGGGTTGGTCACCGCCCGCGGTGGAGAAAAGCGCCGTCCTGCCCGTTCTTTTCCAAAGCTCCAGGTCTGCAGTTGCCCCCGCAGGTGAGGGCGGTAGCAAAGTTTCCCAAAACCCTCTAAAAACTCACCCGATCGAGAGGTCCTTTCCCGGTGGACACTGGGCACCCGGCCTCTATGCTACTGTCCTCCACATGCTCCCGTCCGAGCATCCTCAAGCCACGTCCTCTGGGTCTGCACGTCCCCACAAGATCACAGCACCCAGAGGGCCACGGTGACTCCACGTCAGCTGAGAACTTGAACCGGGAGGCGCCCAGACCTGGAGCAGGAGAGCTTTCCTTCCACCTTGGCTAAGCGTGTGGTGAGCTCATGAGAGAGTCTATGAAGTCGCTGTTTCCCAAGGACTCAGTCCAGCCGGTGGGGAAAGGTCAGAAGGCTGCCCCTCCTCACGCCTCTGATCCCCAGCCTCGCGGGGGCCTAGTGCATGCAGGACCACAGTGCACCCGAGGAGAGAGGCGGACACGTCCCTGACGGCCTGGTCTCAGAACCCACTCGGACACCCCGGGGCCGCGAGGCGGGAGCGCCACACGCCGGCCAGGGTCAGCATCCAAAGGCCCCTCGGCTCGCACACGTCCTTGGCTCATGAGGACAGTCTGGGCAGCCCCTTGGCCCAGAAAGCATCGCCAAGCTCCCTGTAAACGTCCTGGCAGCGGCCTAAACTCACGCAAGGCCTTGGGGGTGGGCAGGTCAAGCCCCCTGACTCACAGCCTCCTCAGGGAAAAACACAGGAACCGGCCAGGGCCTGGGCAGCACTGCCTGCTGACCCGCTGCTCTCTCGTCACTCACCGAGCAATCGTGCTAAGCTGACTGTCTCCAAGCAGGCTCGGGTTTAATCCTCCCCACGACTTACTCCCCCAGTGAGGAAACAGCTGCCGAGAGAGGAGGCAACTGGACAGGATTACGGGGCCAGAAAGGATGGGGGCCTCGGCCAGAACCACACCCCAGGGCCCCCCGCCCGCCCCGTCCTCACAGACCGTGATGAGCATCCACTGTATTCAAGCAGACAGACAGCGTCCCACACTGGCCGGCACGTCTAAGCAGACAGAGGAAGGAGCGGCCCCGGCCTCCAGCCCCGCACAGGGCTCTGAGCAGACAGGGCAGCCCCCCCTGACCCAGCCCCGCACCCGCTCCTGTCTGGATGACAACCGCCCGGTCTCCGTGGCAAAGTGAAATTGTCCTTCTCCGTGAGTCAGGATGCCCTGAGGCCTCACTGCTACAAGCTCGTGGGTACAACCAGCTGAATACATTTCCCTTCGCAGGAGTCCCTCCGCACAATTCCGGTGACCAATCCTTCAATGCCCTTTAAGATAATACAAGATGAAGAGAATACGGAAAAGGACGCATGATTTGCTTGAACTGACCTGGGTCTGGTAAACCGACAGGCCCTCAGAACTGTGCTGGTTTAAATGCACCTTCTAAAAAGAAATAAAAATAAAAATAAAAATAAATAATAATAATAAATAAATAAAGGTACCTTCTTCACAGTGAGCCACTGTGCCCCCTCCAGGGCAGGGGACACTGGAAACAGGACGCAGACGGACTCCTCGGGACGGGCCGTGAGCGGCTCCATAAGGGCAGACGCTCTCGCTCACCGTGACTCACGTCTCGACATGAATGGAGATCTGGTAAAAAGTGAAGAAGGTACTTTCATGTACAGGTACCTATGGGGCATTTGTTTCCCTCTGTCCCAGTAAAACATCCAACCCCACTGGTGGGTACCGCTGGAGCCCCCCGGCCCACCTCCCCTTCTAGCCACTGCTGCCACCAGCTCTGAGCAGGCAGCTTGGCCAGGTCTCTCGGGTGCCTGCTGGGACCTCTGGGCACCGACACAGGAAGTGACCCCACTGGGCCACCGCTGACCAGTGGGAGACAGAGCCATGGAGGAAGGCTCCACCCTTTGTGGGTAAAGGCAGACATTTCCAAGACGTGTTTCTCCAGGCACCCGGGGAGGCCTCTGGGGGCCGGTCTCCCACCATAAGGCAGCTTGTAGGATCTTCCCTTCCTTTCCTCCCTTTTCCTGCTCCCCAGCATCATTTCCCAAATCAACCACCTGCCTACAAGCCTCTCTCCCAGCCTCTGTCTCAGGGTAACCCAGACTAGAAAAATAATTCCCTGCGGTAAAATCCAATGACAATAGTTTTCAAATCAACAGGAGATGAGACCTTACAAAAGATGTTTCTGTCCATTTCTACTTTCAAGGAGGCAGCCCGGGAGACACGGATTCAACATTGAAACATACGGAATTCCGAACAGCATCTCAACAACTTGTGTGGACCATTAGTCAGAAGAGTTGAAATAGGGCTTTTGCCCAAATCTGGGATGTCTGCTGGCTGCAGCTCTACAAGAACAGTGAAGATAAAGTTTAACTTTACTTCCCTGAGGAGCATGAGACAAAGAGGCCAAGAATATCAGGTCCAGTGTGGCAGGAAGAAAACGTCAGTCACATCAACGCTAAGCGGCTGTCACCACACCTGAGCTGAAATGGCTGAAGCATCCTTTAAAACGTACTTTCCAGAAAGTCGAAACCAAACATCCCACACTAAACAAATATTTTAGAGAGGAGGAGGTTACCCTCTGAGGGGCATCTGGAGTGTGATGGGTGAAGGACACTAACACGGCAATGCTCCCAAAATAAACACATGGAACCTGGGAAACCAATATTGTGCTTCACCAGATACACAAATCATCCTGGGAGCACTCCAGAAGGACAGGGGTTGGCTGCAGACAGACTGCCTGTGTGGCTCGGACCACTTTGGGAGCACCTACACGCTCTGCTTGTCGAGCTCACCAGTGACGATCAACCAACACCTGGAAAGATGCTCCGGAGATGTCACAGATGTCAGACGTCACAAGGAAGTTCAAAGCAAGACACCCCAAGCACACCTGAGCTGCGATCTCTATCCCAGAAGCTAGAGGGAAATGCCGGCCTTGGTTCTTCTGCACCGAGTGCTGAGTGGGGAGGCTGGAGAACCTTCCGGCTGTGTTCCAGGGCATGGGGTGGGGCAGGGGGGAGGGTGTCAACCACAGCGGAGGCCAGGAGCTGAACGAGCTTCTCCCAGTCCCGGGTCTTCTGTGCCCCAGTTTCCATGTCTTACAAAATTAGGTTGCTAATATCGAGAAAAATCTTGAGGAAGAAGAAATGAAAGAGCCTAGTGGAAAGTGCTTTGTAAAAATAAACAGTATCATGTCAACTAGTATTTGAGCTAGGACAGATATTCAACTTCACCTAGAAAATCCTACGTTCATAGCTAATATGTCATCCCCACAAACTACCAGGAAAGGACATATTTAAACAAATTTACACTTGAAAAAGCTTTAACATGCCCTTAAGCACCACAGAAGCATCCGTGTCTTATGACCGATCCGAAAAGTCATTCTTGCCTCACACTGCAGAGAAAGGGTGTCTTCCCCCTGGCAGCGCTGCTTGAGCCCAGCTTTAATCAGAGCACAACTTTGAAAGTCACATGTATGGATTGATATAATTCAGGCTGGCCTCCTTCCACTTTGTAAAAATGGGTCAACTTTTCTTTGAGCAAGTTTAAAAACATTCCACTCTTTATTGGAGCTCCAATTTGTCACTGTAATTGATATTTTGAAAACAAGTACATGGCTAGAAATAATAGTCCCATTTGCTCAGTCTAGAAATTCATCCTTGCTGAGGCCCAGTCTCTATGATAAATCAGCAAATTAAATGAAATGTTCTAGTCTAGTTACTGAGCATCAGTGGCTGCTAACACGACAAAAAGGCATGTGCCACTTGATGGAAAAGCAACCAACACCTTTAAAGTCATCTTGAAAAAAAAACTAATCTGAATCTGATCGAGTCTCTCAATTCAATCACCAGTTACCAGGGAATGTGTATGGAGGAATAAGTTAAACGACACCATGGGAACACAGTCAGTGAAATCCAGAATGATGTGTGAAACTCAACATACAAACTTGGCCAGTTTTTCAACAAAAGGGAAGAAAAAAGAGAGAGCGAGGAAGGTGAAGGATGGACTTAATTATTTTAAAAGGTAAAAAGACACACCAGCCAATCAAATTGTGTGAATTTTATTTGAATCCCAATTCAAGTATACAAACTGTTTTTTAAAGTTACAACTTAAATTCCTGGCCATGAAGGAGAAACCAGTACAGATTATTTTTCTCCCCCAAACAAATAGAAAATTGTACAAAACATAAATAAAAACGTTTTTAGACATAAGATATCAAACAATATGACTCTGATCCTGGAGAAAAAGAAACAAAGAAGCTGAGTTTTACAATCTCCTGGATTTCTGCCTGAAAGCAAATTTAAAACAACAGCAAAGGGCCAGGAGCATCCAAGAGGAGCTCCACATCTGAGTTGAGGGAAACAGATCAGAGTTCAGGGAGGCCGTACCAGAGAGAATTGAACTGTGCAAAGAAGGGTTCCAGAAATCTGCACGGGGGCCCCTTGAGCCTTTGGCTGAATCCAAATCTGTGCATTCATAGGGGAAATTTCTACAAGGCTGGACAAAGAACTGAAGAAGAAGTATAATCAGAACAGTTCCCAGAGCTTTCACAGGGCTGGGAGGGATGCAGATTCTAACCAGCCATAGTGGACACTCCTGCTTGAACACCCAGAGCAATATGTAGAGATGCCAGAAGTGGCACACCTTAGTAATAGGGTTAACTTAGCCCTAAAGTACAGACTAGTCTAGAACTGCCCTAAAAAGGGCTTAAATACAAACCTGGTGAGGATTAATCGGAAATATGTAACTTAGTTTTCTAGCAAAACAAATTCCAAAACATTTTAAGAAGACAAAATCCAAACACTCAACGACCTAAACCCCATAACGTCCCACATCCAATCAAAAATTACTAGACATGCAAAAAAGCAGCAAATTATGACCCATAACAAGAAGGAAAATCAGTCAAAAGAAACAGATCCATAAATGACAAGAGATGTTAGAAACAGCAGACAAGGACTTCTAAAAAGCTCTTATACGTATACTTAAAATCTCAAAGGAAAACATGCACATAATGAAGAGACAGAAGAAAAATACTTTTAAAAAGAATCAAATGGAACTTTTAGAGAAGAAAAATACATTATTTGTTGGGAAAATTTAATTGGACAATTGTAACATCAGATCAGATGCTACAAAAGAAAGGTCAGTGAACAGGAAGACGTTGAAATGGAAAATATTCAAATAATAAATAGAAGGGAAAAAAGACAAAACACACACACATACACACACACACACAAACTCAGCAACCTGTGGGACAATATCAAGCAGTCAAATACACACGTAACTGGAGTCCAGGAAGAAGAAGACAGAGAGTAGGTGGCAAAAACAAATTATCTGCAGAATAATGATTGGAAATTTTCCACCTCTGATGCAAACAACAAATCCATAGGTCTAAGAAGCTCAATGATACACAAGACGGATAAACACAAACCATAGCGAGGAACATCATAATCAAATTGCTGAGGACCAATTGTTAGCAGTAAATGCTTTAAGTGGCCAGAAAAAGATAGATATATATCCATATTCCTATATTTCTATGCCCATATAAATGTGAAAGAAAGCAGATTAGCTGTTACCTAGGGCTGAGGATGGGAAGAGGAGGTGAAATTGACTGCAGGGGGCATGAAAGAACTTCCTGTGGTGTTGAAAACGTTCTGTAACTTGACTATGATGGTGGTTACAGGAATGTGTACATTTGTCAAGACTCATTTAACTGCACCCTTAATATAGGTACGTTTTATTACATGAAAAATGCACCTCAGTAAAAATGACTTTAAAGTAATATGACATCTTTAAGATAATTGAAAATTTAACACCTATTGAGTATTTAATGATATTAAAAATTACTGTTAATTTTGTAGGTATGATAATGGTATTGTTATATTTTTAAATGAGTTCTTATCTTTAGAAGTACATAGTGAAATACAGATGAAATTATATGATATCTGAGATTTGTCTTTTAAAAAATGTAGGTGGCAGGGGAATGGAAGAAGTAAGGATAAAACAATATTGGCCACCAGCTGGTAGTTGTTGAAGTGGGATATTGAGTATATGGGCATTCATTATACTATTTTCTCTACCTTTTAAAATAACTGTTTGGAACTTCCCATAACAAAAAGCTTTTTGAAGTGCTTTAAACACATGAATGATGTCATGTGTTTATTCATTTAAAAATATAAACTGATCAACTATTTTGAGTGGCAGATACTCTGGGGCATAAAACCAGTAGAATAATATTGTCTTGTTATTTCTTATTGCTCCATAGTCAATACTCAGTTTAATTTAGCCAAGATGAAGGAGTTAGATGGGGGTCTGGTGGAATTTTGAAGGGAACTTTTCAACACTCCTAAAGACGTCCGTAGTCTCCATTCGGTGCAACTGCCCATCATAACTTGTACACGCTTCTCTTTAATATGGTAGCACCAGCGCTAGGCTGCTGGCTATTGACCACGATCAGGATAATTTCTAATTCACAGATAAAGATAAATGAGAAGGAAGGGGGAAGAGAAATAATCCAAACTCTCTGATGGGGAATTTAAAATGGAGAAATTATATATCGGCTACAATGTAGGGCACTATAAATTCAACACAGAATAGCTTGGGCACTATTCCTAGGGCACTAGGCACTATAAATTCAACAGAGAATAGCTTGATTCCAGTCTGGCCTGAGAACAAAGTCGGCCCCATAGACTGTAAGTGAACTTGAAGGCAGTGTGCAAACCAGCTGACACGGAAGACTCTGAAAGTGAAGAACATAACTCGAGGTACATGAAAACAGCAGTAATATGGAGAGATGGCTCTCTTTCTACAACTTGGGAAGAACTTGGTAGAGGAGTTGTAGGAATCCTCCAAACTCAAAAGGGAGAATTCGGGCAGATCACTATCAGCACTACACAGGACACATTATTTTCATTTTTGCAAAAGCAAATATGCTGATGAGGTCTGATTCAGTCTGCACTGCCAGCATGCTTTCTGAACATTATACCCGGTGTTCATATTCTGCACAAGTTGTGATGCAGTCGTACACGATCCTGCCCGCCCTTTCCAGGTGGGCGGCGTGTGCCAACAGACTGGCACGCAGCCTACCTCAGGTAACAACACAGACTCCATCCTGGGAGGAGGAATTAATTAGAAAGCAGCTGACCGCTTCTTGAATGGACCAGCCTAGGCTGGGAAAGACCAGGACAAGGCTCTTCCCAGCTAAAGCCGAACCCCAAAGTCCAAGGCTCGTGGGATCATTTACGAAAAGAATGGAGGAGACCTTAGAACAGGCTGAGTCTGGCTTAGCACCAGGATCTGCCAAGAAACTAACTGGGAATAATGTAGAGCTCAGACTTCAAGCCAGGACTAGAAAATCATAGCCCTAACGTTTTTAACACAGAGACCATCAGTTTTATTATTATTTATTGGACCTCCAAAACTAGGGTGCCCGTAGAATTTACTGTCCAAAACTGGAACACTTTTAAGAGGAAGGGGGACCCTATAATAATAACATGGGGCCAACAAGCAGAAAATGGGACTGTTCTGGGCAGTGAATATATGGTCAGACCACCTAAAACCACAGCATGTTCCGACAAACAATCGAGCCCCTCATCTTACATGGACCCTCTACACATCATGCAACACATGCCACCAATTATGTACCTTCCATTCTCACTGGCCAAGTCCATGGTGCTGTGATGTTGTCTGCAAACCAAGGACATGCCTCAGAAGAAACCAGCCCTGCTGACACCTTGATCTGGAATGTCCAGCCTCCAGAACCATGAGAAATATATTTTTGTTGTTTAAGCCACCCAGTCTGTGTTATCCTGTTATGGCAGCCCTAGCAAACTAATGCAAAGGGTAATTTTTAAACTTTTATCAAATGGTTACCTACAGAGTAGAGAAGAAGGCAAGGTGGAAAAAGCAGGGATGAAAATTAAATTTTCCTGAATACAACTCAGGTTACAGCTTTGATTTTGAAGCCAGATAAGTATTACATAATTATGAAAAAACTAAAACAATGAAGGAAACAAAAAGCAAAATGCACCAAATGATGTTAACCTGATATCAAGGGTCCAATTATCTCAAGTAACTTTAAAACTCAGTAATGTGACAGTGTAGCTAGTGAGCTATATCCCTGTAGAGAAAAAAAACAGCAAGTAAAACTCAAATTGTTTTCAGCGATTACAATGTTAATAATAAAAATTGAAAGTGACATTCTGAAACAGGAATAGGTAGAGAGACACACACACAGGAATGATAAAGCAAATGAGTAGCTATGTTGATGTGATATTCAGCATAAGAGAAATTAGATATAGACACAAAATTTTAAAAAACCTAAGTGAAAACCTTGTAATCCCATAGTGGAATTGGAAATAGCATATATTTTAAGAAAATTTTTTCCCTAGTACTGTCCATTGTAAAGTCCTAGAAACAATGACCAACCCAGGAGCAATGAACAGGTCTAGAACTCAAGACTTTGGTCCCTCAGTACTATTTCTATCTACAAAGAACCAGGGATACTTTGGATACATAGATAACTCCAGGTATGAGGCAGGAAATAGAAAATGAGTCTGGAATATCTTGTCATAGTACAAGTCTAGGAAGCTATGAATGGATTTAAACAAGCCATATATGTGAAAGACCTATTTGTTAACTATGATATTTATATAGATGTGTGTGTGTCTTTTGATGGATTCTAGAAGAACTATCAAATTATTTGAAAAGAAGTAAATAAAAGGAATCAGGCATTTAACCTTCTTTCCTGCACAGACGGTATTTCCAAGAGACAAAGAGCTGATGAGGAACTGTTTGTCTTCAAATACGTTTAGAGCTTGTAAATAAACAAGAGAGTGTCGCCATCTTGCCACCCCTGATGGTGACAGGCACTTGTCAGGGCACTTGTCAGCGACGGCTGCAAAGACCAGGAGGTGAGAAGCTGATGGGGAGCTTTGAAGTGGATGAGTCATGCTCACGTTTGAATTCACTGATTAGCCTTAAGTCACAAGAAGAGCAACACCCTGTCATAATGAGCCTCCTGACAGAAATCCACAACTTCATCAGAATTCTTGAAAAAAACATCAGAAGTGAGTATGGTCAAGCCTCTAGATCTGTCAATTCACCGGAAACACAGCAGGCAGAAGACTATGTTAACCGACAGGACATAATCAGCAAAATCCAAATTACAGGAAATTTCTACAGGACAGACAACCTGCTTATTTAACAATTAAATTAAAAACAGGGCAGAAAGATCTATAGATTCAAGAAACTTAGAAGACTTATCAATCAAACGCAAGAGGACCTTATTTGAACCCTGGATTAATTAAACTATTTATTAAAAAATGAAAGCATTCGGAAAATTTAATTATGATGATATTTGGTAACATTATGGAAATATTGGCAATTTTTCAATGTTTGACAATGGTGATGGGGTTACATTTTTATTTCTTTAAAAAGAAGTCCATATTTTTAAAAGATATTGACGTAATTATGGAAGAAAAAATATATTGTCTTGGATTTGCTTCATAAAAAGCTAGTGGAGGGTGGGAAGTCGGGGTGGGGGAGATACAGATGAAACAAGAGGGGCCGTGGGGCTTCCCTGGTGGCGCAGTGGTTGAGAGTCTGCCTGCCAGTGCAGGGGACACGGGTTCGAGCCCTGGTCTGGGAGGATCCCACATGCCGCGGAGCAACTAGGCCCGTGAGCCACAATTACTGAGCCTGCGCGTCTGGAGCCTGTGCTCCGCAACAAGAGAGGCCGCGATGGTGAGAGGCCCGCGCACCGCGATGAAGAGGGGCCCCCGCTTGCCGCAACAAGAGAAAGCCCTCGCACAGAAACGAAGACCCAACGCAGCCATAAATGAATAAATAAATAAAAATTAAAAAAAAAAAACAAATAAACAGGGGCCGTAAGTTGATAAACATTGATCAGGATGTTTGTTTCAACTCTGACAGCAGTTCTTGTTCTAGGTTAAAAAGACAAAAGTGAGGTCTGGGGACTTGCCTGATAAGCAGAGACATAAACCCAAGGTCATCCATCTCCAAGGTCCCCATCGGGGTCCAAAGTGGTCACACCTTCTCCGGGGTGATGGGGAGTTCGCCCCTCCTGCCCGCACTCGCCGCGCAGAAGCCTGGCCTGTGGTCCAAGAGCTGGGGCTGCCAGCCAAGGCAGGGGTGGCACAGACCCTTCCCTGCCCGTGGGGAGGGCTGAGTGGGCCCTGCAGGCACCGTCGTCTTCTTCCAAGGACACAGCAGGTCCCGTCTGCCACCTGCCCCTCTCTCGCCAGATCCTTGGACAGCAGGACGAAGGAGCAGAACCAGGGGCCTGGGAGTCAGAGTCCACCCACCGCAATTCTTCTCGTGGAAGGACAGACAGTCTCCTTCCTTTGACAAACATCGGGGAGAGTCTGATCTTTAATTTACTATAGGACGCGACAGTCTCAACGTTTAAAAGACAGGACTGGATAATTCACTGCAAAGGGAGGCTCAGTTTTTCTTGCCCTGCTTTTAAAACTTCCAAACTAAAGAACTTCAGGTAAAAGGGAAACTGGACTAAAGCTGGACCAGGAGGGTTCCTTGGACGTGGTCAGCTCTGAGGACGGCTCCATGACCCCAGCATCAAAGCTCTCATCTTACTGTGATAAATTACCCGGGGCTTGCTTTCATTCTGCGATAATATTCCCTACACGGTGCAGGGTTTGTTGTGAACTTCAGATCAGGCAGCTTTCTCCCTGACCTCTAACCCCCCAACGCGCGCTGGGGCTGAGCCCCCATATCCTCACGCCCCCTCCCCTCTGCCCTTCCCATCCCTGTCTCTGGACCCTTCCTCTCCTCTCCACCATCACTGTGCCGACTCCCCGCCCCTCCCCACTCCCAGGACCCACCGCCTAGAGGGAGCTCCCACAGCTCAGTGGAGCCCACGGGGGGTTTCTTCTGGTTGTGACCCCTGGATTCTCCAAAGAATCTTCAAGCGCAGCCCTTGGGTTTGCCCCTCGTGGACCACGCCCGGAAAGATGCTGGGTTCCTTGCTTAAACCGTGTTCCCAGCTGAGGACCAAGAGGAACTTTGGGGACAGAAGTGGCAGAGTGCAAACCAGCAAGGCCAGGTCTATGAAACGATGCGCACACACACCGGGGTTGGATCTGCGCCCCACCCCCATCCCCGCAGGTTCTTCCCAAGGGCTCCACATCTACAGGAGTAGACAGACCGAGGCGGCCTCGGCTGGAACCAAGTGCAAGGTGCTCCCCCCCCTCCCATTTTTTCACTATGAGAACGGGGTGTACAAGAAGCTGGGCTGAAGCTCTGGAGAGGACCTCAGGCCCCCCGACCTTCAGCCCCCTCTGCTTCCCAAGCGGCGGAGCTTAGATCAAAGCCATGTCCGTGGCCTGCGGCTCACAACAAGAGCTGCTCTCACGGCATTATAGTGTAGACTTCTCCAGAGGCCCAGGTCCCCAGGGAAGGCAATTTTAAGTCCACCTTCTCTCCAGACCCAGGGGCCAACGGTGGCTCCTGGCAGAGGGTAACCTGGCAAGAAGCTCACAGCTGGTTCCAGGTGTCAGGGGGGGTTGGGGTGGGAGAGCGTGAGGGAGGTGATTCCCCGGTTCCCTTGGTGCCAGGAGGCTCTGTGCACTCCTAACCCCCCGGGGCCAGCCACCCATGTTTCCACTGGGAGTCAGGTCCCAGTCGACCAAGTTCCCGCAGGCATTTTAGGAATTACACGTCAAGGTTTAGGCACTGGGGCGGTGAAGCACCATCCAATTACAGCAAGTTCCAAATCTGCAGAGAGTTTCCAATTAAGTTAGTTCTTGGTGTCTGGAGATGGATGCATTATCTTCCTTTGCCTAAAACCACTTCAGGGAGCCCAGCAGATCACTGAAACGTGAACTCATCCTGTGCCAGAGTTTATTCCCTCATCGCCACAGAAACTAAAGGGCAAGGGAATAAATGAACGAAAGAGTCTTCCATCCCTGCAGGTTATTTGGTCAGGCTCCACCTACAGGCATTTATCATTAACCCATCAACGGTAGATCCCCGAAGGACAGAGAATTAGGGAGCAGAAATCTCCAAGCATTTCTAGGGAATTTGTGGACTAACAAAATACCGCACGTGAAACGTCTGCAGTGTCTGAGCTCGTAACCTGCACTGGCGTTGAGGGCATCGTGGACACAGATGCAGAGGAGGGATGCCCTTCTCCATCCCTTTCTGTTTTCTTATATCTGCAGCAGGGGAAGGACTTCCTGGGTGTAAAAGAACAGTTAAAGGTAACAGAGCAAAGTCAATCACAAGGGAAACTGAACACAAATGCATTTCCTCAGCGAATGGCACAGCGTTCATGACGTGTCCTTCTCAAGGCAAGGATTGGGGACACAGCAGTGACGAAAAAAGACAGAACTCCTGGCCTACTGGGGGCCTGCATTTTAGCGCCTGGGGGTCTTTTTAACCTTCCAGGTGGCCCACTGCCCCCCATTCTCAGTGGGGTCTTCCTTTCCAAAGCCCACTCCCCACCTCCCAAAGTTCTAAGTCACTCTGAAAATAGAAAAGGTTTTCTTGGCGAGAATTTTCCCACCTCCACGCCACCCCCTTCCCCCGAAACCTGCAGCCGGAGGCCCACCAGTGGCCCAGCCCCAGGCGAGGGAAGGCCCGCCCCCCAGGAGTGACTGGCTGGTCCTTTCCCCACCAGGATGCTGGGATGGGGGAAGGAGAGCTTGCTGCTGCGGGCAGAGGGGGTCTACTTCCCTGGCGGGGACTCCGCAGGAGGGGAGAGGCAAGGAGAGCAACCGCACATCAGTGCACCCCTCCCACCAGGCCAGGCTCGAGCAGCCTGGAGCAGAGCCAAGGGGAGGGGCAGGACTCTCTCGGGGCGCTGAAAATTCACCCAAAGACCCCTCCAAGTCCCCAGCGGCGGAAATGCAGCTGCTGTAATTCACCCCGAGAAAGAAGCGGTGCCAAAAACCTATCTGGCGCAGGAGTCCCTCCTCATGGGCATCATTTTACAGGCGGAGGAGGGAGGAATGCAGCCCCAGGGTCACACAGTCACATGTGAGTGGCAACGGGGCCCGGGGAGCGCGATCCTCTTCTCTCTTCTCTGAAAAAAATCCCCGTCAACACGCCCAGCTCACTGGCACTTCCCAGACTAACCCGAGGGCCCTGAGCACGGCTGCGGGGCCTGGAGGGCGATCCCGAGATAGGCGGGGCTGCGGATGGGGAAGGAGGCAGGGAGGGGAGCTGCCCGCCAGGTGAGTGCTGGTGCAAAGCAGAGGCGCTGGGTTGCTTGGGGGCAGCGGTGTGGCGAACGGGTGGCCGGGCCTACAGGGCTTCTCACGTAGGCGTCTCTAAGATGGAACTGTCCCCGTGCCACCCAGGCCCTGGAGTGTCTCAGCGGCCAACCTGGCCCACACCTCAACCTGCCGGCCTATCTCCCGCATAAAACAGGCCTTCTTCCGCCCGCCCCCAGAGGTCAAACCAGGACAGCACTCACTCTGAATGGCTTTTACCCTGGCTCTTTACCTTTTCTTGTCCCGGCCCACTGCCCGCTCCAGGTCCTGGGGACCACAAACTCCCCGGCCCGGAGCTGAGCCCTCTGGGGCGGCTGGCTCCGGAAAAAAGCCATTCCCCGCCCGCTCCCCACTCGCGCAGGCACGCAAGAAAGTCAGTCTGAACCCTGCAAACGAGAGCTTTTCCTCCAACACCAAAAACAACAGAGCCCTCGATGGGCCCGTCATTTTTCGGGCCCCATGCTGAATGCCTTTAAAACTGCCTGAATGAAGATAAGACAGAGTTGTGTACGTTTTCTGCACAAATGGTGGAAAGTAATAAAATAAACATCGGGGGCGGGGGTCCCGCCTACTCGCAGCTCCGTCGCTATTTGCAACAAAGGCCGGAAAAGGACGAAACCTCGGCGTGGAAGGGCAGCGGGTTAGAAATGCGCCCTCGGGGGGCAGGCGCCCCTCCCGGGAGCATCCACGCCACCTGGGCGTCAGGCCCCGACGTCCCGCCGCGGAGAGATGGCCCTGTCTCCCCACCGTCAGGCGCCGCTGCCACAGAAACCGCAGCGAACGTCCCGGAGGAGGCCTGCGCCCGCCCTCGCCCTCCGTGAACCACCCTCCCGGGCGTGGGAGCCGCGCAGGCGGAACCGCACAGCGCGGGCGCAGGGGACCCGCCGCTCCTCGCAGGGGCCACCAGCCACGTAAAGGAAGAGGCAAAGGAAGACAAAAGAAAATCTGAGGCCAACATGGGAGCAAGTCAAGGTCATCTCAGAAAGCGTAACCAATTTCAAGTCCACTAGTTTATTCATTGAAGAAGGAAACAAGACAGAGACGGTCCTCAAAATGAAGTCCCAAGAAGGACACACCATGCGGCTCCGGTGGGCGGTCACTGCAGAGTGTGTCCTGAGCGTTCTCCGCTGTTCGCCGGTCCCCCCCCCCCCGACCGCCGGCCGCGACGAGAGGGGTTGGCATTGGGAAGCAGCATCGTTTTAACCCCCAGGGAAGCCAACACACCGCGTGTAGCTGAGGGAGGCCGCGGGCCCCAACCCCGCCAGGTGTCCCTACAGGTGCCCCCCGGCCGTGCCCACTTGCCCAAATCGCTTCCGTGAGCTGCAGGGCGCAGGTGCCCCTCCCGGGCGGGCGGACTCGCGGGCACGCACACTCGCGCGCACACGCACACTCGCACGCACACGCGCGCACCGCTGCCGCGCGCACGCTTCCCATTGGCGGGAGGCGGTGGGCGGGGCCGGGCGGACCCAAAACAAACAACCTGCTGCCGCGCCGCCGCGTGGCCCCAGCCTGGTGCGCGCCCGCTCCGGAGCTGCGGCCACCTGGGCCACCTCGCTCCCCACCCCTCTCGGTTTGCGCCCAGGCCCCGCCCCCGCGGGGCGCCGCGGGGTTATATTGGGCCGGGCCGAAGGTGGAGGCGAGACGGAGCTGCGGCTGGCCGGCGTGGAGATGCTGCTCCGGAGACCGGGGGCGGGAAGGCGGCTGCGGGCGCCACGTCCTCGAGGACTCTGCTCCGTGGGCGATAGAGCCTGAAGGCCAGACCCTCCCCCCCGGCGTGGGTGGCACGCACAGCAGCCGCCACCGTCTCGGCCCGCGAGGACGCCTGCCCGGGGCCGGGGACTTGCAGAGAAGAAACCCCCATCTCGGGAACGGAAAGCAGATGCGCACGCTTCCTCCTCCAGCAGGAACTCCAAGCCCCGCGCGCTCGGGCACCCGAGGCTGGAACCGCGGCCCTGCACGCCTCCCCCGAAGTCTCCACTCCTCGACCTGAAGGCAACACGCCCCCCCCCCAACTGCTCCCTCTCGGTTCACCCAATAAGCACAACCCCTCCAAAGAAGAATTCCAGCGGAAGAGGACTCCTGTCCGGAAAGCGACTGTCTCTCCAAGAGGAAGGCGAGCTCTGGGAGAGAGAGGCCAGGAGCCCGGCCCCGGATCGCCACCCCGCCCCCGGCGCCCGCTGCCCAGGACCGCGCGGAGGAAACGGGTACGCCCCGGGCGGGGACGGGCGCGGGCATGAAGCTGGAGGTGTTCGGGCCCCGCGAGGGCCTCGGGAACAAGCCGGGGAGTGACCTGGAGGGGGCGGGCGGCCGCGACGCGCCGTCTCCGCTGTCGGCCGCGGGCGACGACTCCCTGGGTTCGGACGGGGACTGCGCGGCCAACAGCCCGGCGGCGGGCGGCGGCGCCGTGGCGCTGGCGGGCGGCGGCGAGCGGAGCGCGGGCGGAGGGCCGGGCGCGGAGGAGGCGGGCGCAGCGGCGGCGGCGGCGGCGGCGGCGGGGGGCGCGGGCGGCGGTGCGGGCGCGCGCGGCAAGCCGTACACGCGGCGGCCCAAGCCCCCGTACTCGTACATCGCGCTCATCGCCATGGCCATCCGCGACTCGGCGGGCGGGCGCCTGACGCTGGCCGAGATCAACGAGTACCTCATGGGCAAGTTCCCGTTCTTCCGCGGCAGCTACACTGGCTGGCGCAACTCCGTGCGTCACAACCTCTCGCTCAACGACTGCTTCGTCAAGGTGCTGCGCGACCCTTCGCGGCCCTGGGGCAAGGACAACTACTGGATGCTTAACCCCAGCAGCGAGTACACCTTCGCCGACGGGGTCTTCCGCCGCCGCCGCAAGCGCCTCAGCCACCGGGCGACGGCCCCGGGCCCCGGGCCGCGGCCCCCGGACGCCGCGCCTCCGCCGCCCGCGCCCGCCGCCCCGGCCACGCCCCGCGCGCGCTCGCCCGCTCGGCCCGAGGGGCGCGCCAGTCCGGCGGGCAGGTTCTCCGGCCCCTTCGCCATAGACAGCATCCTCAGCAAGCCCTTCCGCAGCCGCCGCTCCGGGGACGCGGGCCCCGGGACGCGCCCGCCGTGGGGCGCGGCGCCCTGCCCGCTGCCGCCCGCCTATCCCGCGCTGCTTCCGGGCGCGCCTGCCGGGGCCCTGCTGCCGCTCGGCGCGTTCGGCGCGGCCGAGCCGCCGGGGCTGGGCCCGCGCGGGGCCGAGGCGCCGCCCCTCCTGCTCGCGCCCCTGGCCGCCCCGGCCCCGGCCCCCGCCAAGCCGCTCCGGGGCCCGGCCGCCTGCGCGCACCTGTACTGCCCCGTGCGGCTGCCCGACGCCCTGCACGCGGCCTCGGCCCGCGCGCCGGGCCCGCACCTGCCCGGCCCGCCGGAGACGCTCCTGGCCTGAGCGCGACGGAGCCGGCCGGGAACGCGGGCTCCGGGAGGGGGTGGGGGTGAGCTTTCCACCCAGAGGACGGAGACCGTCAAAGACAACATCTCCACCAAACGTGCCTTAGAGCTAACGCCTTCTGACGCCAGTGTCCCAACTCGGTCCCGGACATTTCCCTTCGTCCTTGATAACTAACGTCACAGCGGAGCAAAGCAGCGCTTCACAACGGTCTCGTCTCTTGACCGAGCCTGTCCCTGCCCCCTCCACGGAGACTTCTCCCTTCCTAGTGTCCAGGCTCCGCCTTGTTCCTCCTGTTTTCGTTGCACCGTCCAGTAATTTGTCCCTTAAAAAGCAAAACAAAAACAAAAAAGCACGTCAGGGAACCATTCCATGGGATCCATGATACGACTACTGCGGGGGTACCGGCCCGCTCCTCGCGCGCGCGCGTGTGGCATCTGCAGGTGTGGCTGAGGGCGGGAGGGGCCGGAGGAGTTCCAGACATGCCTCTGCTCTTGACCCACGTCTCACTGTGCCAAAAATGAAAAATATATATATTGTTGGCGTTTGTAGTTAAATTATTTATATATTTTTGAAACCCAAATTGAAAATGTTGCAGGCAACGGTTACGGCTTTATTCGCGGTTGGGTTCTCTCATAACTGTGGTCTCCTTGGGCCGAACGGTTTCTTCCAAGGACAAGTTAACATTATGCATGTGGGGTGCCAGGACCACTGCCACGTGAAAGCAAGTGTGATTTTTATTTTTAATATTTTATTTGTGTCTGTGTACATGTTCATGTATGAATGTTATGAAACCCAGGCATAGTGCTTATTTTTTAATAAAACTCACAATCGACTTCAGCACTTTGTGGTGATGGGTTGGAGATGGAGAGCTTTTTACACCCCCCTGCCCCCCACCTCCAAATGGGTTCAGGTTTGACTCTTAAGAAACTCTCTGTGGAGTTCCAAATATTTTCCCGAATAATTCAGTAAAGGTAGAGGCTGCAGGTTTCCTTACCTGACAAACTGCTGTACAATTCTCCGGGGTGGAACGTCCATCAGTGGGATTTCTTAAACATCAAACCAGTGACCTCTCTAAGAATTCACTGAGTAGTTACCAGAGCAAGATAAGGTGTGGGCCCCTCTTCCCCAAGAATCCTTTAGTAGACAAGTTCAATGTTCAATAAAGCTATAACAATCTTTGTTATTATATAACAAAGCTATGTAATATAAAGCTATGAACAATCTTGGCGTCGAGCAGACATTGCCAGGTAAAGTGGTTCTGATCATGCTCAAAAAGCTGGAAACCATCTTGGCAAGGGGCTTTCTTAACACACAAGATTTCTTCAGGGCAGTGTTAAGAGCCATTCGAAAGTCAGTTTTTTTGGTCAAAACAAAACCTTCCACCTTTTTAGGAATGCCCAGTGCACCTGGGTGTGAACCCATCAGTAGTAATTTGTCACTCTCTCCTTTTGTAGGAGGGTAAGGTTTGTAGAGGTGGGGCTGCCAGGCCTATTTCAGTTGTGATCTGAGGAGAGAGGCCACCTCCGATGGGGCAGAGATGATTACCCATATTAAAACCGGAAGGTTTCCATCAGCAGAAGTACCAGAAAGCAGTGTGCACATCAGTTTCTCAATAAATTCAAAGGCAGTAGAGCGCCAACAATTCATGGATTGCGGTCTTCGAAAAGTAATACAAAGACGGAAAAATTCAGAGGCTGTAAGTGCCGGCCCCATTGTTGTTCCTGCCGCTGGGCAGATGTCATCTTATCCAAGACAAGAGGATGGTTTGGGGTCTACGTATGGTGAAGTGGGGAAAGAAAGTGGAGTTCATTTCAGGATGCTGTGTTTTGGCAGGAATGGGAGGGAAAAAAGCCCATCCCTAAGTCTAGTTAACAAGAAACAAGTCTTGACTGATCTGGTTATATCTACTTAGTAGTCATGAAGAGGGATAATAACAGGGTTGAATTATGACAAAAAGCACCCATTTAAGCAGAGATTTGCACCCACACGACCAATAATTAGAACAGAAAATAAAACTGAAACGGGGGGCGGGGGGAGCGGGGGGGTGGTCCAGGCTCAACGGGTTGAAATGGCGGGGATCCATCCGCCCAGGTCTCTGCGCTCCTGAAGCCACCCACACCCAACGCCTGGGGAGCCCCCGCCCCCATCCCTGACTCCGGCGGACTGACCCCTCCCCTCCGACTCTCCCCGCTCCAGAGGCCGGCTGCCGCCTGCCTCCACGTCGGGTTTGTAACGCCACTGTTTTCATTTCTACATCGATACACCGGGACAGTTCTGCAAAAGGACAGAAACAGCAACGTAAAAAAGGATGTTTTCTCAGTCACAGTTCTTCTCCCCTCCTCTCAAAGGTCTTTCCTTCCTAATGAACACTCCGGACTTCAGGTGAGTGAGGGGTCCCCTTCGCCGTGTCACCAGGGACCACCAGGTTTTCTAGAGAAAGGCCAGGGTCACGGGACCTTTGCGCCCCGGTCCGGCGCCACGACCACTGCCGAGCTCCCGCTCCCACGACCGAGTGGCCATCATTCCCAGTGGGCCCGGGCGGGAGGCGATGGAGGGTCGGGGTCCCGCCGCTGCTCCACAGCCCCAGCCCTGGGAGCTTCGGCCTCCTTGCGGCAGGTTCCCTGCGAGACCCCGCCGAGGTCCTCCCTTCCTGCATCCGCCCAGAAAATCCGGTTCCTCCTCCGCGCTCTGGTGGGCGAAGAGCAAGGCCTGCCCCTCCCCCAGCGCCTGCCCATCCTCCTCCTCCGGCCCCCAGCCCATTCCCCTCCCCCTTCCCCGCCCATGACCCTCCCCCAGCCCTCCCCCGGCCCCAGCCCATCCCCCTCCCCTTCCCGCCGCCCACCCCATCCCCTAACCTGCCTCACCCCTCTCCCCAGCCTCCAGGCCACGGGGGCCAAGGCCCACCTGTGCAAACACCAGGCTGCCGCGGGCAGCTGACCCTAGGCCGAGGAGGGGGCTCGGGACCGCGGGGTGAGGGCGGGTCTGTTTGGTTTGGGCAACGCCCTTTGATACCTGGGAGTCTGGGCCGTGGGCCAGGGTGCCCTGGGTCAGTTTTCAAAGAGCCCCCCAGCCGCCCCGGGTGCTTTGCAGTCCCCTTTCCTGACCCCCGACCCCCGGAAGGACGCTCGAGGTGGCCTGAGAGAGAAACGCACGCCCACGCCCCTTCCTGGAGCCTCGGCCTGCAGGGCCCAGACCTGCCCCAGTGCCCCGGCCAGGCCCCAAGCGACCAGGAGCCGGTCTGCGGCCTTTGGGGGCTGAAAACCTGAGCAGCAAACCGCTTCCTAAGAGAGAAGAGGAGTCTCCCAAATACGGGAAGCAGGGCACTGTGCCCTGGCGGCGGCCCTGGCCCTGCCACCCCTGCAGTGAGACGGCCACTCCAGGCCCTGGGTTCCTGGCTCACAGCCTCACGCGGGCTCCCTCCAGGTTCTCGGTCCCACGTGGACTCTGCAGAAAAGAAGAGAAATGGAGAGAGTCTCCCCCTGGCCTGGGAGAACGGGCTCATGGTGCGGGGGGGCTCCCCAGGCCGGCGGGGGGCAGCAGCCTAAGGAGAGTCCCCAGGCCACCCTGTTGCACTGCCTCACAGCGTCACAGACGTGACACTTTCCTCTCTCGGGGAATGGTGTTCACACACAAGCACACAGATGACTCATTGACTCTCTCGGATAGAGCCTAATCTTACAGACGAGGAAACGGGCCCAGCGAGTAGCTTAAACACTCCTTCCTGACAGACCCAGCTGGAAGCCAAGATCCAACTCCAGTTCAGAATTCTCTCCACCATAACGCAATTATCAGCATAATTCAGACCAAAACATACTGTGGCCTGAACTTAGCTGAACTACTCAGGTAATCGTCTCGGTTCACTTTTATTAAATGGTAGGCAAGCTTCCCAAACTGGAAAATGGTTTCTTTCGTTACTGAGAGCTGTACCCTCACCTCACACAACTGTCCCCTCCTCTGCCTGGGAGGCCAGGCGCGGGGGTCACAGACCCTCAAGCGTCACTGTTAAGCGGTGCTCCTGGCGCCCTTTCTGTCACTCTGCCGAGCGCCAGCCCCACCCCTGCGAGGGGGGCAGCCAGGATTCTGTGCTGAGAGGGTCTCAGGGCCCCCTCCACGGGCCCTGGTCTCTGGTGCCACAAGCCGGTGGGCACTCTCCCCACACACCTTTCCTACTTTCCCCAAACAACAAAAACGGCCCCTTCCCCACCCTGGAAAGAAGGAACTTCTTACAATAACCTGCCTTGCAATTCTACCTTGTAAAAAAAAATGCCAAGGCAGTGGACTCACGTGACTCACAACTTTCTTAGGTGGCAAGGGACTTTGTTGGCATCACACGTACAAAGGTACTGCTCCTCTGTTTCACTGTTTTTTTAATTCTTTACATCATAGTAGCTAAGCTTTGCCTGGGTTCTAGAAATTAGACCCCAGAGAGTCCAGTAAATATTTACTGCTTTCTAAAACCACAATAGTTCTCTCTTAAGTAACAGACTTTATAGTTCTCTAATGAAACCATTAAACTTTTGTCATGCTTTAACAACATAATTTGTTAATTCTTAATGCTGTCAACAAATGGCCCTAATAAGCGTCTTCTAATTTTGTGATCAAAAACATAAAACTGTAACTGCCCCCGATTCCAAGTCCTCTTTCAAATTCGCAGAGGCTCCGACATCACACGGTGCTGTTGCGTGGACCTCTCTGCTCGGCGTTCAGACGGATGGGTGACTAGAAGCACATGCTGTTCCTGTCATTTGCCAGCTTACACACAGGACTTACACCCTCCTTTTTGGTGAACTACAGCCCAACATAAATATTAACATAATACCACACTTCCCTTACCACTCCTGGACCCTCTTTGCCACTCCTTTCAGGAAAAGTTTACCTTAGAAGATTTGCCATAACTGATCCTTTCTATCACATCTGTTTGGAGCCCAAAATAACATACGTATTCAACGGCCTTGACATGGATTTGTTGTTTCTGATCACCAAGTTCTAACTGTTAAGGGAAAAGGTAGAAAAGTTTGGCAACCTGTGGCTGGCTAGGCTCACTGCAGTTAGATGTCTGGTAACGCTCAAAACCACAGAAGTGGTCCAGTCAAGGGAGAGCTCAGAACGGGAACTCGAAGACAAGCCTGAACTCTGGCCAAGTCTCTCGAAGCTGGGCGACCTTAGGGGAGGGGCCGCCCGCCAGCCTCAGCAGGACAAGAGGATTGAGCCAGCACCTCTCTCAGCTCATGGGATGTCACAGATGTCATGCTGACAGATGCTTTTTCTTTCCCTTAAACTCAATCAACTTGGGAGCAAATGTGTATTTCAGGGACAAGCTTCCTTAGAGCATTATTCAACATAATTAAAGTTCTCATAGACACAGCAAAACATATTGGAGACCACCAGGGCTCAGCAGACATATATAGCTTGCCATTCTAGTGGATCATAACATGTAGCTCCGATAACATTTGCCCCCAGTGTGTTCTCAACAACTTAAATTTTGCACAGAATCCCAGCTTTCAGAGTTAGGTGTAAAACACCAACATGCTTATTTCACAGACAGGAAACCAAGGCTTCGAGAGGCTGGGCTATTTTCCTGAGGTTTCATGATAAGCAAGGCATCCAGGGCTGGTTCCCGCTCTAGCGACAGCTCCAGGCCCGTGCTCAGACCCTGGAATGAGGGGATCAGACCAGCCCTTCGTTTGTTTATTGAGGAACAAAGTCCAAATATGCCAACGGCGCTTCTCTGGGTAGCAGAGTCGATACAAGCTGAACACGCACTAACACCCAGGACTCGGGGCTGGACACGGACGTGTGTCTGTGTGTGCACAGGTGGAGCACGGAGACACTAGTACTAAATGCTGCAATCAAGTCCATGTGGGCCGTCAGAAGGAGGGCAAACCTGGAAACTAGAGAAAAGCCCTGGAAATACCAACTCCTACAGTAACAGGTATTATTTAATAAAGTGAACTGCAGGCACATCCTCAGGCCCGGGGAAAGAGGAGTGACAAGGGCCACACGACGCCTGCAGAGACCAACCCTCTTTGATGGGGAGCAAACATCTGTTCTGCCCCCTGACTGCCTCAGGCCCTGCTCACACAGTGGGCTGCTCTGCGGGTCCCCGCCTGGGGCCGGACAGCGGCCTCTCTCCCCAGGGCTCTGGACCTGGGGCAGCGGGACTCAAGCCCAAACGGAGCGGGGCTGACTTGTCCCTGGGACGCCAGGGAAGTGGCCCGTCAGGCTCATCTGTGGGAGTCCTGGCTCCTCTCCTTTTGGGGAAAATCCTCCCAAGCGGCCCTGCTTCACTCACACGTGTTCGTCCACGTTTCTGCCACCAGTGCCCTCAGCGCCACCCTGCGGGGTCAGCCCAGGCGCAGTGCCAGCCAGGCCTTTGCTGTGTGACCTTCCTCCTCCTGCTGGCCCTCGGAGGACACCCACAGTGCCCACGGGAGGACGTGGAGACGAGGAAGCTGGGCTGTGGGCAGCGGGGGTCAGGCCGGCAGTGCAGGCAGCGGCTCTGTCCCCCGCCCCCCGGGGGACGACAGCAAGTACAGGGGGCCTCGCACAAAGGAAGAAGCTTCCCTCTGGATGAGGCCACGTGCGTGGCACTGAAACAGGCAAAAGGGACGGAAATCAGATCCTTGCCAGGGGCTGAGATGGGGGCTCTCAGGGGGACAAGGGGACTTCTGGGTGATGGAAACAGTCTTCATCTTGATGGCAAGAGTGGTTTCAGGACCGTGTACGTTGGCCCAAACTCAGGACTGTGCACTGAAATGCATGTGCTGCTGTTTGTACATTAACTTCAGTCACCCACATCTGACAAACACTCACTCTTACAGAGAATGAGCCCTAAGACATACTGTACTGCCCAAACCAGGATGTTTCCCAATCCCAGCTGAAGCTGAAGGAAATAAAGCTTTACTTATGGAAGTCTGGCTATAACTGGAGGCCGGCAGGGGAGTATTTTTGAAGGTAAGATAAGCGTCCCGATGCCTCTGAAATCATACGCAGGGGTCAGCTGCCCCCTCCTCCCTCTGAGCCCGGCAGCCCCTGGCCCGGGCACCCATGGCACTCCACGCAGAGAGTGTCTCCAGACCACCCTGCAAACCGGACCCCTCCAGCATGTACCCACGTGTTCCTCCTACATTCAGAAACACTGTTCCCTCTGGCTGACCAGTTGGCCGAGAACAGACCAAGAGACCGAGCGCCCAAGAGGAAGAGAAGCAGCCTTGCTGTGGTCCCACCTGACGCCCGGATTAGTTCCCAGAGCAGCTCCGCGGGCTGCTGCCAGTCTAGGGCCTGCATCAGGGTCCAGCACCCCTGCAAGGAAAGGTCACCAAGAGAGGGGCCCCAGATGGAGCCACCAGGACCAGGTGACACAGCCCCAGCCTTTCCACCACGCTCAGACCCCGTGGCAAAGAGATCCCTGCTCCCTGATCCCTGACCCCGGCCTGCACCCTGCTTCTGTACCCACAAGTGTCGGGGTTCTGGGAAGTTGCGCAAACAGGACATTCTTGACCCGGACAACAGTTACACAAGTCAGCGCTCGGAACCGAGATAATTATTGGTTCTATGTTTATTAGCTGAACCCCTTTTGACTAATAGCCTCCGGGGACATTTATAAATGCAATAAAAGGCCGCATCATTGTGTCGTGCAGAATGATGAGGCTCTTTCTGGATTCTGGCTGAAGCAAGTCCTCGAGCCGTGCCGTACATCTGCCCGGATTCGGGAAAGGTGAGAGCTGGGCCCCTGTCCCCTCGTGCACCCCTCCACCTCTGCTTCCTACAGCGTCGGCAGGCGCTGCCTGCCAACTTGGATCCAGTAAAGATAAATCTGAGCCCAAATTTCCAGTTCATAACCCCAGAATGACTTGTGACAGAAAAAGGATGTCTGGTGGCCCCAGGCACCCCATCAAGCCATGCCCTCCAGCCGTCAGAGGGCCTTGGGAAGAGCTTGCCCAGTGGGGCTTTCTTATCGAATCGCAGGAGATTAAAACCAGCCCAGTTTTTGGTCACAGTTGATTCCACAGCATCAGCCCACATCTGGGCCAGCAGCGGCTGCTTGCAGAGTGATTCGCAAAGGGACCCGCAGGGCCCTGCTGGGGACGTGTCCCCCACTCCCCTCTGCCCACCCCGTCCCCCTGCTGTCTCAAATGTCTCGAGTCACTCTGTCAAGTTATATAGTGAACACGGGGCATAAATTCTCCAAAAGGAGAAAAGAGAAAACAGGCACAGGGAGACCAAGGCAATCATGTTCCATCGCAAACACAACTCCCGTCCTCGTGCTGTAACCGCAGGGCCCGTGGACAGGCTTGCTGGCCTCTGAGCACTCACCGTCCACATACAAACGCACCCATCCACAGACCGACACCAACGGCAGAGTCTTCAGAAACATTCCTGCTGCCAATCTTACGCTTTTGCCTGCCATACTTCACTAGTGGAGACGTTAGGTATGAAGGAAATACCTCTGGTGACCAGCAGTGGGTTCGGGGAACTGGCAGTGAGTCCAGGGAACCGGCAGAGAGTACAGCTCATACAGTGAAGACGTTCTGCTGCCCACAGGCCACAAGCAGCTTTCCCTCCTGGGGGTCCCTTTTCCTTTGTCCAAGGATGTGAGTCATACATTCAAATGCATTGTTCAAGTGCGCTGGAATAAATCTGCTTTTGAATTCCTTCGACTACTGAGTATCCAAGTTAGAAAGCAAATGCAGGACTTAACAAAGCCCACAACCCACATTTAGCATCAGGCTCTGGGGAGACGGAGTGACGGGGCACAAAGGGGCATGAGGACAGCGACCCAGCAAGGGGCCACAGCCCTGCCCGCCCCTCCAGCCTGGCTCTCGGTCCGGACGCTGCTCCCAGGCCTTGGCTCCCCGACGCCTGCCTGCGCGTCCCCTCCTTGCCCTTGTGGAGAATGAAGCCGTGTTGCTGGCGCGCTGAGCACGCCCATAGCAGAGGCAGGCCCTGGCTCTGAAGCAGAAGCTGCCTGAAGGATGCACACGCGGGGTCATGTAACCACACACAGCCGCCCGCCAGACCCGGGGACAGACCCGTTCAGAGAGACCCCTCCCCACACGTCCCACATATGCTGTCCGCTGCTGTGGCCCCAGCACGCTGGCGAATTGGTGGACTCCTCCAGCAAAGCTCACGTTGTCCTCCTGGATGGAGACCCAGGCGGTATCCAATCTGGGCTCGGTGGGAGCGCCTCTCTGCTTGCGCCAGAAGGATGACAACAAGCCCATGTCACTCCTTCCATTGAGAGAAATTCACTTAGACTCTCCAGGTCCTCCCTGGAGAGGTGGACACTCCCTGGGCAGCGGGCGGGTGGGCGGGCAGTGATGCACCCTCACCCCCAGGGCCGCGGCGGGAGGCCGGCCCACGGCGAGCCCAGAACCCCGACAGCAACGGAGTCTCTGAAATGCAGGACAAGAGGCCGGTGTGAGTGTGTAGTTGTTCCCCCTTTAATACAAATAAAGGGGTGCCGTTCACATCACAGTCATAATAATTCCATATGTCAAGTACAACGGCTTTTGCCCAACGTCACTAAAGTGTTTTGAGGAAAGTACTCTTTTCTAATGTGCTCCAAGGCACCATCTGACCATGGCCCTGAGTGCGCGGGGCAGACTCTGTAGGTGACTGAGTTTGGTTCCCTGTAGGGCATCCCAGTGTCTGAAGTTCGGGAAGGACAGGGGCTGGAGGTGTGATTGGGCACCGTCCAAACGTGGAGAGTGTCTACCACCGAGGACATGATGACGTCATCCAGGGCAGTGTGTAACGGGCTTCGGTGGAAATCAGTTGACAGAAATACACAAAAACAGCAAATTAAGGTTATGTCAAAAATGGGGGTGAGTGGCCTGAGCAGAGAGAAGGATGAGGAGCCAGGATGTGAGACATACAGGGAGACTCGCGTGAAGGAGCCGGAAGAGGAGGGAGGAGGAGAGAGCGAATCACGAAGACTAGAAGAGCCACATTTTCGGGGGGCAGAGGGCCCGGGAGCCAACGGCAGCAGGGCTGTCACGGATGGTGGGGTTGATGACTGCAGAGTGGCGCTGGGGGCCGTCACCGCCGGGCGCCAGGCCCGGACATGGGCCATCGTGGCAGGTCCTGACCGGCGGGTCCTGGTCCAGCGGGCGGAGGCCGTCCCGGGTCCTGGTCCAGCCCTTCCTCAGCCGGAAGGCCTGCCCCCAGGGCTCCCTGTGGACCCTCTTGGGAGAGTTGGAACGCTGGCCAGGGGCAGGGGTGGGCACTCTTTGGGCCCTTTGAGGAAAGACTTCCTCGGTAAATGGCAGAAGGGATGGAGGGGGAGAGTGTGATTGACCCTGATCCTTAAGGTGATGTGGAGTTAACCTACCCCTGGAAAGGGTCCTGCCTCTCCCGGGGCCCTGTCTGCAGGGGAAGGGACAGTAAGAAGTCACGGGCAGAACACAGAGCTTGGGGTCGCATGGTCCTGCAGGTCCCAGCTCTGCATCGGGGGCTGTGTGATCTCAGTAACCCGAGCCTCTGAACCTGCGTCCGTAGAGCGGGCATCACAGAACAGGTCCTGTAGGGCTCACGGGGCATCGGGATGAAGTCAGAGCACACACTCGCATCTACGCGTGGAGCACGGAAGCACGAGTGGTGATCGGTACTAATAGTAGTGATATGCCTTAGTCCTTAATGATGACATCATATCCTCATCGATCACCTTATAATTATTATACAAGTTACACAGTTTACCACAAGGTAGACACTTGTGGGGGGTGGGGGAAGAGTTCTTCTGTACCTTTCAACTAAATTACCTGGAATCTGATCTACAGGATTATATGATTTATGTTGCAAATCAGAGTTTGTAGGTCTTTGCCAACAGTCATATCACATCACTTATGCCAAGAAATAGAAATCGCTGATGCTACTGATTGTGCAATTAACTTATCTGGTCTTTAAAGAAAAATTATCCCACCTACCTATGAACTATGGGAGGAATACTGAAAACCTGGGCCATAATGTGACCTCTTGAACTTTCCATAAGAAGTTTTATCTGTTCAACCAGGAAAACTCACTGCAGAGATACTGTTAAAACGAGAGTAACAAATAAATTGTATATTCCTTCTCTCTTTCTTGAGCAGAGTTGAACAAACAAAAGGTAAACAGAATTCATCTGCTCAGCTGTTCTCTCAGCCCAGGGATTGTGTTTGTTGTTCATGCTGTTTAAGTGAAAATGGGGCCTCTTAGCTCTGTGGCTTATGCACATAAGTGATTTTGTCATTTTAAATTGGTGTTTTGCTCTTCCCACCAGACGCCTGTTTTCCATTTTTCTCTCAATCTTCCTGTTGCATTTACTCCTTGAGGCCTCCTTCAAAATACAGCCCAGGGTCCCCCCAACTGGGAAAAGGGCCGAATCTTTGATCCAAGAAGAAGGGAATGAGGCAAGTTCCTGCCTGGATCCTCCAAAAGCCTGTCTGAATCCTTTTATTTCCAAAGGAGCAGAAAGCCCCGCTCTGGCAGCGCGTCAGTAGAGCCAATAGGCTGGTGACCAAGACTGCAACAGAACCTCCTGCAGCTGAATCCCTATGTCACCCCACGCACCAGAACGCAGATCTGAAGTCGCAAAGACGCACGTGTGGAAGCAAACCCTTGGCAGTACAAGAGGAAAGCAAGGAGAGGTTAAGTCTTCTCTACATAGGCAGGGCTCACATGAGCCTAGTGGAAACCCTAAATGCTCTCCAGGGAAAGCAGATAAATTGTATTCCATAAATATGGCAAACTGCTATGTGCTTAAATAATAGGCAAACAGGGCATGTATTTGTGACCTAGCTGACAAATAAAGGCTAATGATAAATAAAAGCTTTTATAGATCAATTTTTAAAACTACTAAAAACCTAATGGAAATAAACAGTAGTCAAGACCAGCATGTTTCCATCCAATAAAGGCAAATACTCCATAAACACTCTTCATAATACAAATGCAAATTTAAGAAAATAATGACTTGCCCTTTTTTGTCTATTGGCAAAGACTTATAAGTTTGATAGAATGTGCATTTGGTGAAGTTCTGAGGAAATTGGCTGTTCATACAATGTTAACGGGGCTATAAATTGGCGCAAACTTTTTGCAGGGCAATTGGGCAACGCCTATTAAAATGTGAAATGCACATAACCTTTGACCCAGCAATTCCACTGCTAGGAATTTATCACAAGGGCACACTCCCTCGACTGTGCACAAGTGCACGTATAAGGGTGTGTAGGGCAGCACTGTGTGTCAACCCCCAAAACAGGGGAAATCTTTTATACACCATTTATGTATCAAGTTTCAATTAACTGGGTTACAGCCTCACAGTGGACCGCTCAGCAATTAGGACGTCAGTGTTATGGAAGGATGTGTGCTTTGCATTCTGACAGAGGCCCCATTCTCAGCGCAGAGCTCGGCATGTGTCTCCACCCACAAAAATGCTGGTCCAGGAAATGTTCAGAAAGATTGTACCAAATGCTTACATTGTACAGTCACCTCTGGGTAGCTGATGGGGCTGCAGGGATGGGGGTGTGCTGAAAGTATTTTCTCTTTCACCTTGGATGCTTTTATTCTGGTTGGAAGAACTATTTTCTACCATTACTGTTCATTGCTCTACAATTTAAAGAAGCCTATTTCACTAAAAGGGAACGAAAACCAAGGGGGGGAGGGGGAAGGAAGAAGAGGGAGGGTGGCAGGTAAGCTGGGGCAGAAACTTTCTCATTCTTTGGAGTAGATGAGCCCTTTGCCTCTTCGGATGCAGACAGACACCAGCACATCTGAAGCTTTAGCAATTTTACCAAACTTCACAAGCACGATACCCTCTAACTTCTTCTGTACATGAAACAAGGAAGTGCCAGGCTGCTGGGTCTGCCCACTTTCCCTGGTCCCTGCAAACCACGCTGGGATAAAGTCCTTACGACACCGGGAAGGCAGACGCGCCCTCCTCCCGTGACACACAAACTTGTGTTTTGCCTGATGTTCTGGGCCGCCCAGTGACCGGCGCCATGGAGCACAACACAGGGAGCTCTCCTGGTTCTGCAGAGATAGACAGAAGAGGTCAGGAGGCTGGCTTGCTTTCTCAGGCCTGGGCCGTCCTGGAGGCAGGGGGAGGGCTTCCCGGTGGCGGTGATGGCCTCTGCCGCTAGTGCACTTGAGGTTTTACCAAATACAGTAGCTTTGTCTCTTCCCCTTTTAGATTCTGGTAGCTGACGGGAAGCTAGATTGATTTTTTTCACTTATTTCTCAAAGTTAAAATCATATTTGAGGTCTATTTTAGAAGATAATGGGTTGGTGTAGAGGATTATTTTTTAAGAACTCTGTAAAAATTGAGAGATTTTCAGAGGGCTTTAAAAATGACTTTTATGGAAAAGGAGGAGAGGTCAGCCCTGCCACAGGGCCAACCCTGCAGAAGGACAAACCCTGCAGGAAGAGCCACAGGCCCATCTCCTACAGCCCAGCCCCACACCGAACTCCACGGCCGTGCCCGGAGCTGGCAAAATACTCTCCTGCACTCGGAGGGTTCAATATTAACGAGCCTGTCAAGGAGCCGGGGCTGGAAGCCGGCCTGATGGGGAGCCAGCAAGCCTCGGCTGGACCCCTAATTGCTTCTTGCGCAACTGCAGGCCCGGCTCCCAGATCACAGGCTCCCGGGTCGGGCGCGAGGGCCCGGCTCTGCCAGGTTGCATAAGCCTTTGCATAGCAGCATCATTAGTCATGAAGACGCAGAACAAAGGGCCATTCTGACCAGGGCGGCACTGACGCTGCATGGATCCGCTCTCCGGAAAAGAGACAGTGCTGGCACCTTCTACCCGGAAGGGGGTCCCCAGGGTTCGGGAGGAGGAGGGTCAGAGTGTCTGCTGCCTGCGGACTCCGTGGGCATCTTCTGGTCCTGCCGACGGCTTCTTGCTGCTGTCGCCGCTGTTTAATCTCCCACCAGGTCAAGACGCTCCGTCCCAGCCCCTTGGCCTTGCTCACCGACTGGGGTCACACCTCCCGTTGGGCCTCCGAGCCTCCCGCGTCCCAGCCTGGCCTGTCCTGGCTCCTCCTGGCCTGCACGAGGCTGTCCCCCGGCCACAGGGGTCTTCCTCCATCAGAATCAGTATGTGTGAAATCAGGTTCTAAAGTGTTGCTGCCCGGGTTGCTTCTAATAAAACGAATACACAGAACCTGAATTTCAGGGGTAGAGAAGTGTCTTTAGAAATTATCTGGTCTAGTCCCCTGATCTTACACATGGAGAAACCGAGGCCGGAGGAGCCAAGGAGAGCTGACTTTACCCACAGCTGGGCCCTGACGCAGGCCCTGCGTTGCCTTGATGCTCAGGGTGCACCGTGACCTCACGTGCTCTCCGTCTCCCACGTGACTTCAGTGTCTGCCCGAAACCTCCCCCCGCCTGTCTGTTCACCTGGAGAGCCCAGCCCCGCGTGTGGGTGAGGAGATAGTCATGGCAACACTGCAGCCTGCAGGTTAGTCTGAAGATAACACCTGGTCACCTGCACGGAGCCTCCTGACAGCACAGGGGCAGGGCCAAAGTTTCCCGAGGAAAAACCTTGAATTTCCCATGATTTTGCCAAGAAAACTTGGTCTTTCCACCTGTAGTTTATAAGCGAGGCCCATGAGGATGGAGGACGGCCAGAGTCGCCCCTCCCCTCCCTCTGCCCACAGTGGCTGCTGCCGCTCAGTCAGGCGACAGGGGGAAAACTGTCCTTCACATTAAACTCACTTCCCTGAGGTGAGAGTTTGACCAGCCGGGATCAGGGAAGAGCCATGGGTGCTAAGAACCCAGGTTTTCACGCGCCTCAAATATCTTTAAGACCAACGTAGAGGAACGCAGGCTGGATACTTAATCACAGAGCATGTAAGTGGATTCATCGGCTGCACCCCAAAGGTGCCAGTTCATGGATTAACGTCCACCTATAGGGAGGCCTCTAGTGACAGATCAAAGAATTCTTTTTCACCATATTGGCCAATGAACTGGATAGAAACATCTTCAGACCTCTGCTCAGATGTCACGTTTGTGTGAGGTTTCCTCTGGCCACCCTGCCCGTCTCTCGTCCTTGTTTTATTTTCCTCCTGGGCACCTGCCATCAGCATACCATCCATGGAACTTACTTATCTTTGTTTAATGTCTGTCCTCCCTACTGGAATGAAAATCCAGGAGAACACAGATTCCTTTCTGTTTCGTTCACCACGGTGCACACCCCAGAGCTTAGCACAAAGCTTGCATAGCGTGGGGAGCTCTGGAGACAGTCACTGGGTAGATGGATGGATGGACAGACGGACGGACAGATGGATGGAGATATCAAATGTGAAGACGAAATAACCCAGGAGAGCGAGGGTAAATGTTAGATGACAAAGTCAACAACCACAATCGTCTCGGCAGGTGAGAACGACAGTCTAAAGCTAGCAAATGGAATTTAGCAGGCTGTAGAAAGCAATCCCACACTTAGACTTCAGGGAACAGTTGCACAAGCACAAGATGGGAAAGATAATGGGGCTGAACAGCAGCACATGCAAAACGGACAGCATCTCGGAAGACGGCCAGCTCGACCTGAGTCAGAATGACACCAGACTGTCAGCCTAACCCCTGGCGTCCCCACTAATTAGAATAATCATAGTTTTCAGTGTACAAGTGTCTCCATACGTTTTCCTTCATTTGAACTCACATCTTTTCATACAAACGTGAAATATTCATGTGAGCAAGGCTGTTCCTTGCAGTCTGGCTTGTAAGAACAAAGATGAGAAAGACTCTAAAAAAGAATGAATATGTGTATGTGCGTAACTGAATCACTTTGCTGTACACCTGAAACTAACACAACGTTGTAAATCAACTATACACCAGTAAAATTAAGATTTTTTTTTTAAAGGGAACAAAGATGAGAAACCACCTAAATGCCCACCAATAGGAACTGACGTGCCATGGATACAAAACAGTCTTTTAATGAAGACTCTTTTTTTTTTTTTTTTTTTAAATAAATTTATTTATTTATTTTTGGCTGCGTTGGGTCTTCGTTGCTGCGCACGAGCTTTCTCTAGTTGCAGCGAGCGGGGGCTACTCTTCGTTGTGGTGCGCGGGCTTCTCACTGCGGTGGCTTCTGTTGTTGTGAAGCACGGGCTCTAGGCACACAGGCTTCAGTAGTTGTGGCACGCGGGCTCAGTAGTTGTGGCTCAGGGGCTCTAGAGCACAGGCTCAGTAGCTGTGGCGCACGGGCTTAGTTGCTCCGCGGCATGTGGGATCTTCCTTGACCAGGGCTCGAACCCGTGTCCCCTGCATTGGCAGGCGGATTCTTAACCACTGCGCCACCAGGGAAGCCCTTAATGAAAACTCTTAATGTACTTATTTGGAGCAGTATCACAGGCAGGTAGGTAAGTGGAGGAGATCTAAGAAAAAAGAAAATAAAAGCCTATTTTTGTTTAGCTTTCAGTAAAGACTTGTGACTTGGGTGATCTTTGACCATTTGCTTGGGCATCATCTGAGTGCTCATTAGAAATGCAGAGTAGCCGGCCTGATCCCAGACCCACTGCAACAGAGTCTGCATTTTCATAAGATTCCCAAATGATTTCCACACACCTTAACTTTTGAGAAGTGTTGTTTTAGAGAAGGAATTTCACCCAGCTTCCTCACCTCATCCACACCCCGAGAAGGGCTGCCCCCCTCTCCCGCCAGCCTCCCTTCTCCAGCCCTTGTCCCAGGGGCCAGGGAGCCCATGCATCCCAGTGGCCTTGGGTCCCCCCTGAAAGGCTCACCGGGACACGCTCACGAGCTCTGGATTCTGCAGGGTCCTCCCTGATTAGCTCCGAGGTGCCCAGGGCTGAGCTGACACCGGCGGCTGGTGACTTTGCCCGGCGACTCTCCCGCTTCCCGCTTCCCGCTTCCCGCTTCCCGCTTCCCGCTTCCCGCAGGGGCGTCCGTAGGTGGGCGTGATTGGCTCTTGTTGGTCGCACTGCTCAGGTCAGGACACCGGCTGGTGGTCATTTTTAGTTGTCACCATCTAAGTGTTCAGCCCAGCTGATGCAATCCCCGCTTCAGCTGCGTGTTCTCCTCCAAGGATACACAACAGGCAAGGCTAACCTCAAAGTCACCCAGGGATTCTTTCCAAATTCAAGGTCACAAAGTCTCAGCATGACCCCTCCTTCACCTGCCAGCACGAGGAAAGCACTGAGGCACCGAGCAGGACTGACGTCAGAGGGAACCCCTCCTGGCGCTGTCAGCTCCTGCGGCCCATCTCCTCCTCCCAGAACCGACGGCATCTCCTTCAGCCAGGCAGCCAGGCTCACCCCATCTTCCTTCTCTGCAGCAACGGGCAGCCTGCGGCCCTCACCCCGTCAGGATCTCAGAGCCAGAAGCGAAGCGTGCACACCAGCATTGTGCAGCTTGGAGCCGGGTGGGCTTGGTTCCTGCGTTGCAGTCACGGTGAGATGCACACTGGCCTCGGGTTTCCTTGGCTCCCAGAGGTCCAACTAACTAGGATGCTAACTGGTCAGCATCCTACAGGATCTGTACCCCAGTGACCGAAAAGTCCACACTCTGGAAGTCAGATCAGTCCAAGAAAAAGATGTAAAAGTCTTTCTGATTCATTTCAGAAAGAATAAATGTCTGTGAGACTGAGCTATGGAAAGTGCTGACCTCTGGGAGAGGTCAAATCACCAGCTTACAGAACTTGGGGAGCCGCAGGCAGACGTCCCATCAGGATGACGTACAGCCTCGCTGTCGAGCCCAACTGAGGCTGTTCAAGCTCGTCTTCTCCACCTACTGCACTGCTTCCTGCACGAGAATCACTTTTTCTTCCCATACGAATTTTAATGTTCTAAAATCGGGATGTCTTACAGCGGAAGTACATATTTATCGTGTAGTGTTTCCTTTCTTTCCAAAAAGCTATACTTAAATTGAAGATGCATCCTCCCCCCCAAAAAAGGGAAGCCCCCCCCCTCGCACTTCACACCCACGGCAGCTGCACACACCACATGCTCCCAGCTATCAAGCCACCAAAGGCCATGGAGGAGTCTTAAACATGTATCACTAAGTGAAAGAAGCCAGTCTGAAAAGCCTCCACACTGTGTGATTCCAACTCTAGGACATCCTGGAAAAGGCAACACTATGGAGACAGTGAACAGATCAGTGGGTCCCAGGGGTTTGTGAGGAGGAGAGCAGGGGATTTTAAGGCAGTGAAATCATACTGTGGTAAACTGTGGACTTTGTAAATAATAATGTACCAATATTGCTTCATCAGCTGTAACAAATGCACCACACTAATGCAAACAGTTAATAACAGAAGAAACCGTGGGAGGGAGGGAGGGAGGGGTAATTGGGAACACTCTGTACTTTCCACTTAATTTTCTGTAAACCTAAAACTGCTCAAAAAATAAAGTCCATTAAAAAATAACGAGTCCTTTAAAAATTAAAAATGGAATTAACATATGATCAAGCAATTCTATTTCTAGGAATATATGGGCGAAGAACTAAAAGCAAGGACTCACAGAGATATTTGCACACCCATGTTCACAGCAGCCTTATTCACAACAGCCAAAAGGTGAAGGCAGCCCAAGTGTCCATCGATGGAGGATGGATAAACACAATGTGGTCCATCCAAATAATGGAACGTTATTCAGCCTTAAAAAGGAAGGACATTCTCACACCTGCCACAACGTGGAGGAACCTTGAGGACATGACGCTCAGTGACATAAGCCAGTCACAAAAGACAGATGCTGTATGATTCCACTTATATGAGGTCTCTGGAGTCATCAAATTCACAGAAACAGAAATTAGGAGGGTGGGTGCCAGGGGCTGGGGGAGGGGGAACGGGACATTATTGTTTAATGGGGACAGAGTTCCCGTTTTGCAAGACAAAGAAATTCTGGAGATTGGGTGCTCAACAATGAAAATACACTTAGCACTACTAGCCTGTGTACATAAAAATGATTAAGATGGTAAATTTTATCCTATGTGTATCTTACCACAATTAAAAATTAAAGATAATGAAGAGATAAGTAAATATCTGGCCTAAATTTGCTCACGCACAGGTTATTCCTAGAGGAAAACGCAAAAACTGACAACGTAGTTACTTCAGGGCAGAAGGGTCAGGCGACTGAACCAGGAAGGTTCGCCACACATTTTGAACTTTTCGCATTTTCTTACCATGTACATTTCTTAACTTTTCAGTTTAAGAGAAGAAGTCTGGCCGACAACCCTACATCCCTTTCTATGGAAGCAGGTAGTTTGGAACTAGAGAGTGGGTTTGGGGTTTCTTCCCCACATACAGTTGTCAATTTTTAAACGGAGACTTTACATTTGCGGCTCCATTAGCTCAGTACTTGCAGCTCCATGAGTGAACCTTTCTGAAAAATCTGGGAAGCCGTTTATTCGCAGGAGCCCAAATTTGCAGTCTTTGGTACCTAACAGAACAAAACATGTCAATCGACGGTATTGCTTGTGTTGTTTTAATAGCAGTGGTGGGTTTCTGAGAATTCATCCCCACCCTGTCTTGCGCTTGTGTCCACTAGCAGCCCTGCCCGGTATGATCCGGGGTGCATTGCGTGTCAGCGCAGGCCTGAGTTCTCACATGTATTATGTCATTTAATAGCCTGATAACCTTAGACTCACCACTACCCTTCTCTCCCTTTTACATATAAGGGGACTGTACATAGGACGGCTAGATAACTTTTCCAAGGCCTTGCTTGCTGCCTTAGAGACCAATTTTGCACCAACTTTGCCCTATGGTTCCAAAGCCTGTGTGCTACCATGACCCCATGCTGCCTGGGACGGCCCTTCAGTGCAGGCCTGGAGTGCAGCCTGTTGCTGTGAAGCCACGGGACACTACGCTGTGGGCAAGCTTCCCCCCCAGGACCCAGAGCTAGTCCCCCAAGAGTGCAAGTAAGTGGGCAAGCTCCCAAGTCACTGAGTCTGCAAATCTCTGTGACGGCTGATGAGCAGACAGGACCCTGGGGAGCAGGTGGTGGTGGAGGGGCAGCCGTCCTGCTGTCCAGTCCCAGCTCCCCGTCCCACCAGCAGCACGTCCTGGCTCTGCTGAGACCCGTACCACCCAGACGCTACCTTTAAAGGATTCTCTTATCACCAGCAACACCGAGGAGTAATCACTAACCACCAACCCTCACATGAAGCCAAGAGCCTCCGTAAAGGAGATGCTCAAGATTTCAGCAAATGCTGTGGGCTTAGCGTGTTTGAAAAAATAACGCGAGTGTCTGCAAGGGCTCGTCCTGGCCCCATGGGAAGCTCCAAAGTGGGACCTTCAGGGAAGGCGGAGGCTGCACCAACACCCTAGACCCATCCACTGCGTCCTGAGACAGGGGAGCTGACTCCCGGCCCTGAGCTCACTCTGACCACCCCTCCACCAACCCAGCCCCTACATGGCCCTTTAACGACTTTAGAACAAAATCCCCAACAGGAAATCGAACGTGACAAACGCATCAGGGGCACCGGAGGGAACCACCCATTTGTTGAAGCCCCAAGCTTAGAATCAATTTTTACACTGTTGTAATTAACCCCAGGGGCAGCCGTGCTCAGAAGGACTGTGTACCTGGGTGCCCCTTGAGACTGTACAGAACGGGATCACTGCCGTGGGGGGCACACCTCACGAGGAAAACCCACTCAGGGGGGCTCAGACGCTGCCCTGTCTGGCCGAGACCCCAGCGCCCTGCCAGATCTGGAGATGGCCAGTGGGCAGGTGTGTCGTGCTCTGGGCCCTCCAGGTGAGTGGGCATCCGGAACCACCGGCATCTCCACTGCGGCCCCCACGTCTGCGACGCCGTCCTGAGCTTCTCCAGAGCAGCGCTGGTGGGAGTGGGGTCTTTGCGTCATCCTGTGCTCAGCAGGGTGGCAGCCGCCCACCCCCAGCCCACGGCTGCCCCTGACCTCCACAGGGTCACAACGGTGTTGCAATGAGGTGCGAGTTCTGGGCAACACGAGACCGCGTCACGGTCCGAATGTAGCACCGTTTACACAGTAAATCTGCTGTGGCCACAAGAAAGGAGATGTGTGACGTGGAGGGAAAAGAGACAGGAGAAAGTGGCAAGAGAAGCAGCATTAGAGAATGACGCGTGGACGGGGCCGCGGAGGCTACGGTGGCGCCTGGAGGGCGAGCGCTGCGGGGCTCGTGCCCCGGCCCCTGCGGGGTAACAAGCGGGTGGAGGAGATGCCGCGGAGCCCAGCCAAGCGGGGGAGGCCCTGCTCTGCTGACCGTCGCGCGTGTCGGGAGAGTGGAGGGTCCCCAGCCCCCAGCCCCCTCCCTCCCAGGGCTCCTTGAACCTGGCGCCAGCCGGTGGGAGGGGCCCCGTGGGGGGGCGGGGCAGTGGAGGACAGTGGGCATCCCCTGCGACCTCCTCTCAAGAGTCAAGGGCAGCTCTCAGAGGTCTTGGTGACTAAAGATTCTGGAGTGGTCGCTTGAGGACCGAGAACACAGGACAAGATGTACTGTGAGACTCCAAGGAGACCTCCTCCGCAAGACGGGCCAAGCCTGCCGGGACAGCTCCCTCTCCCTTCATCCTGAGCACGCTAAGTGGCTGGCGGGCGGCAGGGGGCTGCAGGGGTCCTGCCAGCTGTCTTCGGCGGGTAACTGCTTCACCGGAGGCGCAGCTGGGAATTCTGGCATCAGCTGAACTGCTCATGACTCAAGTCTAGAAACCGAACGTGGGGAGTCAGTGCAGTACTTAATTGTTTGAGCTGTGCGGTCTTTTGGTGTGCATGAACAAGAATAACACAGGCTTATCTACGCTACGACTCTGGAAATGTATTGATATGGATATAGAAAGTGGAGAAAAAAAGAGAAAACTGTACACGTAAAACCCTTCAGGATCGTACAATAACGCATAGTTTTGTCCTCATAAATATTTCTTGAGATAATGTTATCTTCAGAAATGACACATGTAACACTTGCTCATAACAATCTCTGAAAGAATGCAAAGATAACAAACAGCTGATAAGCTATCACACACACCCTTCCATTTACTCCCCAAATCTCCCCGCAGTCAATCTTGACATCCCACTACTATCCTTACGTACGTGCACACACACATGAACTCATTCTCTCTCTCTCCAACTTTTCTAATTTAAAACATCATGACACCCCTCCAGCTCAAGAGACATAACTCATTCTTTTGAGTCGTTTTACAATATCCCATGATACAGACGTTCCAGGGCATAGTAAACTCTCTTGCTGATGGACCGTCAGGTTGTTTTCAGGTTTTTGCTGTTAAAACAGTGTAGCCATCACTGTGAATGGCAGAGGAATGACCTCCAGAAATCCTCTCCTCCATAAAAGCAACGAAAGCACTGGCAAAAATGGTCATCATCAACTTTCTTTGACCTCTGGAAATTAACCAAGGCTTGCGATAACCCGGGGATCTTTTATTCAGGTAAAACAGCTGAATCTCAGAACAAAGAGGGCTTTGTGGCCTTTTAACTCCCCTATTGCCATCTCCTCCTCCCTCTCTCCTTGGAGCCTTGAAAACCCACAGCCTGAAATCCCACTGAAAACCAGGAGCCTGGCAGCCACCAAAGGGGAAGGATGAGTTGGAACTTCTTCAAGGCCCCTTCCCCAGAGAGTTCTCATTATATGGCTTCTAGGTGGTTCTATGAAAGACCCCACTTTATCAAATGACCTGACTCAAATAAAGTGCAAACAACGTTTCCCCCAGGGGCGTTTGTGAAAAACAAATCAGTAGCAATTGTGTAACATCATGACTGCCTGAAACAGTGGCAAAAATTAGGCTAACCAAAAAGCTTAAAAGGAAAAGCTGAGGAATGAGATGTCCAGAGAGGGCCTTGAAAAGCTCTGACATACTCCTAGGATTCTACGAGGCCACAGGCATGTGCATGGCTCTCACATCCCAGGAAAGACCTGAGAGGGTTCTAATCTCTCACCTCTGGCTGACCTTGAGGCTCTGTGCACAGCAAGCGATGGCTAAGGCAGAGACGCCATCTGCCCTGCCGGGGGCTGAGGCATGGCCCAACACACACAAAAAGACCTTGGCAAAAACTGGAAGATTTACTGGTTCCAGACACTTGAGGAAATTGTCCAGTCATGAGCTGACCACTGAGCTAACTGAGCAGAGACTTTGGTGACCACACATGACAAAGAATACAGACTTTACAGAATTAGTTCTGTTTTTAAAAAAAAAGCCACTAAACAAACAAACAACAACAAAAGCAACAACAAACAGTAACAACAACAAACCCTGGGTGGGAGGGAGAATTCGATTTATAGAGTTGCCACATTATATTATTTAAAACGTGCAGTTTTCCAAAAAAATTACAAGACATGCAAAAAACAAGAAATTATGGCCCACACACAGGTTAGACAAAGGCTTTACATCAGTAATTTTAAATATGTCCAAAGAACTAAAGGAAACCATATCTAAACAACTAAAGGAAAGTATGAGGATTATGTTTCACCAAATATAGAATATCAATACAAAGGAATCATTTTTTAAAAGACCAAATGGCAAATCTAGAAAAAAAATACAAAAACTGAAATGAAAATTCACTAGACGAGCTCAACATAAGATCTGAGCAGGTAGAAGAAAAAAAGTCTGAACTTTGTAAGACAGATTAATAGATGTTATCCAGTATGCGAAACAGAAAGAAAAAACAATGGAGAAAAATGAACAGTGCCTCCGAGACCCCTGGAATCTTATCAAGCAATTTTACTTCTTCTGGACATTCTTAAGGAAAGGTGGCGCTTTTCCCCGTGAGTGTGGCACTGGAGACCTGGTGACTCTGGTGCGGGACAGCTCCTTGTCCCTGTCTTCATGTGTGGTGAGACGCCAGCAGTGCGAACGTCAGCACAGTTGTTCCAGAACAAACCACAAGGTTCAGAAAAGGTGTTCGTCACTCGGAATACTTCACCCCATGTGTGCTTGTTACCCAGCACTCACTTGAAGGAAGCCTCCTTCCATGATCATTGATAGAATCCCAGATGAAGACAAGCAAAACGGTAAGTCAAGCATCCTTTTTAAGCTGAAAGTACACATTTGCAGACAAGGTCTTCCTGTTTGCAGATACAGCTTCAACATGACAGGTGACAGTGGTGTCAGAAAGCAGCCGTGCCACGACTCCTGACCTGACTTGTCAGCCAGCAGACATCCAGCAAAGTCAGCGCCTGGCTTGCCTCTTCTCTGCGCTGTTGCGTGCCAGTCTCTCCAGCAAGACCATCGCCTACTCTGTAAGATGCTTCTGTGGCTTTTTCATTTCTCGTTTGACAAGTTTTAACAAGCAATTTTGGGTTTTTAAAAGAACTCAGCATGTCTATGTTTAAAATGTTCTATTTCTTTTCCTTTACACTCTGAAATGATAGGTCCCAAAATGATGTCACAGTTTAACTGGCACCTTAATATAATTTGAATTTTTTCTGTTGCATGAAACACAAGGTACATTCTTAATCTATAGAGCTGAGGGGAAAATAGCTTTCATCATATTTCCATTTCTTACTTGCAGTTTCAACCAGTTTCTTTGAATTCGACTTCTTTCTTAAGAGAAGGCCCTGATGCATGCATTTATCCTTCGCAGCATCTTTCTACGCAGACAGTGCAGCTGTGCACTGAGAAAGCAAGCCTTCTAATCTCCCATTTTAAAGCCAATGAGTCATCCTTAAATATAACAAAATATATATATATTTTTAAATTTATTATTTTTTATTTATTTTTGGCCGCGTTGGGTCTTCTCTTGCTGCGTGCGGGCTTTCTCTAGTTGCGGCGAGCGGGGGCTACTCTTCGTTGCAGCGTGCGGGCTTCTCATTGCGGTGGCTTCTCTTGCTGCAGAGCACGGGCTCTAGGTGCACAGGCTTCAGTAGTTGTGGCTCACGGGCTCTAGAGCGCAGGCTCAGTAGTTGCGGCGCACGGGTTTAGTTGCTCCGCGGCATGTGGGATCTTCCCGGACCAGGGATCGAACACGTGTCCTTTGCATTGGCAGGTGGATTCTTAACCACTGCGCCACCAGGGAAGCCCAACAAAATATATTATAAATAAATTTCATTTTATTTTAGAATAAGATATTAAATTCTAAAATAGTAATAGTTTCAGACACAATTATAAAATTTAGAAATGTTTTTCCATAAAGTTGAAATATTAACAAAAACCAAATGAAAAGGTATAGTTACTTTTTGTTGTATTTCTGCATAAGAAACTTGAAATTACTTTTCTTTCTTATTTTCCCGAATGTTATATTATTGTTCCCTGACTATTAGTGACATTGAACATTTTTTTATATATAGTTTTTCATATTTTCTCTTCAGTGATCTCATTTATATAATTTGTTCATTTAAAAAACTAGGTTACCTTTTTCTTAATAACATAGAATTTTCCCCATTATAATTAATATTATCTTTGACTTTGGGTTTTTTTCCCTTTAAAAATGAAGCTTTTTAATATTTATATAGTCGAATCTGTGCATTTTATCCTTTATAGCTATGCATTTCCTACATAGTTTGGATGGTCATCTTTATCACAATATTACAAAACTATTCTCTAATATTTTCTTCTAGTATTTTATTTTACTTTTACATTTATATATTTAAACTGTCTGAAGTTGGCGATTATTTATGGTGTTATGTATGTTTTTTTTCTTCCACATGGATAGACAATTTTTCCAGCACTATTTATTGAATAATTCTTTCTCCACCAATGAAATAACATGCCAGCTTTATCATAAATGAAGTTCTTTCATACACGTGGACTGTTTCTCAACGTTTGAATTTGTTCTACTAACATTATTTGTCCATCCGGTGCGCATACCTCTCTATAGCTTTACGGGTAAATTCTAATGATATATAAGTATATACCCCTGGTCACTAATCTTCATTATCACAAATGTCTTCTCAGACCTCATGCCTTTACTTTTCCATACAAATGTTAGATACATTTTGTCTAGCTAAAAAAAGCTAATGGGATTTTGTTTAAAATTGCATTAGATTTATGTATTAATTTGGGAAGAATTATTGTTTTCTTTATTCATGTATTTATTTATTATTGCCTTATTAATCAGGTTTTACATTCTGTTCTTTGATAAAATATTATGATTTTTTTTAAAATATAGGTTATTTTGATTTTGCTTATCCTTTGGTGTATTATGATGTTTGTTGCTGTGAATAAAATTTTCACCTTATTTTTATACTAAAAGTCCTGTTAACTGGCTTGGTATTGAGTCTCTTGGATTTTCTATGTACAGAAGCATTTCATTTGTAAAAAAAATTCTCTTGGATTTTCTATGCACAAAAGCATTTCATTTGTAAAAAAATAATTCTTTCTTTTTCATTAGTATATCTTGTAAAATGCTGAATACTAGAAATTACAAAGATATCTCTAATTCCTGCTTCTAGGGCAGATATTCTTAGTATTTCTCAACATAAGTCATTTTAATGATAGCTAAGGGACTCTGAGATTTTCAAAAAAACCATTTATGGAGATTATAGTAGGTATAAAGGAAGACAACTAGTAAAAACAGAGAAGTATTGAAAGCTGTTAATCTCTGAAAATGCACATACATACAACTTAACCCTACTTATTTAGAACATGCTAGAGAACATGAGAATAGTGAGCTCACATTCCACAGCCTCTGGAAAACCCTACTGCACGCTTGTGGGAGAGGGAGGGGAGAAGAGTATTTAGTATTATTAGGAAAGTGGTTTTCACTTCGAAGACCTCCGAAAGGGTCCCGGAGACCCCGGGCCCACAGACCACGTTTTGAGAGCCCTGTTGTAGGTGACTCCCGTCAAAACCTCAGAGATGCTGGACTGAGCTGGTCCTGAAGGTGGAGTCCAGGGCAAAGAAGAAAGAAGGTCATGAAGCAGGTCACCTGGGCTTTCCTACAGGCTGTGGGGCTTCCATCCAGGCTTAGGAGGCTCGATCCTTTGAGAGGAAGAGCCTCATAAACACTCACGTGTGGCTGGCCTTCTCCCGAAGCTGCAAGCTCCAAAAGAGAAAAGACACCGGCGGGCAGCCGGCGCGCCGTTCTCGCTTTCCTGCAGCTTTTCCTCGCTTCCCAGGGATGTGACTAACTGCACCGTCAGCTTCGCACATATGCAGACCGTTCTGGAGACGGCCATAAACATTCGGACTACACTGACTCAGTAACGGGGACGTTTTGGCTCCAGACTGTGCTGAACTTTGCCCATTCCAGAAATATCCCGTGAGACATTCCCAAGGCTCCGAGTGATGCAAACCACATTTATCCACTTACCAGAGACAAAAATGAGATTGAGAACAGGACGTCGGCGTCTTCCCGATAACGGAGCCGTGCGAACGGGGTCCGGCGTACGGGGCTCGTCGCCTCCCCGGCTCAGAAGAGACCCCTCGGCGCTGAGGGTGATCTTCCTCCGAGCTGACGACAGGAGGCGCCCTCTCCGCTGCCCGCTGGCGTGGAGGCGAGGAAGCTCCGCGCCGGGCGTGGCTCCAGGGCCCCAGACGCGCCGCAAGGAGCACCGCCAGGCGGGCGCTGGTCAGGCCACGCGCTCAGCCCGCGTCCCCGCGTCACCCCGGCCCCGCGGGCAGGATGAGGCCTTCTTCACTCAGGCTTGGGGCACAGCACTGCGTCAGCCCACACGAGAGGAGCCGACATGCGGCCCGCGGTCCTGACGCGCCATCTGCCTTTCTATTTCCTGAGCGAGTTTTCTGTCTGTGTTGCTCTGCTCGGGCTGTGCTTAAACCACAAACGTTTAGTCCCTCACAGTTTGGAGGCTGGACGTCCAAGATCAAGGTGTGGGCAGGGCTGATTTCTCCCGAGGCCTCCCTACTTGGCTTGGAGATGCCACCTTCTCCCCGTGTCCTCACGTGGCTGTCCCTCTGTGTGTGTCTGTGTCCTCATCTCCTCTTCTTATAAGGACATCGGTCCTGTGGAATTAGGGCCCATCCTAGTGACCTCATTTTAACTTAATCATCACGGTAAAGGTCCCCACCTCCAAATACAGTCATCCAGTCCTGGGGGTTAGGGCCCAAACATGATTTGGGGGAACATGATTCAGGCCAGAACACTGTTTCTCCCGTTACCCCCTTGCGCTCCCTTAATTTCCCATGTGTGTCAGGCAGCGAGGTCCACCTCGTCCACCTCTGACTCTATAGTGCTTAGAAAGTTTCCCGGCCCGGGACAGGGGTTAAATATGTATTTGCTGAAAATATGAAAGTTTTACAAATAGTCACAGGTAGATACACCAGCAACACAAAGATGAAAAGTAATAAAACAAACGAAAATCCTATTTTGAAGTGGCTCAATTCTATAATTTCGTATTAACAAATGATCATTTATTCCCATACAAAGTACCCCAAAGGATTCTCGGTGATGCCAAAATAATTCTATGGATTTACTTAGTGTCTTTACACTATTTTAAAGATAAGGGAACTAAATAAACTCCTATAGTATCCTTTTCAGAAAGAGGTTTAGGACCCATTTATAAAGCTGCTCACTGAGTAGAGTGTATTTTACGCTGTGCCTTCCAGGAAAGCCTGCCACCCTGATAAGTGACAGCATTTTCACGATCCACAGCATCTGCAGATTAGAGGAAAATGGGTTTCAGGCAAAATTTCCCCACATATACTATCACATGATTCAATTTCATATGTAAATGAACTCTAAAGCATAAGTGTTTAAAGCAGGAAATGAAGCAAATCTGGTGGGTTTTTCCCTCTCTCCCTCTGTCTAAAGAGAAAAAAATGGATGCTTCTCAGGGCACATGGCAAAACCAGGACATTTACGTCTTCCCTTCCATGAACTTGCAGACATCTGGACCTGCATCTGGAGTTAGGAGGCTGCGTCTCTGGCTGCAAGTCATCACACACTGGATCTGGAAAATGATTCATCCAAAGGAAAAGTGCCGCAAAATGCAGCCAGCTTCTCGAAAGTCATGGAAAAAAGGTCTTGAAAAACAAAGTTGTTCTGAACGCCACAAAATTGGCCGGAAGCTTCAGAAGTCCAGGATTTTTCTCTGCTGATTTTAGGCCCCTCAAGCACCAGAGATCCCTAAAATGCCCCCCCTGGGAGCAGCTTCGTGACTGCTTCCACGGGCCGTCCTGTTTCACAGAGCCGCCCGCGAACAATCTCTTGTGTCACATTCAGCGAAAAGCACAATTTTAGGAAATGCAATCAACCTGGGGTCCCACTGACCTGCAGATAACCTAGTGCGCAACAATGAAACCTGAAAAAAGATTTCACTTGAAACAAGGACAAGGGAAAAGAAACTTGTAAAAATAAAATACTTCCCCATGTCAGGAACCAAGTCAATGAATTCTCGGAGATTTCGGGTCCCTGCCTTCGTGGGTCTGCCCTGGGTCCGAAGCCGTGTTGAGGGGGTTTTCCCAGGGCTCAGGGAGCACCCCCGGCCCCAGCACGCGGGGAGCAGGAGTTCAATTTCACCTCGGAGGCCCCATCGTAATCGTCTGCTAAGTGGCCCTCGTGAGAAATGACACCAGGAAACCTGAGACACATTCTTAAAGAGGACAGCGCAACCTCATAGGAGCCACCGAGCCACCCGGAGACTCAGAGGCAGGCAAAAGAGGGGACGGCAATTCAAAGGCTATGGAGTTCTCCTCCAGCCCTCCCCCTGCTTCAGGGACAGGCCGGTGGCCAGGGGACCATACATCTGAATTTCATTCAAAGCAAAAAGGATTTGAAAATCTTATTTTCACGTTCAAATGGTGATAAACCTAGAAAAGCAGGAAACCTTTGATTTTTTTGTTTGTTTGGATTTTTTTTCCTCTTTGTCCCCGGGACAAAGGAAATTCTTTTAAAAATAAGGAATTTAGCAAACTTTCATCAAGGTATTAAAAACAAAGTGAGGAGGGCAGCTCTGGGCCCCTTGGAATAACAGCCTTGAAGAATCGGTGTTCTCTCAAAATCAAAATGGGAAAGCACAAGAATGTTGAAGTGAAGTTTTTTGCACAAGAAGAATTTGAAGTAAAAATGAGGTCGAGAGAACAGAGAGGGCGCTGGATGAACCATCACTGGCTGTGTCTTCAGCAGTCAAACAAGGCAGGACAAAGCTGGAGAGCTCCTGCCCCGCTGTCCCTTGCGTGTGACCCTCCACCCCTCACCAGGGGTCTGCCTCTGGAGGAATGACGTGGCGGCCACGACCCCGCTCGGCAGCCCTGCGCGGGGAGGCCAGGAGGTAAGGGGCCATCGCCCCCCCCAGACTCTGGGGAAGGGGTCTTGAACCAGCCTCCCCGCATCCACACATCACAAAGGCATTGTCTGACAGCCTCCTTAAGGATGGACCCTTGAGCATACATTTTCTATCTTAAAAGGAAGACAACAGACCATTTTATAATCTAGGAATTGCAAAGCAGAGACTTTACAGGTAACATTTTAAATGAGAAGAGCTACCCAACAGGAAGGAGAAGAAAGGAGAATTTATAACATTTTAAATGAGAAGAGCTACCCATCAGGAAGGAGAAGAAAGGAGTCTAGGTTTACTGACTCTGCAGTAAACCAACTATACTGATATCCTAAGTGGTTTCTATGCACTCGTTGGACATTGTGTGATCAATACTTCATAGATACTAATAAGACTCGCTGTTATAAACTCCAACCCATCATTCCAACTCTTCATCGTGCACCGAGCGTCCAGGGACGGGAAAGCCAAGCTGATGGCAGAAAATCTGATCACTTCAACGCCCTCTGTGCTTTCACTAACATCGGTTCTGAAACGAGGGTTCCTCCACACACAGGAAAATTCTTAGTTTTCAGTCCTAGTCTCTTCGAAAACATTTTGACCTCACCAAAAAAAAAAGACCCATGAAGACTAAGAATTAATACTTCTTCCCTAACTCCCAGCCCTTCCTCCTTCACCTAGCTTTCAACTTACATTCTCTTCGCTCACTTTAAATCTCCAGAATTTCACAGGTCCCACGTTGGGGACAAATAGCAGGAGGGAAGACGGAAGTCACCTCGCTTTGTCACAGACCTGATGAACTGTCACCCTCTTAGGTCGGGATTACACGGCATTTCTTGACAACCGCTTTGTACCCACAGCCGAGATGGAAGACGTGTGTCTGCATCAGGTACTGTGTAACTGGACTGCATCTCATCCCAACAGTCCTGGCGGCGGGAGGATGCAGGAAATGACTTGGACCCTGAAAAAGTGGCCTCATTGAGACAGTGTGGTTCATAACAGAACAAGGGGGCTGGGAAGGGCTGGCTGTGCAGCCTCAGGGCACGTTGCTAATAAAAGTGCTGGTGAACCGCTGTTTTAAGTGCCCAGACCTATGATGTCAGCATTCATTTTGCACACAGGGGCTATTTACTACCCCATAAGCTGGAAGATGGGGAGATTATGGGTGAAAAAAATGGTTCCCAAACCGAAATGCAATCACTCACTCGCCAGCGCCCCAAGGACTCCAAGTCCATCTCCAAGTCCTCTCCAGCCAAAAGCAAAGTCCTGTGTCCTAAGTGGTCGAAAGCTTCCTGCCCTGATTCCATCCTCAATATTTATGCCACATCTGAGCCAGGACTGGGTCAGCCTGTGTATCTCTAGGGAAAAGATGCTTGTCCGTGTCCCACTGCCTGCAGCCAAGGTGAGAAGGCAGGGGGAGAGGAGGGGAAGAGGGGGAGGGGGCCTGAGAAGAAACCCCCCCCATCTTAGGTCCCGTTGGTGTGGGGTGCAGACAGCCGACATCAAAGCCAACTCTTCACACCTCACCTTACGTGGACTGTATTTATACGCCCCCTCCCCGCACAGGCTAAATGCTGCGCTTAGAGACACAGAGCCAACTGTGCCTGACCCACAGGAGGTACTCAGAAAACATCTGCCAACTGAGCAAGTTAGGTGCGCTCCCCCTTCTCCAGCCCACGGTAAAGGTGAGAAAGCCACATGCTGCCTCTGGGAGAAAATGTATGTGCCTTCCCCCAGCCCAGGGCAGGAGCTGCGTTACTCAGGAACATGCGGAAGGGTCCCCTGTCCATCAAACACATTGTCCACTTGATGAATACACACTGAATTTCCCCCCTTTGTATGAGAAGCTGATTCATTCATATTCAACATCCATTTCTGGTTCTATACGCCAGAAGAGAAGGTAATAAAGACTATATCTCTCCTAAACTCATGGCCAACATAATACTTAGTGATGAAATTCTAGAAACATTCTCATTAAATCAGTGGGGTCGGGGGGGGGCGACAGGGAATAAAATAGCCACTCCCTCCTATATCATTTACCATTGTCTAGATGTTGTAGCCAACGCAATAAAACATGACACAGAAATACGAGGTACCATGTTTGGCAGCATTTCCCAAACATGTTCCTTGGAACACTACTTCCCTGAAATGTTAAACAGTTTCTTTGGTGCAAGACTTCTCAATGCCTTAAAAATCCTGACATTTGCTATGAGTCTCCAAGAAGGGACACATTATCCAGCATTTCCCAAAGTTTTAAATATTGAATTGTTTTTTCCCTCTGAGAATTTGAGAAGTCTTGTGTTCCTTGGAACACTCTTTGGGAAACTCTGACTACATTTGTTTCTAGTCCTCAGATACTTTAATTTGTATATTTAGTCAATTATATCCATTTCTCTGAACTAAAACAGTAGCTAAGAATAAGGGCTTTAGAGTAAAAAACCTTAGGCTTGAATCCCACATCCTGGACTGACTGAGGGACTGAGGGGATGTTCTTTCATCTTCCTTGACCTTCAGTTTTCTCATCTGTAAAACAAAGATCATGATATCTCTCTTACAAAATATTGTACATATTAGACATATAATGCATGTAAAGTTGCCTACCCTCAGGTATAATTAAAAATTCCAATTAAAACATCCATGAGATATCACCTCCATTATGAAATAATCAAAACTAGGAAAGATGCAGTGAGGTGCATCCTCTTTTATCACAGCTGGTGAGGCTGTAAATTGTTGCAGCTGTTAGAGACAGTAATTTGACAGTTTAATCAAAAGCCATAAAATTATTCATATCTTTTGATTTAGTAATTTCACTTCTAGGATAAAAATTATGACAAAGATGTTTGTTGAAGCTTTTTTATAGTAATGAAATTTCGTAAAGAATATCAACGTCCATCAATAGGGAACTAATGAAATAACTCACAGTACAGGGGCTACACATTTGTCATTTGTTGGCTGCCCCTCTGGGGTGTTTCCTATTGTGCATAATCCTGTTGGGAGGAAGTACCTGCCAACCCAGAAATCGGGGGCCTGAACCTCTCTTCTCCCCACACGCCCAGGGCAGGCATCTGAGTCCGACTTGTCCAATGATCACCTCTCTCAGGGCTTTGAATCTCGAGCTGATGAAGAATTATTCGTTTACAAATTGTAAATACTCTACCTTAGGTATTTCCTGATGTGTGCATATGTGTGCGTGTGTGTGCATGTGTGTGACTGTGTGCATGTGTAACATCAATGTTTTTCTAAGTCTCATCAGAGGTGTGTCTATCTTATTATTCTTTTCCAAGAAACATCTTTGGTCTGTAAATTATCTCAGTGTTGCAAAGGTAGGTTGTCCATTTTATTGATATCTGCCATGATCCTTATGATTCCCTTCCTTCTTGAATGCAGAAGGTATTTGCCACGTACCCGCCGACCCCATGTCTTTTGAATTTCCTCCATAATGAGTTCTGTCTCCCAAGGTGGCAGCCAGAAACTCGCCTTCCCAGCCTCCCTGTACTGGGTTCACACCTGAGATTTAGACTCTGCCAATCAGACCCTCCCATGTGAGACCCGCTCTGAGACAGAGCAGTGCAAGGAAACAGGCAGCAGGCCTGGAATGGAGAAACTCCCTTCTGGCCAGGTGACTTCAGGGGCATGAATTAGTCGAGGAGACCCTGATGTCCAGTAGTCAGTGTTAGTGGTGCCGGCAGTGGCAGCAACTACAGGGGGTCCTTCCACACCTGTTTTGGGGTGGAGTTCAATGTCATTCTGGTGATGCAGCCTCCAAAACGGACTCTTCAGCCCTCCCAAACCAGAGATCCTTTAAGTGTCCTTTAATAAATGCATTTTCTACTGAAAGCAGCCAGAGTGGGTGCTGTTGCTTCTCAGTAAGAATTCAGACTAATGTGCTGTTTCTTTGGATGGTTTGTATTCATTATAGGTTAGAAACTCAACAAACCACTTTTGATTTTCAAAGTATGAATCTTTCATCTACTTAATGACCACAAGTAAACTCCCCCTTCAGCTTTCTCGAAACCCTGCACTCGACTCTCATCTTTGCATCATGACTGTCACCTTCATCCCTTTAATCAGAGTGACACTCCTCCACTCCTCCCCCAGCATCCTGAGTTCCAGACCTGTACGTGTTGCCTACCACAGTCGGAAGAGTGCTGCACTTGATAAGAATCTCCTCCAATCGGTCACTTACCCATACCAATCCCACAGCCAGACTTGAGTGCCTACAGCGTTTAGGAATAACGTGCCTCTGTGACCAAAATGAGAAAAAAATCAGCATATCTGCAAACATACACCACTAAAATGTGAGTGCCTCATGGAGAAATGGGGAAAGATGACAGCCAAAAGCTTCGTAACCTACTGGGCTATATTGTAAAATATCTGGCGATGTCATGTGACCGTAACAGGACAGTGGCTATTTATGGGGGTGACAGCCTAAAAGGAGAAGAGCCCAGAAAGCAGACTTGATGACCGTCTGTCTGTTAGTGCTGCGTCTGTCATCCCAAACAGCTGCCCCTGGAGTGGAGCGCCCTGGTCCTCGGTACCCTCGACATCCCGAGATCACTCCTTAGGGCCTTTGTCTCTGCTGCTCCGTCTGTCCGGTCTTCCCACAGCCGGCTCCTCTGGGTCATCAGATCCCAGATCAACGATACCCCCAGGTCCTCCGTGGCCGACCACCTACCCGACGTCCATGTCTCAGCTGCATCACCCTGTTGCATTATCACCTCCGATACCGAAGGAGGCGGAAGGCCCTTGTGGCAAAAGGATTATTTGGATCTGAGTATCTTTAAGAAAAGGCAGACACAGGAGAAGCTCTGAAAACCTGGCAGAGGTCGCCCTCAGGAAGGGCTTTGCATTTATTAGGGAATCTCCGTTTGTCAGTGTCTCCTTCTCTGTACCAGAGAGCCGCCGAGGACTCAGCATTACGGAGACTCTAATCACCTGAGAGGGCAGGGACTTCGACCTCCATAACAAGCTCATACGCGTTCTCCCGCTTCTCCTGATGACCCCCCGTAACTGACTCCTCCAAACCTCAGCATCTGTCTTCTGTTTTTAGCTGAAGATGGTGTTAAAGTGGAGGCTTGGCCGTTTCAGGGAGCGACTCCGTTTCCTGGGTCTCCCGCGTGTATACAGGACGGGATGCAGACACGCTGTTGAACTTGTGCTTGTTTTCCTCTTGTTCATTTGTCTTTTATCGCAGGGCTTTCAGCCACAGAACCTAGAAAGGTAGAGGGAAAATCATTTCTCTTCTCCCTCATTACCACCAGAAATGTTCCCTTATATTAATTTGCTTGTGGTCTGTCTTCAACCACTCTTCTCTATCTGAAAGGTTGTTTGGTACATTTGTTTGTTGTCTGTCTCCCCGAACTTAAGCTTTGAAAGCAGAGCCCTTGACTGTCCTCCCCTGAATGTTTCCCCAGCACCTACAACAGTGCCTTGCCCAGAGTAGCACTCAAAAATGATTTTGGAACCAAGGAATGAAATGAGAGCTCTAGGGCCTGGCCAGTCCCACCCCCTCCTCTGCTCTCCTTCGGGTCGTCCTCTTCTATTGCGAGTGCGCTTCTGACAAGGAGCCGGGGAAGTCACGAGATGGTCACAGGAGTTCCAAGCAGGCACCCTTATTTATCATCTTTACTAAGCATCCCAGGGAAGGGCTCCAGGTGCCCGAGGCTGACCCCATGCCTGCACGGGGCCAACCACAGGGGACAAGTGATACAGACAGGCCTGGGCCTGGGGGTCCCAGCTGCGTGGCTGCCCCGGGCCAGCACCAAGTGGGAGGAGCAGGATGCCTCAGGGGTATGGAGATGCTGTCACTAGTAGGTAGAAGGGGGGACAAGACGCCTGGCAAACAGAGAAACAAATCTAGAAAATTCTCTAGATAACGCAAAGCTTTTAAAACACATTTTTCTCCCATTCTCCAACATACTGCTGTCTTTTGAAACTCCCAGTTATTAATGAAAGTGTCAACCTGTTTGACCTCAGGGTTTACTTTTCATCTTCCAATGACTCCATTTTCCTAGTTTCAAAGGGCGAAGATGTGTTTACCTCTCTCCCACTCTAAAGGATTAATGGGAGGTTAATAGACATTAACCTAAGTTGTTCACCTTCTCTAGAAAAGACAAAGTGAATAGCAAGGAAATACAATGCAAAAGGGAAATTTAGAATCTTTTAAAATCATGTAAATTTTCAAAATTTAAACCTTTTCTTAAAGTAGTATTTAAAGCTTTAGGAAGCAGTTTACATGAAGATGACTTTAATGACGCAAATGAGCTTCTCATAATCAGAAGTAGCAGAAATTACATATCAACTGAAATTCCACTTTTAACTCAAGATGTGAAAGTAAGGTGCCCTATGTCCTTTCATCAGAAACATGAATGAAAACTAGAAAACTGCAAATAACATAGGCCAGGAAAAATATTTCTAAGGGGTGTTACCTACATTGCCCAGCTCTGATCTTTCCACTGTAGTGACACCCAAACTCCAGACATCAATCAAACTGTGGCCTCGAAACAATTTCCTAGTTAGAACGGGGTCGGGAATACATTATAATGAATTCAAGATACCCCAAATTACCTATAATTTTCACATTACTACAGACATATTTGCTGCTGTTGGAAAACAAAAGCCCCTCCCGCCCCCCCCAAAAAAACCTTACTTTCCAGTCATACTTACCTGCTAGATGCATCTACATTCTTTCCTTTTCCTTTCTGTTAAATCCCTACATCCATAAAACACACAACAAAGCTTTTTTTGTAACTGACTTACAAATGGAAATGTCTTCAGGCTCAGCCCTTTTCTAAGAGCCTTGCATCCACAGCCGTTTTCCACAGGTAGAAACCACAAAAGGAAAAGATGTTTATTACATTCGGTCCTCACTGGGCTCAGCAGGGCCCACTCCCTCTGCCCGATGCCAGCACACACCCTCCACCTGACCAGCAACTGACCAGGACCAGTGAGGCTTGACCCTGCCTCCCTGAAAAGTGCTCCCCACAGAGATCCGCCAGCCCTGCCCCCTCCACTGCACCCCTCCCCGACACTAGCCCAGATCCCCAGTGCATTCTGTCCCCCGACTCAGATGGGCTCACTGAGGCCCCATCACGCCCAGCCTCCACCCCAAATCCTGTCTTCCCAGCGGGCCTGCTTAACTGCCCACAACCATTTCGTCCCAAGACCTGGGTTCTGGAGTTTGGTTTATATTTCCACGTCCCAAACAGCGTTTCCTTTCCGTGGAGGGAGGGTGGGCGTTTAGAGCTCCTTTTGCTGAATGAAAAGTTGACAAATGCAAACAACTCACTGTTTTTCAGATTCTTAGCATATTTTAACTCCAGAGACTTGAGGATGGAATAAGTGACTCGGACCCATCAAGTGGGTCATCTCGTTCAAAGCCCAGAACTGCGCGCAGCTGGGTCTCTTTCTGCCGCGCTGCCAACACCCCACCCCATTCTCACTCACTAGATAAAACCAAACAAAAGCGGCACTTGCTTTTTCCAAAAATATACTATCCCTCCAATGGAAAATAAAGTTCTGAATCTATCCTGGGCCTGTGTTGATGAGGAAAGTCATGTGAGCCTTACAATAGACAGCAGAGTGATGTGCGAAAAGACGGAAAAGCCACCAACCTGGAGATGAAACTTTAGCTGTGAAAGCCAGTAATGAAAAGAAGGAAGAAAACGACCCCCTGGGAAAGAAAAGCTATTTTGTGCCAGATTGTTTTAAGAGTAAGAGTTTACCTGCATGATTTATTTAAGTGGCTATTAAGCTGAGAAGGTGTTTATATATGTAAAATATGCATATTGGAAGAAGTCAGCTGGTAGCTTCACCCTCCAGAGGGAAAACCCAAAGTTCATTACCAGCCGTCGGTCTACCGCAGAGAAGCCTGCACACCCCAGGGGCCAGGGATTCTAAAAAGGCCATTCAAGCCACAGGTGGACCCCGCGTTTCTCCATTTCCCTGTCCTTCCGCTTTTCTTCCCTTAAAAAAATTCTTACAGAATTTGCATTTGATGAGGTTCAAGAGGTCACTTCCCCTCCCCTCTCCTGCTCGGTCACTGGAGCAGCCACGTCCGGGCCACCCTCGGCGCCGACAGGCGGAGGTTTTGCGCTCGGACCGGCCGCCCTGCGGGCCGCTGCGCCCCCGGTGAGGCCACGCCGGTCCCGAGCACAGGCCGACAGCCAAAGAGCGGCCCTGTCCTGTCCGCCTTTTCCAGGCAGTATCTGGAGACGGTCCGACACGGAGAAGGCGCGGCCGAGCATCCGACGGGGACACTTCGAAGGCGTGAAAACGAAAACGCTGTCTCCGCTCCCCATCCCCGGCTGGGCTGCTACACTTGTCGCCCTCTGTGCCCGGCGATGCTGTGCCGCTCCCACCCGAGGAGGCTCCCTCCCCTCTGCGGCCGCAGCGGCGCCCCGCCGAGCGCTCGGGCCGCCCTGAGCGGCGGGTGTCGCGGCCGAGGCGGGGACAGGCGATGCCCCTGGAGCCCGACGCGACCGCGGCCCCGGATCGATTGTGGAGCTGGGCCCGCCGCACCTGCTCCGCGCCCCCGGGCTCCGGGCTCCGGCCTCGCGCCCGCGGGTCGCGCGCGGGCCTCTTTGTCCCTCTTCTCCTGGCTCCGTTTCCAACTCTTCATTCTGACTCTACCTCGAAAGCTGAAACGAAGCGCCGGAGTTGGGGTGGTGCTGGGACAGGCGCAGGGGCCCCATCGTCCCTAGGCTCCGCGGGCCGCGACGGGAGGTCGCCGGGAAAGCAGCGGGGCCAAGGTCAGCGGGTCTGCGCCGCGCATCCCAGGCCCGAGGTCTGCTGTGCGCCCTCCGCGTGCGGCGCGCTGTTCTCTAGGCGCTCGACTGTCTGAACTCGTTTAATCCTCCCCCGAAGCCCAGTGGGGCAGCTGTTATTCCATCCCAGTTCTAGAACTGACGAAACTGAAGTGCATAAGAAAAAGTAACTTGCTCAAGGTCGCATAACTAGTAAGTGCAAGGTGTATGGGGAGGGAGCGATACATAGGTAAAATTAAATGGGCAAAATAGCATTTGTGACCTTAGTATATATTTAATATTAGTTTTTCAAACTGCAGGTCACATTTTCCGAGTCAGAGCTGCGAGAGCCTAACGGGGTAGCGCGGCGCAACCAGGGCGAGAGACCCCTCACACCCGCCGCCGGGGCGCTTGGTTAGGCTGGACGGAGAGGGTTCTTCGCCCGCCTCGCCGCCTCCCAAAGGACTGGCCAGAGCCTGCGCCTGTTGCAAACGGGAAATGCGGCGGAATGGAGAAAATTTCCGTGTAGAACAGCAAACGTGGGCGGCTGTTTGCGGTAGACCCTGGCCGGCGAAGAACCCTTGCCGCCCGCGCAGCAGCGTGCCGGTTGGTTTTCTTTCCGCGCTTCTCCGCTTCTCCTTGGGCTCTCGAACCTGAGGGAGTGCAGATCAGCCGTCTGAGGTTCCGCCGACCCCCGGTGAGCGAGTCCAGGTCCCACACACCCGGGCCGCCGCGCGCCTGGCGTTATTACACGGGCGCTTTGCGTTTCTGCGAGGCACACTTTCCTCGGGACAAACGACGCTCTACTCTCCTCGATCGAGTGAGCTCCTCTGCCAGAGCTCAAACACACACACACACACACACACACACCCCGCGCCCTGGTCTCCTCAGTGCCCCGCGCCAGCCCCCAGGCACTCACCCACCGTGCTGCGAGGGCGCGCGCCGGCCCGGGTGCTGCGAAAGTGTAGGATCCCTCCAGGAGCCGCGTGATCTGGTGCCCGGGAAACATCCCCCAACCCGGGGAGAATTTGCCCTCGGCGGTGAAGACACGGAGCCCCAGCCACAGCTGGAACACGCCGGAGAGCAGAGACCCCAGCCCGCAGAGGCGGGCTTAAACTGGTAGACAAAGACCCACCTTTTCCTTATTAAGGACCCAAGCAAACGTGCACGTAAGAGATCGCTCAGGGAAGGAAAGATCCCAAGGAAGCATGAGGCTTACAAAGTACCTTTACACAGCGCTTTTGTTGGATGGGGCCAAAAATAACAGTATAAATGTGTATATTTCAAATTGTTAAAAAATTTTTTTACAATTTTTATTTCATCCTTATAGTCACTGTGGGAGGAGGCCCTTTTAAAATTATTTTTAGTATTCCCATTTTAGGAAGGAAGGAAGGAAGGAAGGAAGGAAGGAAGGAAGGAAGGAAAGAAAGAAAGAAAGAAAGAAAGAAAGAAAGAAAGAAAGAAAGAAAGAAAGAAAGAAAGAAAGAGGAAGAAAGGAAGAGAAAGAGGAAGGAAGGAAGGAAGAAGAAAGAAGGAAGGGGGAAAGGAAGAAAGAAAGAAAGAGAAAGAAAGAAAAAAGAAAGAGGAAGAAAGGAAGAGAAAGAGGAAGGAAGGAAGAAGAAAGAAGGAAGGGGGAAAGGAAGAAAGAAAGGAAGGAAGGAAGGAAGAAATTGAAACTCATAGACTTACCCAAGACCACCTGGAGCAGGTGCAATTGTCAAACAGAATCTAGGGCGCCTATGACACCACATCGCTGCTCCGGCTACATTGGGGGTTGCTAAGAAGTTAACGTGTATGGTTTGGGGGAGCAGGAAAAATCAGACAAATCAACTAACAAATATTTACGAAATATTTGTACAGAGTCCTGGTACCGACTGGGCGTTGGGGATAGGGGCCAACCAGGGCCTCCTGGTTCACTAACCCCCCCACCCCTGGATCCCTTCACACCCCAGCCTAGTTCAAAATCCTCCACAGGCACTTTAAAACCATATGAAAAAGTCTTTCCAGGCTGGCCACTGTCTGGGTAAATGACTGGAAAGTACTGTATGGTCCACAAGGATAAACACACACACACATACATCACACACCTACGTAGCGATACATTCAAAGGACACGTGTGACCTTGCAATAAAATGAATTCTGTACGTAGGAGCTGGTGAACGTGTGGAGGCAGCATGGGGGTGACTCTGGTGACTGCACAGACAAGCGCCCCTTCCACAGCTTGCTGCCAAAGCACACACCCAGCCCCAGTGATGGAGGGAATGTCTGTCACCTCCTGGCAGCTCCAGCAGGCAGGGAAAAGCCAAGAAACTTGGGGCTGGAAGTCACTTGGGAGGAGTGGGCAGCAGGATAAAGAGTTCTGCTTATAAAATACACATCCAGAAACAATGTCCCGGCCCTATTTCCAGCTTCCCTAAGGAACTGTGCTTGTCTGCACTAAAATGTAATTTTAGGTATGAGAGAGCCAGAGCCGGAGGGCATGGGGAAGAGTAATAAGGTGCCTTTTAAAAACACGACATCTGTATTTGCCCTGAAATATTTCAGCAAGAAATGAAAATAGAGAGACAGAGAAGAGATAAATGAAGCAGGTGTGGCAAAATCTTGGTAACTGTTAAATCCAGGTGATGGGTATACAGCCCTCCACTTCTGTGCGCTATGAAACTTTTAGCACGAAAAAATATAAAAAGAACAATAAAAACTCAACCTCTTCATTTTATTGTATGTAAGGTGGTATACCTGAGTACCGTTAATTTTTAGGAGTTTTTAAATAAAAGTCAGACTACATGGAGAATGCCTTCTCATCTCCTAAAAGATAAAGTGCAGCTCCTGACTCGGTGTCGCAGAGGAAAGGCCAGTAGGGGACATCTTGGTCTCCGGTTCCAAATCCAGCAGACCTGGCCTTTCCACTCCCAAGCCCACCCCTACCCTGCCTGTTACCTTGCCTGGGTATGCAGCCTGCCCCAAAGGACCCCCAAAGTTCCCTTCTATGTTGCAGACTTTCGCCAGGACAAGTGTAGGGTGCTTTCCTTAGTTAAAAGGAATGAGAAATAATAAAGGCAAAAAGTTGTCTTTCTGTCACTGTAGACCCAGAAGACAAGAGATGGTCTTGCAGCCTCTTCGCGGTGGTCCAGAGCGGAAAGCGCTTCCGCGAACCAAGAGACTGGCTTGTCCGGGTGCCCGGCCGTCTGTCTGTCGTCTGTTTTCTGCTAGACCTCGGCTCCCAGAGCTCCAGGCCGGCTGCAAACGAAGACGCCGCCCCGGCCCCTTGCTGGCTGTGGGAAACCAGAAGGGCCAAACCGAAGCCAGACTTTCTTCAGCAAGACCCAAGCATGTTTGCAAAGGAGGGCGCATTTCCGTGGAGGGGTCCCAAGCATGCGACTGACCTCCTTCTATTTTAAGAGCTGGAGGGGTCGGGAAAGCAGGGTGTGTCCTAAGGTGGCCAACCGAGTCCGAGGTGAGCGAGTATATCTGCAGGACTCAGTCCGCCTGGGGCCGGGCTGCGGGGCTGGGCGCGCGAGGCGGGTTAGGGACCCGCGGGGACGGCGATTCCCGAGGGCCTGGCGCCACCCAGCGGAAGCGAGAGGAACTCACGCTCTTCCCACGCGGGCGCCCAGGAGGAGGGGAGGCCAGCCCGGGACCAAGACACCAGGGACTTTCTCGGACGGCTGCAGGGTGACACTCATTGACGGCTCCAGGAAACCATGCCTGGCCTTCCCGGCTCACCCCTCTCACCAGCAAGGACACCGTGGCCCGCCAGGCCGAGACTCCGTTTGCCCTGAACCCCGCGAGATGAAAAGCGCTTTCCCCTAAAATGCGAACCACCCACAGAGACACGCTCTGGTGGACGCGCCTCGGAGCCGGGTGTGCGCTGGCCTTGCGCTGCCGGCACAGGGCAGAGTCCACGTGGAGGGAGGGAAGACCAGGCCGCGTAAATCATCTGGAGGGATTTTTGGCCTGAGTCCCTGTTTCCGAAAGGTTGCGGGATGGCTTGGACGTTGATTATATAGCGTTCCCGTTTCAAGTGCGCGCCCCTCCCCATCGCAGCCCGTCTGGTGTGCGAGGATTGTTTGAAAGGAAGGAAGCATTCTTGAAGTGGCGGGTGATGGATCGTCTAAACCCTTCTGGGGCGTTTGGGGCGGGGGTTTGGAGGCAGCTCATCCATAAAGACCCCCCTGGAGAGAGGGGGGCTGTTCTCCAGCCCCCCACCACGCAGCCTGGAGCCCTAGGCCTGGACCAGAACCTCCTGGCCAAGGGGGAGGCGGGGAGGGGGTCCCAGGCAGGTGGAGACGCCTCGCCTGGACCGGCCGCCACCGAAGCCCTTCAGGTTGCACGGCGGGGGCCCTGCAGGGTGATTTATTGGGGGCGGGGGGGTGACTGCAAAAAGGCTGGTGGGCTCCCAACACCAGGGTGTCAGGGCACAGGGTGAAAAGCGGACCCTGGGATGCTCTACTTCGACTCCTTGGGGCTCCAATGCCAGCTCCTCAGGCGCCCTGCTACATGTGCCTTCCCTTGGTATAGATTTCTTTTCGAACCCCAACCCAAAACCTGTCCGTCCACCTTTCCCAAATTGGCGGAGGGAAATGGGGCGGGCGCGTAAAGATGACTCGGGTCAAACCATTCGAGGCTGGATGGGCTGGGAACCCCTGGGACCAAGCCTCAGCCAGGCCGCAGCCTCTTCCCTCCTGTGGAGCTGCAGCCCTCAGAGATGTCCGTCTCAGCGCCCTCTGCGCCCGCCTGGCAGAGAAGACTGCCCTGGGGTTGCTACGGGGAACGTGCGGCCGCTCCCTCCTTGGGAAGACGCGAACCTCGACAGCAAGGTGGGCCTGGGGAGGCGGCCTTGGGGCCTGCCTAGGCGCGGCCTCGGGTGCTTTCCCGGCCCCTCAGTCCCAGCACCAGCGAGCACTCCCTTCCCCTCCTACGGGCTTCCCGGGCGACAGAGGGTCAGGCCGCCTCCGGAAAGGACCGACCACCAGGCACGGGGGGGCGGGGTGGGGGGGGAATGGGGGATGGGTCGGAGGGAAGGCTTCCGAAAGGCAGCTCCTCCAAGGCGGCGTCTGGGCGCCCCGAGGTCCCGAGTCGGGCTCTGGGCGCCGAGCACGTTTTATTTATCCCTGCAGAGGATGCTGGAGGACAAAAGAAATATTTGGACGTCAGAGCTGATTTATATTTTTGGAAGAGCTACGTTTCCTTTTCTGAAGAGAAGCGAGTGCGCCCCATATCCTGAGCGCAGCGGGGAGACAGGAGGGGAGTTTTGATGCTCCAGGAAGTTCATCCATCGCGGCTCGGGCCCCGCGGGGTTCGCTGCCCCGGGGGATATTTATTTATTGGAGGGGGTACGGCAGGAGGGGAGGAGGCGAGCCAGACGCGAGAAGAAAGCCTGACGCGGCCGGGTTGGGACCTCCAGGGCGCCTCCAGGCCCGCGGACCCGCAGCGGGCCGGTCTGGCCTCTCCGTCGTGGCGGGGTGCGTCCGAGGCGCGGCCTTGCGACCTCGGAGCGCGAGCGTTTGGTCGGTGCCTCCGCAGCCCTGGGCGCGCACCCTCCTTCCTTCTGCGCCCGCCAGCCGGCCCTGCCCAGCGTGCCATCCACCTTCCTCCCGAGCCTGGGGAAGCAGAAGTGGGGCACGGGGCCTCCTAAGGGGGGGGCTGCAGAGCAGAGGCCCAGCAGGGTGGGCGCAGGGGAAGGGACTTCGGGCTCACTCCTAAGACACAGCCTGGCTCCACGGTTTCTGTGTCATCAGTGGGGGTTCCCTTCCAGCAACCCAAGCCGCCTCATGGTGGTCCTGCGGAGGGGCACCCCACCCACACTTGTTCCGCTTTTTTTCTCCCAAGACTGGGAACGGGTGGGACAGGCTTCCTTAATTTTCCTTCGCCGCTGGAAGCTGCCTGTTAGGAGTGGCCGTCCCGGCCATGGAAACCCTCCTCTCAAGCCCCGGGCCTTCCCCACATAAACGCAGCAGGCTGTCCGCGAGGCCCAAGGCCGGTCCACTGCAGAGCCGAACCGGGCAGACGGGCCGGCTCCCGGGACCACCCCAAAAATGCGTCTCCCAGGGTAGGAAGCTGGGCCTTGAAGCCCCGGCAGCGCAGAGGTGGGAAGAGGTGTGGCCTCCGCAGGGGCTCTGGCAGGCTGGACCCCTTTCCGCCTCCCCAGGCACCGTCGATCCCTGCCAAGAGGGTGATCAAGTCTGCCCACCGCCAGGCGCAGGGGATCTGGGGCCCATCCGCGGATCTCTCAGGAAGGTGGCTATAAAAAGAGCCCTGCCCGGAACACAGGCGTTGGAGAGCGGAAGAATCTATCTAAATAAACATTTGGAATTGGGTGGCTGCTTTCAAACCCGGAGGTCTGGGGGCTCTGGACCGAGGAAGGCGAGCAGACGTCCACAGGGTGTAAAATTCCCGCCGTTACCACTCTGGCCCAGGTGCCCTCTCCAAGCCCGCCCTGGCGCCTCCTCCTGGCCTCGCGGCCGCGGCCCCATTTTCTATTATAAATAAGCGTTTCTAGCTTGGCCTCTGGGGCGCTTCCCCACACAGGCTCACCCCCTAGGCCTCAGCATGCAGCGCCCACCGCTGTCTGGAAAGGCCTCTCGACACACACGTTAACTTTGTACCAAAGCACAGGCTGGAAGGGTGGTCGCTTTGCGTCGGAGTTCTGCTGGGCTGGGGAAGGAAGGGCGGCCGCGGGGCCAGAGGTGCCCGCGAGGGGAGGTTTCAGAGGGCCGCCAACAGGGTGGGTCTCTCCGGTGGGCAGCTGGTTTAGTCTAAGCCACTTCATGTAAAACCCACACGGCAGGGGAAGCACGCTAAGAACATAAAACGTAAACCGCAATAATGAAGAGATTTCCTAGAATAAAACGCCGATTACAGGACAAAATCAGAGAAACCCAGGCTTCCCGAAGTTTACATTTCCCTGCGCTGGAGCAGGGGCGGGACCTTGGGGTTTGCAGCAGAAAGGAATCCGCGGCCCAGATGGAGACAGTCTACCCGAGGGGTCAGCTCGGGGTATTTCTGAGAAATACAGGGGCACCCCTGGTATTTCTGGTTAACTGAGGAGCGCCTGGCCAGATCTGCAGTCATTTTAAGGAACCATACCTTTCCTTCCCGTAAGAAAGAAGTCAAGACTTTTGTTGTTTATAAGACAGTGAAAGTCAATCAGGAAGAGCTCCGAGACGGGGCAGCCTCCTCAGCAAAGCTATTTCAGAGACAAGCACAACTTTCCTTTCAACCGTCTCCCACGCAGAAATTCAGGTATTCCTGCCAGGGACAGAGAGTTTGACATAACTGGTTATTGCATGCACTCTCACCCAGGAGATCTGTATAAATCAGTAATTAAAACAAACTTCTGAGACTTTGTTTTGCTGCCCCATAGTGGAAGCAACACTGGATGGAGACCCCAGACCTGAGCTCCAGGCCAGCTCTGTCACTTGCCCACATGTGACTTTTGGCAAATCGTCTGACCTTTCTGAGCCTCAGTTTCCTTATCCCTAAAGGGGAAGGTCCTGAGACCACGTGGCGGTCACATGATATGAATGTAAAGGCTTATGCCTGTGAAATCTACACGGAACAAATTTCTAGACTTGAGGGGTCTCTGCCAGGGGAACAGTTTTCACAGGCAGAAGGGGAGTCTCCAAGAAAGAGGTCTGAAGAAGGGCCACTTCCTGCTCAGATAGCTAAGAAGGGCACCGACCTCCGGACAGTCCTGGAGTACAGGGCAGCACTAAGACCCCTGTGGAGAGGGGCTCCAGCTCTGCAGACCTGCTCTCCAAAGCCTACTGCCTTTCCAGGACCTGCCTGGCCTTCTGGAAGACTGCCCAAACTATAAGTGGGCATTTCTTGCAAATTCAGAGGGTTTAGGTAAAATGGATACCACTGTCACTTGGATGGGAAGGGAGATTTTTAAAATCCTTGATCATTGAACCAGACAAACTGGTAGAAACTAAAAATGTATAGAGTTTTTGGTTCTTAATGAGTATCTGTGGACCCCCTAAAATCCCAGGCAAACTGAGAATATTTTTTTCTGGAGGAAGGCTCCATAGTTTCCATCATATTCTCAAAAAGACCCCAAAACTGGGAACTACTGGTGTGTAAGGTTATTACTAGCCCTGCCTGGATTTTAGGGTCAGTGCTTTTTATTCTTCACTCTCTGGGTCCTAAAACCTTTTAGGGCCTGAGATCCAGGCCCTAGAATTCCCAGGTGCAGAAAATCAGAGAGGGTCCAGTGCCAGCGATATGTCCACTTGCTGGATTTTTCCCAGATCCAGTGCCCACCACCCCCATCTCCAAATGAGATGATTGCCTTCCTGGTCCCTCTGCTTCTCAGCTGGGCCAGTTCTCTTCCCACTGCTTGCACACACACACACACACACACACAGAGAGAGAGAGAGAGAGAGAGAAGGCCGTGTCAGGGGAGCTCCTTTCAGATATTCTGTTCTCCTCACTCCAGTTTCTATTGTATTTCATTATTTTTCAGACATTTAAAGCATTGATTTAGTGAACACACTCTATTTATTGAATACTTCCACTTCACTTATAATTAAGTTATTCCCTGTAAAATGACAAAAGGGGCAAGAGAAAAAAATACCATGAAATTAATGGGGCCCTATCAAAAAGAAAAAAAAAAAAGCTCACCAGTCACTCAGAAAGGAATTCTTAGAAGTGGAAACAACTGCAAACCCCCTTCCCCAACTCAACCAAAACATCCCATCCGGAAAAGAGCGGCTTGTTTCTTTTTTCTATTGGAAATGAGCAGTAAACTGAGTTCATTTGGGCCGTGTTTTCTTAGCTGACTCGCAGCTACAATCAAGCCATTTTGGGACACATTCCCATGTAGGTACCAGGGGTGCTCTGGAGGAAGCTGTCGACGCCTGTTCAGCTAATTTAGGTTTTCTTTGTCTAATTACAGTGGAGCTTAGGGAAAAGGAGCCGGGCTCAGGGCAGTAAACTGACACTCGGTCTCTGTGTGTGGTATCCAGGCAGGGTTTGATGGAAAAAGCCTGCTTCCACTCAACTTCAGGTCACTGTCTGGGGCCAGCCCAACCCAGCCCCCAGCCTCCCCCTCGCACCCCTCGCACCCCTCGCACCCCTCCCTCTCCTCCCTCTCCTCCCTCTTCTGCCCCACCGGCACACTCGGCCAGAAGCAACCCCAGCACTCCTGGGCACGGAGAGCGGGTGCAGCCCCAGGGCCTGCCCCGGGCCTGTTCCACCCGGGGGCTCTGGCTGCCCCCCTTCTCCAGACCTGGCGCCCTCTCCCTTTCTCCCCGCCCCCGCCCCGACTCCCCAGCCTGCCCAGCGCGCGTGCTTGCACCCCGGTCCTTTCTGAGCAGCCGCAGAGGGCGCCCGGCCCCGCCGCCCCTGTGGTCCGCGGTCCACAGCACCTCCCCTGGGGGCCTCCCCCCATCAGCCCCGTGCGGCCCCGGAGGCTCCCAGGCCTCCTGTTCTCCTCCCACTTCCAGCCCCGTCCCTGGTCAGACGACGTTTCCTTGCACGTGTAATCCAATAACTAACTGTCCGGTCTCACTGGGAGTGATTCCTCCGAGGGCACATCCTCTCTCCCAGCCTCTTACTTAGACGGAGAGGACCCAGCCACACTGGGAGGGGTGTCGTCCCACGGAAGCCAGCCTCGAGATGGCAGGCACGCTTGGGTGGGCGGCATGGGGCCTGGGGGTGTAAATCCCGTGACAGCTGCACACCCCTTCAGGACTGAGTACAAATACAGCTATCTCACTCCTGTCACTCGGCGCGGCCTTCTTTCTGCATTTCGTACAAAACATCAAATGGCAAACGGAAAGGAAGTGGAAACAAATGCAAACAGGAGTCCTATTCGACCACGTTTCCAGGATCTCTAAAAAGGAGAGTCTTTAAGGAGCCTGGCCTCTGCCCTCTGCTAACATTGGTGGGAGCCCGCAGGCCCGTCACAGGAGAGAGGGTTGGCACGTTACCTTTGGGCGTCGCGGGCACCCCGGCGTGTGGCGGAGGCGGCAATGTCTAAATGAGCTGACAGACGGTGTCAGTGCGGGCGCAGGGGCAGCGGCTAAGGAGGTCTGGCGGCGGCACCCGCGGCAGCACCACTCGGCCGGCCCAGGACCGGCCGCGAGGAGGAGGAGGAGGGGGAGGGGGGAGGAGGGGGGAGGAGGGGGTGGGGGAGGAGGGGGAAGGGGGGAGGAGGGGGAAGGGGGGAGGAGAAGGGGTGGGTCCGCTCCGCCAGGGGCGGCTGGCTTTGGGATGGGGGGCAGAGGTGCTGTCCGGGACTAAGAGAAAGACGATTTCCTAAAGTCTCGGGGGTCGAGTTTTGCGGGGCGGGGTGGGGCGTCTTCCCGGCACAACGTGAGTCGGCCTGCGATCCCGCGGTTTGAAAGGGAGTGGGTGGGGGAGACGGAGAGCATCCGAGAGGAATTAAAAGGCCGAGGGGGACCCCGGAGAGCCAGGAGAGAGATAAGCGAGGGAGCGGGCGGCCGGCCGGGGGGGAGGAGTGAGCGCCGGCCCAGCGCGCCCTCCCCGGGGCGGCGGCGGAGGAGGGGGCAGGGCGGGGGGGGAGGGGGGGCGGAGGAGGGCGGCGGGGGAGGGCGCGGGAGGGAGGAAGTCCGAGAGACAGAGCGAGCCGCGCTCCTGAGGGGAGACGTCGGGCTCGTCCCCGGGGTCCCGGCCGCGGTCCCCGCTCGCTCGCGCAGCCGCCCGGCGCCCGGCCGCTCCGGCTCCGCGGCCCGGAGGCCGCCGCGCAGGCCGGGCCCGAGGCCCGGGGAGGGATGCGCGGGGCGTCGCCTCCGGCCCGCGGCCGCCGCCAGAAGCCCCGGCGGAGCTGAGGGAGGCGACGGCGGAGCGCTGGCTCGGAGCGGCCGCGGCTGCAGCCCGGGCGGCGGGCTAGGGCGCCCGCCGGGCCTCTGGGTCGACCGCGCTCCCGCGCCTTCGCGCCCGGCCCCGGGCGCGCCCCCGCCGCCGGGCCCCGCTCCCGGGCCCCCGATGACCTCCGAGGGCGGGCCGCCGCCGGCCCCGCTCCGCCGCGCCCGCAGCCCGGGCCCCGGCGCGCTCCAGGCCGCCCTGATGAGCCCGCCGCCCGCCGCCGCCGCCGCCGCCCTGGAGGCCGCCTCGTCTTCGTCGTCGTCCGCCTCCTCCTCCGGCGCGGCCGGCGCGGCCCCGAACGCCTGCAAGAGCGCGGGCGGCGGCGGGGGCGCGGGCGGCGGCGGCGCGGGCGCCAAGAAGGCGAGCTCGGGGCTGCGGCGGCCCGAGAAGCCGCCCTACTCGTACATCGCGCTCATCGTCATGGCCATCCAGAGCTCGCCCGCCAAGCGCCTGACGCTCAGCGAGATCTACCAGTTCCTGCAGGCGCGCTTCCCCTTCTTCCGCGGCGCCTACCAGGGCTGGAAGAACTCCGTGCGCCACAATCTCTCGCTCAACGAGTGCTTCATCAAGCTGCCCAAGGGCCTCGGGCGGCCGGGCAAGGGCCACTACTGGACCATCGACCCGGCCAGCGAGTTCATGTTCGAGGAGGGCTCGTTCCGCCGCCGGCCGCGCGGCTTCAGGCGGAAGTGCCAGGCGCTCAAGCCCATGTACCACCGCGTGGTGAGCGGCCTGGGCTTCGGGGCCTCGCTGCTGCCGCAGGGCTTCGACTTCCAGGCGCCCCCATCGGCGCCGCTCGGCTGCCACGGGCAGGGCGGCTACGGCGGCCTCGACATGATGCCCGCGGGCTACGACGCGGGCGCCGGCGCCCCGGGCCACGCGCACCCGCACCACCACCACCACCACCACGTCCCGCACATGTCGCCCAACCCGGGCTCCACCTACATGGCCAGCTGCCCGGTGCCCGCCGGGCCCGGGGGCGTCGGCGCGGCCGGGGGCGGCGGCGGCGGCGGCGGCGGCGGCGGCGGCGGCGGCGGCGGGGACTACGGCCCGGACAGCAGCAGCAGCCCCGTGCCCTCGTCCCCGGCCGTGGCGAGCGCCATCGAGTGCCACTCGCCCTACACCAGCCCCGCGGCGCACTGGAGCTCGCCCGGCGCCTCGCCTTACCTCAAGCAGCCACCCGCCCTGACGCCGGGCGGCACCCCCGCGGCCCCGGCCGGCCTGCACACCAGCATGTCCACCTACTCGCTGGAGCAGAGCTACCTGCACCAGAACGCCCGCGAGGACCTCCCAGGTAACACGGGGCCTGGCCCCCGGGGCGTCGCCTCTAGGCCTCCCCGCTCTGGGTGGCCGAGGCCCAGGGGAAGCTGGCACCCTATGGGGGGTGGGGTCGGGGTCACCGGGCCTTCCCGGACAGTCTTGGCCCCTGCCGGGCCTCCAGAATTTTCACCCCTAGGAGGATGGAGTCAAGTGCCTGCGTCCTCGGGCTCTCCGAGTGTCCCCACGGACTGCAGGGCTCAAATCTCAGGCCTGACTTAGCTTAGGGAGAAGGCTTGTGGCCTTAGGGGACCTTGGCCAAGGCACTGTGGCTGCTTTCTTTTGTCTTTTTTTCAAATTGGTTTTGATGTGCTTTCACCCAAAAGTAAATGTCCAGAAGGGAGATGCTGGGTACCTGCCGTGTGCGTGGGGAGGGGCTCCGCTGGGCGAGGGTTGAGAGGAGGGAGGGGCGCCAGGAAAGCAGAGGGGTTCCAGGACCCTGCACAAAAGGGAAATGTTGCCAGGGAGGAGAGGCGCCAAGCGGTGCAGGAGTCGCCTGCCTCCCCCCACGGTGGACCCAAGTTGATGACATATGGGTCCGGCCTAGGCCAGCAGGACCTGGGGCCCGCAGCGAGGCTCCCCTGAGAAACGCCTGCCCGTTGGGCGCCCCTTGTCGTGTTGATGGTGTAAATTGTGTTGGTTGCAGATTATGAAAATTTATTGACTCGCCCAAGGCGGTGAAAGGTGGGAGGGGACAGATGGGGGTGGAGGAGGGAATTTGAATATTTAGCCAGGTTTATGGGGACAGTGGAGATAAACCCTTACATTAACCCCTCGGAGGCAGGCTGGTCTGCCCGGCAAGCGGGGGCTCTAGCTGACACTCACCCGCCCCGATTAGAAAAGGGTTCGCAGGACGACGACACCTACATTACATGTTCGTGCATCGGTGTGGGGCAGAGCGTCAGGGAGAAAGGAAGCCCAGAAATGGGCGAAAGATGTTGGTTCCCTGGACGGTGAAATTTCCCAAATAGGCCTTTTAAATGCGGGTCTCAGAGGTTAACTAAACAAAGACAGTCTGGGCAGGACCACACCGGAGAGGATTTTAGCCTGACTTAACCCACTGAGAGCGGAGTCTTGTTCAGTTTTATGGGAATTTCAACAAGTAACCAACACAGACGACCCTCCCCTCTTATTTTTTTTTTTTATCCCCCTGGGACGGGCTGTCAATCACTTCTGAGCCCTGGCGGCGCGCTCTGCGCTCTCCCGCCCACCCGCGCCCCTCCCGGCTCCCCGCTCCCCGCTCCCGCCGCCCTGCTCAGCCGCAACCCGGACTCCGAGGCGGGTCCTTGAAACTTCCGCGGCTGCCATGAAACACTTACCTCAACGTTCAAAATCGCGCAGAAATTGCCTTCTGACCATTTTGTGAGGCCGCCCTCGCCCCACGCCACACACCGCGCGCACGCACGGGTCCCAGAAGCGCGACTCTGTCTAGAGGAGAAGGGACACTGCCTCGCCAGCCCCCCGGGAGCTCGCGCACCCTGCAGGCCGAGTCTGGGAGCCCCGAGGAGGCCATGGCCCGGCCGGGACGCTCTGCTTCTCCCCACCCCCCAGCCGTGCTCTGGCTCCCGCCCCCTCGAACGCTCTTCCCCGCGGGGCTAGCTGGCGTCTCCCAGGCCGGGCCGCGGCCGACCGAGAGCCCAGGGCCCCTCGAGGAGCGGGAAGGCCGAGGAGGTGCCCCGAGCGCGCGCTCCCAGCACGACCCCCGGGCGGCCCATGCCCGCTTGCTCGGGGAGGCCCCGCGGCCTCTCTGCCTCCCGAGAACCTTTCAAGAAGGAGCCGGGCTCTTAGGTCCTTCGGTCCAATCAAAGCGCCGGCGCCGGGCCCGCCGGCTAGAGATGCGGGAACCGGCACCGCGAGGTGCTTTAACGCGGGGGCAAGCGCACCTGCGCGGCAGCGACGGCTCACGTCGGGGCGCGCGTTTGGCCACAGTCGGTGTTGCCGGGCGCTGATGGCGGGGCCGCCCGGTGGCTCAGCGAGCGCTGGATGCGGCCGGGCGAGGCGCCGCGGGCCGCCGGGTAAGGTCTTCGCGCGCGCAGAACGACCCGGCCCTGCACCCGCGTGGGCGGGCGGTCCCCGCCGCGCACGCGAGACTAGAAAGGCCTCGGGGAAAAGGGCCCAGCCCAGCCCGGCCCCAAGAGAGGCCCGGGCCGGGAGAAGCGCGGGGCCCAGCGAGCCGGAAGCCCGGCCAACTGCGCCCCCGGGCCGGAGGCGCCGAGAAAGCAAAAGCAAAAGTCGGCGCCCGGAGGCCTGGCTCAGGCCCGGGGAGAGGCTGCGGGCCGGCCCGGCTCTCCCAAAGGCTCCCCGCGCGGCAGAGGGGCCGCAGCCGAGCTCTCACCCAAGGGCAGGCGCTGCTCCCCGGGGGTCCCGCTTCCCTCGAGGCGCGACCCACAGAGATGCGCGCGTTTGTTCTCGGCCCTTCTCTGGCCGTGGGATTGTTTTCTGTCACCCCCCTGGCGCGCAGGGCCTGCTCCTCGGAGCCGGCTAGTTGGTTGGGAAATAAGGCAGGGGGGCTCGAAACCAGAAGCGGGGGAGACCGTGGTGTTTCGGGGGCAGGGGCTGGGCCTCGGCAGCACCGGCTGGAGCCCTGCGGGCAGGGACCGGGCCCAGGGGCTGTTAGAGCCCCGCCCAGCCTCTGGGAGTAACAGACACCCGGGCACGGAGAGCCTGGCTTGGCGGGGACCGTGCTCCGCGGCCCCGTGTAAACCAAAGGAGACCCCAAACCGGGATTCCTGAGTCGTCCTGTGGCCTACAGTTTGAAACTTTGAGAAGCTTCTGGGGCTGGGTTTCCTCTCGCAGTTTTACCGCAATAGACAAAAAGGCCAGCCCCCTTGCAGTCAAAAGTTGAATTAAGTTTTCAAAAATTATGTGCCCCGTCCTCAGCGGAAGAAACGTTTTCTGAAAAGGTTTCTTTTCTCCCTCCTCGCAGTGGGGCTCCCCCGATACCAGCACCACTCCACGCCGGTGTGCGACAGGAAAGACTTCGTCCTCAACTTTAACAGCATCTCCTCCTTCCACCCCTCGGCCAGCGGCCCCTACTACCACCACCACCACCACCAGAGCGTCTGCCAGGACATTAAGCCCTGTGTCATGTGAGCGGAGGGAGGGGCCGGGCCAGGCCCTCTCGCCCCCGGGGCGAGGCTGAGGCGGACTCCCCGAGCAGCGTGGCTGCAAGTAGCACATCAGTCACTTAGCCAGAGTCCCCAGACCAGGCAAGCATCCTGCGCTGAGGTTTGCATGCCGTTGGCAGAAGGACAGCCCCAAGGTAACGCCCCGAATTCGTGCAGGCTCCCAGAGAAGGGAGAACTCCGCTCCTTAGCCGAGGTGGTGAGAACTCACCACGCGGAAAACACAGGCATGGAACTCTGGGGGTTCCCTTGCCTTCAGTAATCAGGGTCTGAAACACGCAGAGGGGCTGTGTGTGTGTGTTTCTTTGTCTATGGAAAATGCGTGTGCTTTTCTAAAAGGCAGTGCCGAGCACAAGATTGCAAGAAAGCCTCATCTTGTTGCCTGGCTAAGGGGGAGAGCTGTGCCTTGCCAAGCACTACCTTTGGACGCAGGTGCCAAAGAACATGATCAAGGAGGTATTTAGCAACAATGTGTCTAGTTTAAGAAAGTGGTCTTCAGTATTGTGACAATACAACGTTTTTTACAAGGTTGTTTTCTACCACCATAGTTTAAAGATATTTTTATGACCTTCGTGTATACTCACACTTTGCTTGTATTTTAAAAGGAGGATATATTTGCACTTACGTATACTTTTACAGTTTGCCAAACTATTTTGGTGTAAAATTTTTTCAATAAAATGTATATAACAAATAGTTGCTGGGGGATCTCTTTCCTCCCCGGGCATCTGATCGCCAGGTCTCCTCACCAGCGGGCAGTGCAACTCTACACTGGGCGGGCTTTTTTTTCTAAGTCATGTAATTGACGTGGTGTGGGGTCTGGGCCTTGAGCAGCACAGGCCGCGTTCTGATTGTGGGTCTTCTCAGGAGAGAAAGAGAAGAAGAAACGTTTTCTATTATTTCTTTCCTTCACCCTCGCTCTTTCTGGCTAAACAAAAAACAGAAGGTGAAAGGAGCTTAAAAGAAAACCAGGCAGGATAAAGGCTTGAGGAAACCAAGTTTCGTGCCCCCTTTGTTGTCTTTCTTGTGCGCGCGGCGAGTTCTGCCCTCTGCTCTTTCCTTTCGCCACCAGCGCAGGGTGGAGTGATGGGGCAGAACATCACCCGGGGCTGCCCTCGGCCCGGCCGGGCTCCGAGCAAGGGGTAGGTGCCCAGTGCAAGGGCCCCGGCTCCTTGGGTGGCCGTCAGATCCCCTCGTCCAGAGGGGGAAGCCCGTGGAGGGTGTGGGCAGTCCCCGAGCATCAGGGACAGAAGCAGGACGAGATGTCTGTCCCCGCTCCGGTTCAGGCACAGCGCCGGCCCCCACTTGTCACCCTGTTAGTCACCCTGCTCCCTCCTCTCCCTCGCAAGGGAGTGATGCTTTCCCTCGGGATTCCCTCCGAGCCCTTTCCTTTCTCGCTTGGTTTCCTGAGGCTTCCCAATCACAGATGCTACAGGCAGAGCTGCTGAAGCTCTGGACAAAAAAGAAAGGAAACAGGCCGATGGGCATCAGCCCCGCCTGGTCTGACCAGCCCCGCAGACTCACGGGCAGCGCTGGCAACTATGGACCCGAGAGCGAGCAGAGAGGTTCTCCAGGTCTTGCTTTTGCTTTTGAGAACTCGCCTTCGAGTCTCATTCCCTGCAAGCACTGTCTCTCAGTCAGTCACCAGGAACGGATACCACTGGGTGGGTGTCTCCCACACAGGGATTTTGTATTCTGAGTGAGTTTCAGTCCAAAGACAGTCTCAGTAAAACATCTTGTTTTGAAAAGTCCTAACCATCTGCCTAATCTTTAGGCTTCCTTTCTATATTTTCCAAAATTAAGCAGGGATTTAAACATTTGTTGTGTCCCATTATCACATTTGCAGTTAAATAGGGATTTTTTTTTTCTTTTATTCGGGGCTACTTGGGGGCTGCTATAAATTATGAAGTCAGTCTCAGAGTTTGCTCTGACCACAGTGCTGTGTTTACATTCCTTCCGAAGCAGCCGGCATGGTCGTAATTTATATCCTAAACACTTGCACGTAACTTGTTTATACAGAGAATGACAGGACCTGGGAGGGAAGGCTGTGGCCGCCGGGCCTCGGCGAGCCCAGCGCGCCCCCTAGTGGTGCGAGGAGGCCCCGCGCATGGAGATGCAGGGTCCTTTATCCTATGCAGGAACTTTCCCAAAATGACCTGTTTTGGGGTGCTTTTCCCTACTCCTCCGACGTGGGGACGCCGGTCCTCTTTACAGATCCGCACAGGTGGACCTCGGAGATACTGTGGGCTTGGTTTGAGACCACCACAATAAATACTGCAATAAAGTGGGTCACACAAATTTTGGGTTTCCCCAGGCATATAAAAGTTATGGATACACTATGCTGGAGTCTATTAAGTGTGCAATAGCATTATGTCTAAAAAAACAATGTGCAGACCTTAATTTTAAAATACTTTATTGCTAAAAAATGCTAAACTTCGTCTGAGCCTTCAGCGAGTCACAGTAGTAATATCAAAGATCACTCATCACATATCACCATAATAAATATAATAATAATAAAGTTTGAAATATTGCAAGAATTACCAAAATGTGACACAGAGACACAGAGTGAGCAAATGCAATTGGAAAAAGTGACACCTTTTGCATGGCTCTATTGCAGGGTCGCCACAAACCTTCACTTTGTAAAAAACGCTCACTCTCTGGGAAGCCCACTAAAGTGAAGCCCAATAAGAAGAGGTGTGCCTGCACTAGGTCCTGGCTGCAGGGGTCCAAGCCATGGTCCCTGATTCTGGTTCCTTTCACACGTGCTCCCCAACGTCACATACAAGACCTTTGCATCTGGAGTGGCAGACACAGGTGCGGTGGCCCCAGTGTATCAGAATCACTTGGAGGGCTAGTGGAGCACAGGCTGCTGGGTCCACCCCTCCCTCCCCCACCCCGTTTCTCATCAGTCCATCTGGGGCGGGGCCCCAGAGCCTGCATTCCCAGTAAGCTTCCAGTTGATGCTGACAGTGTTGGTCTAGGAACCACACTTTGAAAACCACAGGTCCAGGAGGGCAGTTTGAATTATGGATATTTTACAGGTTCAGATGGGTGGGTATTAAGGCTTGTGCGTTCATTAGTTAAGCAAAGATCTGAAAAGGTTTTTCAAAAATAGTTTGTCCACAGAAAAACTATGATGGATTACTCTGTGATGGATTACTGGCCCCTGGGAAACATAAGGCCTAATTTTGAGCCCTGCACCAAGAAGTAGAAACTCCCCATTTTTATTCAAAGCAATGATATGTCTTGTTTTATTCTAGTAAACTTTGCAAAGAAAAGTCAGGTGGAATCACTAAAGTCTATCCACCTCGGTACTGTGAGTCTGGGTATGTACACAGCAGTGATGTCACAGTTCTCCAGATGGAGGGAGGTGGTGATTGGAGCAGGCAGGAAAAGGAATTCCTTTATTGGTGATAAAATCTTTAGAGGGTGGAACAGAGAGAAAGCAAAGGGGCGCTGCGACCTCAGTGACCCCCAGATACAGATGGGTCAGGCAGGACCCGGGGGGGTGGGGAGAGGGAGAGAGGGAAAGAGAGAGAGGAGAGATCTGCAGAGGAGTGTCTGAAAACATCTCAGGAGTTCCCGTCCCGACGTGAGCAGAGAAGCCTTTGAAGCTGGGCTGCCATCCTGTGAGGCCACCGCCATCTCCCCAGGCCTCCAGGGCCAAGGCATTGGTTGTAAAGCCCACGTACTTCTGTTTTCCTTGGCTTCTGCCTGGATTCTGGGGAAGTAAGTGAATTCTCTAGTTGTGCGTGCTCAAATTTTCTGAACTGCTGCAGCAGCGTCCAGAGCATTTGGAGAGAATCATCTTGACTTACATTTTAGAAAGTGGAAGTCTGATTTCTGGGGGAAATCTTCAGGTATTAGATGGAATTAGCGCCTCCTTCCCAAAAGAAAAACCCCTTTGTAGATTCCTGTATACCTAATTACTGTGCATCATGGTGATTAATTCAAAACAGGCACCGGCTTATTTAGCATGGAAATATATTTTAATATATTTGATCAGAACGGAAATACATTTTACCAAACCTGTCTCCATGAAACTCTATCTGAGCAAGGACAAACACCCCAGATGCAGACACTGGGCCAGGGAAGACCACAGCTCACGGACGTCAAGCTCAGTTGGGAAAAAATGAAAGTGCTGGAAGTTCTTCTGGAGTTCAGAGCGCCCTGGGTCCGCAGCAATTGTCTCTCGGGTCCCCGGGGGACGCGAGGGGCCCAGGGCTGGACCGCCAGTCCTCGCGGCCTGAGTGTGCAGGAGAGAAGAAGGGGCCCGGGGGCAGCAGGGAGGCTGGTGCCCTCCAGGCATTCCCTGCGGAAGGGCCCCCTGCTACCCCCCCAGCCCAGGAGCTGCTGTCTCACAGACGAAGAGACGTGGAGCGCGGCCTTGGCCACGGCCAGGCAGGGACTCTGTCCCCCGACGGCACTGCGCCACCCAGAACGGGCGGAGCTCCCCGGAATCACAAGCTGCTCCCATTTTGGTGAGTCTAGGGGCCTCTGTTTTCCATCTCATCTTCGATCCCTGAAGGCAGCCCTCGGCTACATCACTGGGACTTTGTCCAGGACCGCTTTGTCCACGAGGCGGTGTCCCCTCACTGGGGGCTCCTCTCCCCTGCGTGACCCCTGTCACGGGTTTCCCTCACTCCGTCCACCCCAGCAACGAACAGGCAGACGCAGCAGTAAGTCGTGTGGGGTGAGTGGCTGAACCGCAGGACGACCCCTGCTAACGGCTCTTCTTCCAGAAGGAAAAGAACCTCCATCAGGAAAGAATCACTTTACTGGGTTGAAATTCCAGGTGACCAGGCTGTTCTTTGGTCCAGAAGGAGCAAGTCAGTGGCTGTTACTCGGTGATTTGTACACACAGCGGCGGGTCACAGCCCCAGAGCCTGGCAGGGGGGGCCTGGGGAGCTTTAAAAACCGCCCAAGTCACCCCCGGCCAGCAAAGCTGGCTCCCCCGGGGGCCCGGCCTCGGTGGTGCCCAGAAGGCCCCCAGCTGCCTCGGCTGCTCAGGCGGGATTGACAACCGCTAATGAACGCTATCTTGTTTATGTTTCACAGAAATCCTTTAAGGAAGGCCTTATCGTCACGGTCTTGCAGAAGAGAAAAGGCTGCCCAGCTGTGTTTAGCTGGGGTCCACACCAGTGCCCTGTCTGTAAAGCAAGGGTCCCCCACCCTGGCACACCGCCTGCCACCTGGGCAGCTTCGGCAGATCTGTGCCCAGCCCCCCACGTGGTCACACAGAATCTCCGAGGGGCGGACGGGGCGGCTCTGGCCCCCGCTCCCCGCAGGGAAAGGGGACACTGCCCCGCGGCCGCCATGTGTAACTTCACAGTAATCAGTTACACCAGTTCTTCCTGAGTCGGGGTGGGAGAGGCACAGACGGGAGGAGGGGAGGACGGGCGGGGGGTGACACGGGGAAGGACCAGCCAGGAGGGACTGAGGCCCTCGCCCTCCCCTGGGCTGCCTGGGCTGGCCGAACCAAGCTGTGCCGACCCACGGCATCAGTAAGGACACAGGGTCCCCAGCCCCTGTGCAGCAGCAATACTCCAGCAATAGGGGCCAAGTAGGGGATCCCCCAACTGACTGGGAGAGCCAAACAAAGGCTGCCTGGTGCCCAGGCCAGGAGCATCAGAGCCAATGCTTAAAGAGCACACATGGGCAGACGGGCACACACACATATACATGTAGACGTACAGATGCACATGGCCACACATAGACAGATGCACCCATAGACACACATGGAGACATATAGACACCTACACAGTCTTCTATTCAGTTGGGGTCCCAACCCCAAGTACTGAGATGCTGACATTTGATTACACCTGCCATCTTTCCAAATCTCCAAATTGACCACAACAGTTTAATAATCAACTTCTGAGGTTTCCTTTTCTAAAGGCAGGAATTTCCCCCTCCTCTAATTCTAGAAGCATAAAAACAGCCTCTTTTCAATTGTTGCTTTTGTTTTCAAAGGCTAAGCCGAGCCCCCTGCCAAAGGCAAGTCCACGGGCTGGAACCACGGCGCAGGGCAAAGTTGTTTAAGACACGAATGGCACTTGGAGGGGCCCTGGCCGCTCCTCGAAGGGGCGAGGTCCACGTGGTCTCTGCACCGTCCTCCTGTGAGCCCTGGGCGTCCCCTGTGGCGACGAGAACAGGTCTGGGGAGCGGGGGAAGACCTCTTTCTTTTGGATGACACTCCTTCACAGCAGGCCCCAAGCCCCGAGAGGAAACAGGCAGGTGGCGGGCAGGGGGACCTCCGTCTAGGTATGAATCAACCAGTGAACTTCTGACACCAGCTAAAGATGCTGCCCCAGCCTTGGGGGTTCCCTGGTAGAGGCAGCTGGCCTGCAGACAAACTAAAGCCCACAGACAGTCCCCTCCCGACAGTGGGGCGAAACCCTGTTCCTTTGCCTGCCCTGGAACTCGCTCCTGGAGAAAGTTCACACACTAAGGAAAATACCCCCAGAGGTCTTCAGACGGCCTCTCCCACTGGCGTCCGTGAGTGCCCCCCCCCCCGAGCAGCAGCCTGACTCCCTGCACAGAGACAGACAGACAGAGCTCACTGGACCCTAGCCCTGCCGCTGTGGCATCACTTACATTGTCTGGGCCTCCGTTGCCTAACCTGGGCAACAGGGTACTGGTACCCGTCTCCAGTGTTGGTGGGATGATTACAGGGGCTACAGAGCAGCTAGGTCCTGGCACACGGTACAAAGAAGCAGGGCCTGGTACAGCTGCAGAAGGCCCAGCCTTCTCCCTGGGGATGGTCCTGAGCAGGGACAGAAGGATGGCTGTGTCCAGTGCCTGCGCAGGCCGGGTTATAAGGCTATTGTCTTAGTTTGCTGGGGCTGCCGTAACAAAGTACCATGAATCAGGTGGTTTAAACAACAGGAATTTATTTTTTCACAGTCCTGGGCCAGAAGTCCAAAACCAAGACGTTTCAAGGGGCTGGTTCCTCTGAAGCCTCCCCTTGGCTTGTAGACGCCGCCTTCTCCCTGTGTCTTCATGTCATCTTCCTTCTGTGCATGTCTGTCTCTGTGTCCAGATGTCCTCATGTTATAAGGACCCCAGTCATATTGGATCAGGGCCCACCTACATGACCTTACTGTGACTTGATTACCTCTGTAGAGACTCCATCTCCCAATAAGGTCACCAGGGGATTAGGACTCCAACGTGACTTTGGGGACACAATTCATCCCGTAACAGCTGTAAACCAAGCTCAGAGCTGAACAGAAACACACTTGATTTCTTACGGTTCCCCCCACCTCCACTGTCCAGGCAGCTCCAGGCTGAGCCAGCTCTCCGAAGGATGCTGAGGGGAGCTGGGCCATCCAAGCGTGGCCTTCCCCTCCATCTACCCGCTGCATGGCCAGAAGCTAGGTTTTGTTTCCTTTGGGGAGCAGAGTCCCCCCCGCCAGCCAGCCTGCATTCTTTGGGCAGAGCCTCCAAGATACGACCCCACCATTCCCTGGGGGCGTGCTAGCCCTGAAGCTGCATCAGACGCAGGCCCTGCATCCAGGATCACACCTCCCAAAAGAGAAAGGCTGGGGAAAAGGCTCTTTCCTTTCTGAACTGGGGAAGAGCTAGTGTCATTAGCACAGTGTCATGAAGATGGAGTGTTAGGAAAAGCAGCTGGCGGGCCCCAGACGCATGATCTGTGGTCCTCAAGATAGTCTTTGAGGTTCAAGTTACTAAACCCGTTTCCTAGATGACAAACTTGCTCACCATTATACCAGTAACTGGGAAGGCTGAACTCCCAACCTGGATCCACCCGGCTCCACACATCTGACTTGGGGGGTCGGCAAAGAACGGGGGAGGGGGGGAGCCACAGGGGAGGGGGTTCACTGGAGGGCAGGCAGGCCCAGCGTGCCAGGGCATCTGGCAATCCACGAGGTGCCCATGGTACGTCAGGGCGTGTGTCCAGGAACCTCCAGGGCACAGCCTAGACCATGCAGACACCGTGTTCTCATCACACAAGAAGGAATGGACCCCGAGAGGGCCTCCAGGGCCCCCCGCACCCGACCCAAGCTCCCATGAGAACCAGCACACGTCAGCCCCCGACGTCCCACTGTCGGCGAGACGGCTCTCTGGGATCTGAGCTGAGACGGTTCTGCCCCACCCTCAAGCCAGCTTCTCACCCAGCGCCAGGGTATCGGCAGGACTCCCAGGCCTGGTGGGAGGGGAGGTGGGAGCCGGCCCATCTGAAAGCTGCTCCCGGGGAGAGGAGAACCGGCCGCCACATCCACAGGTCTGGCCCAGACTCGCAAGGACTCGGACTCTGCTCCCCACGTTTCCTCTGAGAGCTGCAATGTCCCCACAGGCTCAGGGACAAGACCTGCCCTTGGAGGGACCCCTGGGAGGGGGCCCAGCCGATGCCCCCCGGGAATGAGCCCTCCTCCTGCCCGTCCTCTGCCGAAGCCCAGCGGCAGCTCCACCAGCCTCCCTGCCGCCCTTCCAGGACCAGAGCAGGGGCTGAGTCATTGAGGGCATTAATTTGGAAAACAAGATCACAAAAGCAAGAAAGAAACCACAATTTTATTAACAATCACATGCAGAATGAGGTCAAAGTTACAACTTTCATTTTTCTTCCCCAAATTCAGTGCTGGCATCAGATGAGGCTTTTCAGAGTTTCCAAGGGAAGGAGAGGTAATGGCAGGGAAACGCGGAAGGTTTGTTCTGGGACTTTGTTCCCTTTACCATCAAAGCACAGATGAAAAAGTCAAATCTGATTTAACTGTTGTGTGCAGGACAGGCTTTTTAGAACAGATGAGGGTACAGGGATGCTCTCTCAGGCACTGAGAGCCTGAAAGCAAGCGGGTCCTGGTGGGAAAGAGCTCAAGGTGGAAACGAAGCCCTCCAGGCCGCAGGGCTGGCTACCTGGGCCCTGGAGGGAGGGTGGGAGACCGGGACCCTCGTGGAGCCGTGCCTTGAAGACCACCCGGTTCTGGCAGTTTTTAACAGCAGCCCCTGACTCTCCGGCAGAAGCCCAGCACGGGGCGGCGGCCGGCTTTGTTGTCCTGCCTTCCTGCCGCCCTCTTCCGCAGGCTGCCTCTGTCACTGCGTTGTTTGATATTTTCAGATCCGGCCTGAGGCAGATGATGGGGCCACAGGAGAATCCGTCAGGGTGTCTTGTTTGGTTTGGAAATATTTAAATGTCTGCTGCATTTCCTCTGAGAGGGGAAGAGCCAGGGCCTGGGGGAGAGCCCTGCCCTCTGGCCGTAGCCTGCCCAGCGCCCTCCGCTTGCACCCACCCTCGGCACCCAGGGACACTGCAGCCCTCCCAGACACCGCCCACGACCTCTCTGCAGGCAGCTGACCCGGCTCGTCACTCTTCTTAAGCCAACGTCGCGATCGTTCATGATTACAGAAACCTTCTCGGCTCCTGGAGAAATCACCCGCACGGCATTAAGCTCCGTGGTGAGACACATGTTTTCCATAGATTTTAAATGCTAGTGGCCACTGCAGATGAACAGAGCCTTTGAGAACGAAAAGCGTGTAATTAAGACATAATCTCTCCTGCTTTGTAACATATGAAGCAGTAAATGGCTACGGAGACTGATTCAGTTCTCCGGCTTCCCCTTGGCACGTGAGTGCCCTGCACGCCACGGGAAGCCACAGGTTCTAAGGCCTCGGTGACCGTCACCACGTCCCAGCCCACGGCCAGGCCGATTGCAGCCCAGGGCACGCCCCTCCCGGCTCTGAGATTGACACGAAGGCCCCCGTCCGAGCCCCGTCTGGCTAGGCGGACAGAGGGAAGTGGGAGCGCAGGATCTGAGGCTGATTAACTGAGATGGAGTGAAATAGTGACCAAGGCAAAGGCTGGTGGTAAAGGAGGCCTGACTGCAGACACACTCGGGTCACCACCCCCCGCCTGCCTCAGGAGCAGCCCTGACTTTGGGGGAAGGCACAGCATGGTTTTCCCATGTTCTGCCTTTGTCGCGTTAAGGGCTCTTCACTCTGTGCCTCTCCAGGTGGGGGGCATCCCATCATTTCCCGTTTCTCCAGGCGGAGGGGCCACCCGGGCCGTGGCGGATCGCCAAGCCCCTGGCTTCGCCCCCATGGCCCATGCAGAGTCTCTGCACCGAGGTTCGTGCCAGAGGCTGTAACCTTAATCTCGCTGCTGAAGTCTTAGCAGAAGCCCTCTCTACGAAGCGACATTCAGGAGAGATTTCCAAGATGTGCAGCTCATCTGGCCCACGTTCCACCCCCCCCCGACGCCAGCCCACCCGGGAGCTGAGGGCCTGGGAAAGACGCGTCCACACATGTGGAGTCGCCGCGCTGAGCGGTGCCCGGGCCGCGGGACGCTGCAGGGACGTCGCGCTCGGCGGACGGGCGGCGGTTGGTAAGGACAGGATGCGTCCCCCTCCACCGGACAGCCCGCCAGCACTGCTTTGCTTCTAACCCGTGGACTTGGGATCACACGAGCGGTGGGCACATCTAGCTCCGGCCACAGGAAGATTCCCGAGCTGCCCCCCTCCAGCCGCCAGCCCCACTTGGTCTGCAGGTCGCAGGCCCTAGCGCCCTCCCTCCCCCACTTCCTCTCTCCTGTTAAATTCATCTCTGCAAGCGGCCCCAACCTTTCTTTCTTTGTTTTTTCTCCTTATCTTGGAAAGCTTCTGTTTTAATTTTTAGCTTTTTGACTCGTTACCGTATGCTTTAAATCGTACTCCAGTTCTTCATGGACGCACGCACATCCCGGACGGGCAGGGGGTCCGCTGGTACAGAGAGTGACAACTAAACCCCTCTGGCCCTGCCCGACCCTCACCCCCAGCAGGCGGTCTCAGGGCCAACCTGCACACGTATAAGCATAAAGGTGTGAATGAATTTTTATCATTTCGGTGTGCACCAAAACTAAATAAAGTTTTCTCCAGCTTTGCAGCTGGTTATTTCCTTCTCATTCTCGTGCACTTGCAGATAAGACCTTAGAGGTCTTGCTGAAAAGAGCTGTGAGTTTTCTTAAAAGCACACATATGCCCACAAAATTGCTTTCCTAGTGTGCGGAAGTAGACTGCACCTTTTCTGCCTGAACGGTTACCAGAGAGCTCAGATTCAAGGTCCAGAAAGAGCGCAGAAGCCGGGGAGCCCGCTGCAGGGGAGCTGGGTCCCAGAGAGCCCGGCCAGAGGAGGCGACCCCGGCTGCGGCCTGTACCCCTCGGCCCGCTAGGATCTGTGGGCTGCGGGGAGGATGCTGCGTGAGGGAAGCTAGGATTTACGCAGTAAGAGGGTGAAGCTTCACATGGACACAGGTGCCAGGGGCAGGGTCTGCACCAGCGGAACGAAGAAGGAGAGGACGGGCTGCCCCACCCCCGACACCCACTCCCCCAGGCAGCCGGCGCTCCAGGTGCAGCAAGCATCCGAGTCTGAACACACCAAAACCTCGGATGACGGCGACCTCGCGGACTCCTGATGAAACGATCCCCCGAGTCCCCGCTGACCACGGACATGAGCATCCTGTCTCCATGGCAACCAGGTTATCGTCATCCCACTCAGTGCCAGCTCACCCTCCCCGTTGAAAAGGGAGATGTTTGCCACGGGGCTGCTGCCACCGCCGTCCCCCAGGGCATCGCTGCCTCTGCAAGGCCAGAGCCACAAGGCCGAGGAGGAACTCAGCTAGCTGACAAAGCAGCCGGGACGCCGTGCGGCTTAAACTCCATCACCTCCTTTCTCTTCTCCTCACTTTTCCAACCTCAAAGGTTCACTGCTTCTGGGAGTCCCATGTGACTAAGAGGGGTACACACAGACGAATTCTTAAGCCCATAACTTAAGCTCCTCAAAAGCTACTGTTTTCACTCATCGTTACAAAATTTTTTTAAACATTAATTAAAGTTTGAAAAAAAAGAAAACAAATCACCTAGAACCCACACTTTCAGCGATTTAAACAATGGGCACAGAAGGAACAAGAAGGGCAGGAGTGACTCAGCAGGAGCCCTGCCCCCGGCAGCTGGTGGTAGATGGGCCACAAATCCAAACTATTATGTAAAATCTCCCACTTTTTAAATATTGGCTCATAGTATTTTTTTAAACACTGAGCCCTCTAAATTATATACCAGCTTTGGTATATAATTTTGCATCCACACAAAGAGTGAACAGAAGAAATTGGGGAGCCTACATATTTTTGCAATTTTAATAATCAGAACATATTTGAAGAAATATTCTCCATAATGTGAACGGGTCTTAGACCTCCGAACTTATTAAGAGGACATTGAAATAATGATGTATCTAAAGAAAAGATGGGGGTGAATCTCCTCATCATACATTTCTACCAGGAAAACACCATTGTCTCATGCATATAATTTAGAACTCATCTTTACCATGAGACGTCTACTTGCAGCATAAGTGCACATCGATGGAGGATGAAATTGAGACCATTCTTGGACAAACAATGAAGTCACGATGACAACATAGGCCAGGACTCCTGGGGCCCACACAACTGGAAGAACAGCTTTGAAGGAGTAGTCAATTATAAGAAAAAAAGTCCCTTTTCAATGCTGCAGCTGAAGGAAGTAAGCTGTAGCTCATGTCATAAGTGAATGTCACCGTGCAGTGTCGCCAAGAGATGTCCGTCTTGACAGTGAGGGGAGGAGATGGCCGTGCCGAGCACAGACAGCGGCGGGTGTCGCCGTGACTTGGAGCCGGGGGTTAGTTTATTCACAAGTCGAGCTCACTCAGGTGCTGGAGTTTATCCGTTCCTGACTCCGTGGCATCTTAGACCCTGGGCATATGGAGACAAGCAGAATTGGTGTGGGCCTCACTCCCATAGAGCACGTGGCCTGATGGAAGCTGTGAAATAAACCCAGTATCCAAACACCTACCTAATTGTAAAAAAAGTGATGATGAGTGCCGCACAGGCACTGGGCAGCCCATGGAAACGCCGTGGGTCCTGCCTGAAAATAAATGGGAAAAACCCAGACAACCAACCACAGGGGCTGTGCTTGGCACCCAATTCGCAGCCCAGGACTCTTGGCTGAGGCTGTTAAGGCATAAAGGTCCTTCAGGGGAAAACCTGAAAGCTGAAGGTGGAAGTATCATGTGAATATTGAGATGTCATTAAAAGCAATTATACCCGAGACAGAGTTAGGATGCCCCAAACAGATCACATCAAGGAAGATCTTTTTTTTTTTTTAATTATTTATTTATTTTTGGCTGCGTTGGGTCTTTGTTGCTGCGCGCGGGCTTTCTCTAGTTGCAGAGAGCGGGGGCTACTCTTCTTTGCGGTGCACGGGCTTCTCATTGCGGTGGCTTCTCTTGTTGCAGAGTACAGGCTCTAGGCACGCGGACTTCAGTAGTTGTGGCACGCAGGCTCAGTAGTTGTGGCGCATGGGCTTAGTTGCTCCACGGCATGTGGGATCTTCCCAGACCAGGGCTCGAACCCATGTCCCCTGCATTGGCAGGCGGATTCTTAACCACTGCGCCACCAGGGAAGTCCCCAAGGAAGATCATTTTTTATAGCAATGACCATGCACATGGGGCCACCCTCACCGTCGTAAACCCAAGCTGGACGGGATTTTGTAATTGACCCTGGAGACCGTCCCCCACCCCCAGGATGAGGAAGCCTCCATCCACCCCCAGACGATTTATGAGGTACCTGCCTTCCATCCTGAGCTTACAATCTACCGTCACCAAAAATGACTTGCTATTGAGACAGACAACCAACCCTTGACTGTAAAACAGGAGCTGAATAAAGATTTGTTTTGTTTCCTGCTATGCAGGCTTGAGTAAGGGATGAAGTGCTAGAGAGTGTGAAGCCGGCAGAGCATCCTCAGGCCGACTCCAGGTGCGGGGTCCTCTCTGGATCCCCCTCTGCCTGCTTTACGGATGGAGGTGAGAGTCAGGCCGTGTGATGTTCACGTCAACTCCGATCGGTAAACAGGACTCTGGCTCTGTTCCCTCCCTAGGCCGTTCCATTGCCAATCACAATATGGTTCTAGCAAAGGTGCCAGAAAATATGCAGGTTAGTGCTTCTTAGAGTTTCTTCTCAAGATCCGCGGTCCAACCACTGCAGTCGCGGGAAAGCCCAGGCCGAGCCTGTCGACCCTGACAGCCAGCAAGTCCCTCCACGAAGCCATAGAGGTGTCGGGAGGTGGGAAACACGGACTTAAAGACGACAGACTTGATGCTCTTAATCCTCGTCAGTATGAGGCTATGAAACAGGTTGTTGTGCAGACTAAACAAGGGGATTCAGGTCGAGTGGTGCCAACAGTTCCAGGCACATAGTATATGCTCAGTAAGCTCTGCCCGGGTCATAATTCCCTGCTCCCCGTTGGCTGGCAAGTCCTGAACTTCTCTGGCCTTTCCTCATCAAAAGCTAAGGGAGGGGGCCAGGCGGTCTCTGAATGTCTTCCTGGCTCTAAACCTCTAGAACTAGGGGACAAGAGCCTGTCTCAAGGGCTTTCAGAAAGAAACCTCTTCTGAGGTTATAGGGCCCACGTAAAGGTCTCAATTTCCAGGACAAAATAGGGAGTGTGGCTCCACCGGCCTCGTTTGATGCCAAGATCTGGTGCAACCCCGAGGCTAGTGTGGGGTCATAAGTACCTTGGCCAATGCAGCTGACAGGAAGCACCCCCAGTCCTACACTCAACAGGACGAAAAGTGAGTAACTCCTAAGTTGTCACATTTGTGTAGGTAACAGTTTTTATCTTTGTAGTAGTTACCACTGTCAAACACCTGTATGTGCTAAATACCATAGCCGATGCTGTGTAACATTTTCTTTAATCTTCCCAATAACTCTTCAGGTAGACCTGTATTGCTAGGAAACAAGGCTCAGAGTGGGCAAGCCACTCGCCTGAGGACACAGGGCTATGACCTCCACGCTCAGTGGTATGGCTGGAATTACGCCCAAGTCTCTGGGGCTGCAAAAGCCCCTCTCTTTTCCCATCTCATGCCCCAGACACTTGTTAAATGTTTTCGCAGCAGGGACTTTCACTGGCGTGCATGAAACAGCAGCTCCTCGACCACAGCCACTGGCGACCCCAGGCGGCAGGTGCAGGGAGGGGGGACACTGTGGGCAGTGGTCCTGCTCAGGCAGGTCACGGGGCGGCGGCAGGGCTCAGCTGGGACGCGAGGCCCTCCAGGGGGTCACCGCCCTCCGTGGGAAACAGAGAGGCCGAGGATGCTGGCCGCACAGGGGGGACAGCCACGTCGCAAATTCCTTCCCCCCGTGGCTGCTCATGGCTGGAAAGACAAGCCTGCCAGTGTCGTCCACCCCCAACGTGAAAGGAGCCCCGAGCCCTGGAGGACGGACCACCCGGGAGAAGCCTAGTCAGGATCAGGCCTCCCAGCACCGAGGCGGACCAGGCGCTCCACGATGAGAAAGACTCCACCGTGAAAGGCTTTCCAAACCCCCCATGGCCCGAGCAGAAGCCACGCCACCACGGGAGCGGGGAGAGGCGGTCTGGGGGCGACCTGCCCGCAGCACTCTGGGGACACCCACCCGCCCGCCCCCCAGCGGGCCTCGTCCTCCTCCCTCAAAACCTGCTTCCCTGCCCATCCCCCCTCGAGCCCCGCATCACCCTGCCTCACCCCCCGGCCCGGGTCGCCGTGCACTCTGCCGCCGACACCTCAGGACGCACGGAACACGGGCTGTGTGTGTAGCAGACCCTGCTTCCACCCAGGGGCAGTGTCAACAGCTGGTTTTCACGGGTGAGCTGGGTGAGGCTCAGGGGTCCCTGACTTGACCGTGGCCACAGAGCACGTGACTGCAGAATCGGGCTTCCAGGCCATGACAGGGGGCCCCACCCGGCTGGAGAATAGATATAAACCTAGGACAAGCTCAGCCATGGAAAGGACCATCCAAAAGCAAATATGTGCCCACGCGTGGCCCTGAGCTTCTGTGAAATTCCCATGAGGCCAGGCACGCAGCAGCAGATAGGATTTGGGGACCAGTGGCCGTAGGGCCATTTGAAGGGTTTGCTTTCGGAAGAAGGTCTGAGCTCTTCCCCACGCCCACCAGCTTCATGACTCGGCAGGTCACACTGAGCCTCAGTTTCCTCGTCTTCAAAATTGGCACGATCATCGCTCCTTGGGGGGTGTTTGTGTGTATTATATAATTCACGTGAAAACATCCATCGCAGAGCCAGGCAGCTGGCGTGAAATACACGCCCACTGAAAAGGCGTTCATTAAGAGCATTATTGAGATCATTCACCTACCACTCGAAGTGCACAACCCAGTGGCTTTTAGGATATTCACAGAGTTGTGCAACCATCACCACAATAGACTTTAGAGCATTGTCATCACCCCAAATAGAACCTCTGTACCCCTCAGCCCTCACTCCCTTTCTGTCCCAGCACCCCTACCCCAGCCCGAGGCAACCGCTAATCCACTTCCTATCTCTGGGTTTGTCTAGTCCGGACCATTTCCTGAAAATGGGATCATACAATGTATGTCTTCTTTCACTCAGCATTGTGTTTTCAAGAGTCATCCATGTTGTCTCAGTGCATTTGTTTTATTGTTGAATCATTTCATTTTATGAATATACTATATAGTATCTATCCATTCATCACTTGTTGGGTATTTGGGTTATTCCCATTTATTGGCTATTATGAACAATGCCGCTATGAATATTCAGGCATAAGATTTTGTGTGGACATATATTTTCCTTTCTTTTGTGTACATACCTAGGAGTGGAATGTCTGCAACATATGGTCACTCTACGTTTAAGCTTTTGAGGAACCACCAAAAGGTTTTCAAAAGAGGCCGCTCCACTTTACATTCTCACCAGCGATATATAAGGGTTGCAATTTCTCCACATCCCTGTCAACACTTGTCATTGTTTGTCTTTTCGTGTATAGCCATCCTTCTGGATGCGAAGTGGTACCTCACTGTGCTTTTTATTTGCATTTTTCTGATGGCTAATGATGTTGAGCATCTTCTCATGTGCTTATTGTTCGTTTGTACATCTTCTTTGAGAACTGTCCTTTCTGATCCTTTGTCCATTTTTAATTGAGTTATCTTTTTATTATTAACTTGTTCTTTATATTGGCTATAAGACCCTTATCAGATACACGGTTTCAAAATATTTTCTCCTATTCTGTAGGTTGCCTTTTCACTTTCTTAGAGATTTCATTTGCAGCACAAATGTTTTTAATTTTAATGAAGTCCAACGCATCAATTTTATCTCTTCTCACTTGTGCTGTGTGTGCTATAACTAAGAAGGGTTTGCCTAACTCCAAAATCACAAGATTTACACCTACGTTTTCTTCTAAGGGTTTTATAGTTTTAGTCTTATATTTAGGTCTTTGGTTCATTTTTAGTTCATTTTTTATGTGGTGTGAAGTACGAAGGGGTCCAGCCTTCATTCTTTTGCACAATTTGATAAAAAGACCACTCTTTCCCTCATTGAATTGCCTTGGCGCTCTTGTCCACAATCAACTGACCATAAATGTTGGTCTGATTTATGGATCTTGAACCCTGTCCCACTGGCCTACACGTTTGTCCTTATGCCAGCACCACACTGCCTGATAATTATAACTTTGTAGTAAATTTGAAATCAGGAAGTATGAATTCTCCAACTTTGTTCTTCTTTTTCAAGAATGTTTGACCACCTGAGTCAGTCCTTGCATTTCCATATGAGTTTTACGATCAGCTTGTCAATTTCTGTAACAAAGCCAGCTACAATTTTGATAGGGATTGCATTTAATATGCAGATCAATTTGGGTAGTATTGTCATCTTATCAATATTAAATCTTCCAACCCATAAACATGGGATGTCTTTCCATTGATTTAGGTCTTCTTCAATCTCTTTTACCCACGTTTTGTGGTTTTCAGAGGATAAGTCTTACATTCTTTTGTTAAATTTATTCCTAAATTCTTTTGGATATGAAAATTTGGATTCTTGTAAATGAAATTGTTTTATTAATCTCATTTTCAGATTGTTAATTTCTAGTGCATAGAAATATAATTGATTTTGCATATTGCTCTTGTACCCTGCAATCTTGCTTGAATTTCAACTGAAAAAAAGGCCAAAGGAAAGTAGACTATGATACCAGGAGGCTGAGGGGCAACTCTGTTTTTTATTGAAGACAGAAGGGCTACTGGGAGAAATCACTCAGATTCCTGCACCGAGGCAGCCCTGCTACCGCAGAAGAATTAGGAAATGTGTTTGCTTGTTTATTCATTAAACAGGTATTTACTGAGGACCTTCTATGAGCCAGTCTGCCTGGGTTTAAATGCCGGGTCTGCCACTGGGCGGGACTGACCTGCTCATGGCTCAGCTCCCCTCCTATAAAATGTGGGGAATAGCCCCTGGAATAATGGTAAGATCTTTCTGAGGGATAAACGAAGGCCCTAGACGGTGTCTGCCTTCGCAGGTCTTAGCTCGTATTTTTATTACGCCCAGACACTAGACTCAAAAGTGAACAAAGACAACATTCCTGCACTCACGGAGCTTATATTTTAATGGCAGGGAGGGGTGCGCAGGAAGGGAAACAGACAAAGAGATAGAGCAACAAAGATGTCCAGTGGTGACAAATGCGTTGAAGAAGAGTAAAGCATGGGGAGAGGGGGAGACATCTCAGGTGGGGCAGGTTGGACTTCCCAGGTGAATGGACGTAGCAGTAGGGACCTGGAAAGGGCGAGGGAGCCAGCCCAGAGCAGGACCTTCCAGAGGAAGGGACAGTCAGTGCAAAGCCCTTGAGCAGGGACGGGATGCCATGGGGCGGGGTCTGAGGTGTGCTGGGTGCAGAGGTGGGACAGGGAACAGCCGGGCCAGGGCGAAGGTGCGAGGGAGTGCGGCCAAGGGCCCCATGGGGCAGGAAGGAAGCCCACCTTCTCACACAGGGCTCCCCACTAGGGAGACGGACCGGCCATCTCGCTGGGTGATGGACCACAGCGAAAGGACGGCAGCTGTGCAGTGTTTTCCACAGCCCTGGAGATGGCCCAGCTCTGGCTCCCAAGGCTGTGCTTGGCAGGTGGCCGGCCAGGCAGGTCTAAGGCCGCACTCAGGCCTGGTGCCCTGTGCTGGGCCCCCTCCTCGCCAGCTCCCGTGACGGGTCTGTCTAAGCCAAGGCTTCCTTCCAGGGTGGCAGGAGCAGTCGGGGTGGGTCCCGGAGGCCTCGTTTTAAACTCTGAACAGCATCACTTGTGCTGCAATCCATCCATCATCACAGCAAACCCCGGGGCCGGCCAGAGCGCGGATGGGGATGGGGAGATGCGTCTTTGCAAGAGGTGTGTCGGGCATCAGAGGAGGCCGATGGGACCACTGCTCCTGAAAGCAGAGAGAGCAGATGCAGGTCCGCCCACCTCTTCACCTCGAGACCAATAATGATGCGTACCTTCTACTGCAGTTCTCGCCGGGGACTTCTTTTCAGCCTTTCCCGGATCAAGGAGGCACGCCTTGGCCAGGGCTCCTTGAAGAGCCGGCGTTTTCCTAAACCCAGTCTTTCCTTTTGAGGTTTTGACATCTTGCATTCTGCTCTTTTCCCCCTGAGCCTGGTGACCTGGGCGGTGCCATCGAGTGATTCTGAATGTTTGGGCTGAAGCGTGGAAAGGTCCTCACTGCAGGTGGGTATCAGGGCCAAGTGATTTCTGGAAGGTTCTGCGCTGAGACCTGGCCTGGTCCTGACCACCGTCCAGCGCTAGTGCCCGCAGGCAGTGAGATTACATTTAATCAGTAGATTCCAAATTAGAATATGGAGGTCAGGGCTAGAATTTTAGTTTAGAGACTGAAATTAGGCTCTAAATTAGTGGTTGAGGATGTAGGCTCGAGTCTGACCGCTGGGCTCGAGTCCCGGTTCTGACACCACCACCGCTGCGTGACCTGAGGACAGAGCTGAACCTCGCTGGGCCTCCGAGTTCTCACCTGTGAGGTGGGTGTGTAACAGCACCTGCTTCATGGGTGTTTACACAGGTTAATGACTCAATACGAGGTAAAGCATTGGAACACGCGTGCACACGGCTACACCAGCGCCGGCCATGACCGTGAACAGTCCTAAAATGGCAAACGAGCTTCTAGGTCAGACCCTAAGCTTGGGCAGCCACACTCGGAGATGGTGAATCGGGGTGAGGGGCACAGGGAAGGCATCTGGGCAGTAATAGCTGGACCCAGGCCCATCGCATCTGGGGCGACAAGGAGCAGAACAAAGAGAGTGGAATCACACAGGACGATGGTGAGCCACGTTTGTATGTTTAGTCTTCAAAACCCTCTTACGACCATCATCGCCATTAGTGACGAGGAGACAAAAGAAATGATGAAGGCGGATCCCAGTTGAAATGCCCGTTTCCCAGGCGTCTTCCCTTTCCTACAGGATGGCCGCGTGCGAGCTGTCGCGTTTGTCAAGTGTAGGGGACGCACGCGTGTGTCACACTGTTAGGGACCCTATAGCCACTGACCTTGTGTGCCCAGGGAAGAGCAGGTGGTGTGCGATCCCAAAGCTTCCAAGTTAAACGAGTTGACCTGTGTCAACCCACCTCATTCCGCACCCTCATTACCTGCTCCACTCCTTTTTATAAGGAAGCAAACAAGAAAACTCACATAGTTTTAATTGTACATAAGTCGTTGTTGTTATTTTTAGGACTATATTTCTTCAAATGGCTGTAGATATAAGATCAGCTTTTCTCTTTTGGGCCAAAACACTGGTTCTACTACAGTTAAAGCAAAATAGAGGTCTTTCGTGTGGGAATGAGAAAAACCCACTGTGTTTCTTCCAGCCAGGTCCGCTCTTCAGAGCACGTTCATCTGAAGTCCTGCTGTCTCTGACTTAATTGTCCAACGTGTCTCTGCCTTTTAAACAGCTACGGAACAGATCTGTGGAAAACTGGCTGGAATCACCCACTCCTGTGCACAGGCGTCCTCGGGGGTGCAGGGGGGTCACGATGGGGAGCTTTTCTCTGCCCACGTGACCAAGACCCACAGCCCTTGCTTGCATCAACTGCAGAACGTAAGAGTGGCTGTGGTTCTTTGCATGGAGCCCGCCCCAAAAGCATTCTCCGCTCCTGGGACAGCGGGCAGCACGCCTCTGGCCCCGACCTGTCCCCACATAGCCTTTCCTCTCAGAACCCGCCAAGAGACAGCCCTGACCACTCTAGTGACGAACGTTCCGGAAACTGTGGAGACCGGAGGACCTGTGCCTTTGTCTCCCGCCAGAGTCATTCACTTCAGGACTTTGGGAATTGACGACTGTGTCCCCCAATCCAGCCCCACCTGGTGCTCGGGGACAACCATGCCCTGCGCTCTGGGGATACGGATAGAATGTTACCTACGTTCTGTCACCAAGACTCTGCACACGCGACTTCAGGTCATCTCCACCTCACCTCTTTCCGCTGAAAGCGCAGAGTTTCGGCGAGTCTAAGGCTGCACAGTGGGTGAGAGGAAGGGCCAGGACTCCAAGGTCTTGGAGCGTTTAGGAAACTTTGGGAAGAAATGGCTCAGAATCCCCTGCGGGTAAAGGGACGGCCTGTTGTGGGACGACGTTCCTCCTCCCCTCCAGTGTCTTCAACAGCATAGGCAGCTGCCCGGCTCCCGCTGGATGGCGCTCTCTCCGCCCATCTCCACCGGAGCCCGGTGTCACGGGCTCAGACCCCCCTTCAGGAGAGAAATCCCGAGAAACCGAGGCCAGGGCTGCGTATCCAAGTAAAACATTCCTGCTCACCTGTGTGTGGTCACACACAGCTCACGGAATCACCTGTTCTATATGCTGCACAGGTAGGAGAAGACATCCTTTAAAATGACAGATTTGAACTTGGAACTTAAAAAGAGCACTATTATACCCCGACTTCCCACTATCCTTATGGACAAAGCCAGCAGAGTTTATGCCAGCATGCCTATTTTAATGACCCATCATAATGTTATTTTACATAATTTAAATTTTATTTTAAATAATCTGATTTTAAATAATGTGTTGCTTGATGTCTTCTCTGGGTGCTCATATACGAAGAATCAGACGCCGAGATAGAGTCCGCTGAGAGCAAGGGCGATGTCCGAGGAAGGGCCCTGCCAGGCACACTGCAGGGGCTCTCCCTCTTGACACGCCGTCCGCCCCGTGTGGGGCTTCCTGAATCCCAAGGAAAGCAGCTGGGATCATTGCAGAAACATCTATCATTCCAGAAATGCTATTTCTCCCCACAGAATTATTGTAGTGGGGGAAGAAGACAGAACTTAAGTAAAAATTCAGAGCATGGCTTTTTTGATAATATAGACGAACCACCATCTATATCAATCTTCCGTGACTCACGTTTGGTACTTAGTAAAATTTAAGAAATGGACATTCGGGATAAACCTCTGCATCATATACTGTGGACAGTGGAGGGGGCCTGGGAGTTGCCTACTGCATTCGAGCCCCGCTCTGCTGCCTGCAGGTCCGAGACCACCTGCCCTAACCCGCCGGCCTCTCTCCTCCTCATCCGAAGACCTGGATCCTCATGCACCATCTGGCTAGAGAACCAAGAAGACAACATCCTGAAGCTATTCCTTTCACACACCTCCTCTGCTTTCAAGGATAATCCTAAACAACTCTGCAATGTTTTCCCAACAAGAAAAACTTAATGTAGTTTTATCTTAAATGACCATCTCGGAAAGAGGGAAGTAGAAGGCAAATTGACTAAAAGAAATAATCTGCAAACTGTCTGGAAAATAGAAGGCGGGTATCCTGATAGGAACACCCATCAATAGTTCTGAGTAAGGCGCTGTTAGGAAATTAACTCTTTACGTTAGGTCAGGTGTGCGCGCCCAGCAGTGCTTTAAAAATGACCTGAACAAGCGTTAGGGAGGATGTGGAGAAATGGGAATCCTTGTGTGTTGCCTGTGGGAATGTAAAATTGTGCAGCTGCTGTGGAGAACTGCATAGCGGTTCCTCAAAAACTAAAAGTAGAATTACCATATGATCCAGGAATTCCACTTCTGGGTATCTATCCAAAAGAATTGAAAGCAGAATCTCAAAGATATTTGCACACCCATGTTCACGGCAGCATTATTCACAACAGCCAAAAGGTGGAAACCACCAAACGTCCATCCACAGATGACAGATAAAAGCTGGTCTCTCCACACAGTGGAATATTATTCAGCCTTAAAAAGAAGGAAATTCTGACACAGGCTACAATATGGATAAACCTTGAAGGCATTATGCCCAGTGAAATAAGCCAGACACAAAAACCATACACTGTATGATTCCACTCATATGAGTGGTCAAGTTCATAGAGACAGAGTGTAGAGAGGAGGCTGGCGGGGGGGGGGGTGCTAGAGCTCAGTGGGGACAGAGCTTCAGTCTGGGGAGAAGGAGGTTCTGGAGGAGGGGGAGGGGAGGGTAGAGACAGAGTGTAGAGAGGAGGCTGGCGGGGGGGGGCGGTGCTAGAGCTCAGTGGGGACAGAGCTTCAGTCTGGGGAGAAGGAGGTTCTGGAGGAGGGGGAGGGGAGGGTAGAGACAGAGTGTAGAGAGGAGGCTGGCGGGGGGGGGGCGGTGCTAGAGCTCAGTGGGGACAGAGCTTCAGTCTGGGGAGAAGGAGGTTCTGGAGGAGGGGGAGGGGAGGGTAGAGACAGAGTGTAGAGAGGAGGCTGGCGGGGGGGGCGGTGCTAGAGCTCAGTGGGGACAGAGCTTCAGTCTGGGGAGAAGGAGGTTCTGGAGGAGGGGGAGGGGAGGGTAGAGACAGAGTGTAGAGAGGAGGCTGGCGGGGGGGGGGTGCTAGAGCTCAGTGGGGACAGAGCTTCAGTCTGGGGAGAAGGAGGTTCTGGAGGAGGGGGAGGGGAGGGTAGAGACAGAGTGTAGAGAGGAGGCTGGCGGGGGGGGGGGTGCTAGAGCTCAGTGGGGACAGAGCTTCAGTCTGGGGAGAAGGAGGTTCTGGAGGAGGGGGAGGGGAGGGTAGAGACAGAGTGTAGAGAGGAGGCTGGCGGGGGGGGGGTGCTAGAGCTCAGTGGGGACAGAGCTTCAGTCTGGGGAGAAGGAGGTTCTGGAGGAGGGGGAGGGGAGGGTAGAGACAGAGTGTAGAGAGGAGGCTGGCGGGGGGGGGTGCTAGAGCTCAGTGGGGACAGAGCTTCAGTCTGGGGAGAAGGAGGTTCTGGAGGAGGGGGAGGGGAGGGGAGCACCGCACTGTGAATGCACCGAGTGCCACAGCACTGCAGACTCGAAAGTGGTTCAGATGTTCAATTTTATGTTTTACCACAATAAAAAAAGGGGAAAAAAAAGATGATCTGTACTGCAGGAGAGGGAATGGCCCCCTTCTCGGCCCTACAGTTCTCGGCTCCTGCTTGGCCCTGAGGACGACCCTCTGCGCTGTCGGGGGGTGGCCCTCAGCCATGGGGGACAGGGTGCAGCTCTCGACACCAGGGCAAAGCCTCCTTCCCCTCCCCATCACTCTGGGATTACTTCCAGGAGGGCAGACAGACAAGATTAGCCTCAGAAACAAAACAGATAAGACACTGAGAAAATGGTAGGAACACACACTCTGCAAACAACTGGATTCAAGAATGTGTGCAGTGTAAACACGGGAAGAAAGCCATCTGCCTGCTGGAAACCGGGGCTGGAGGATGGAGCACGCAGCCTCCCGGTTTCACCGACAAGCTTGGGCGGGGGGCGACGTAGTTGACAGGTAACAGCGTGTGAGTCTGGGGGCACAGGTGTGTTGACCCGATACACTTGCGTGTTGTGAAATGCAGGTTGTCACGTAATTGCCATTTCTTTTCTGTGGCGAGAACATTTATCATCTACTCTGTTAGCAACGTTCAAGTATGTGATACAATACGATTAACTATAATCACCATGCTGTACGTTAGAGCCCTAGAAATGATTCATCTTATGACTGGGATCTCCCTTTTTAAAAATTGTTCTTGGGGTTTTCAGACCACGAGGTTTCCTTTTGTGGCACAACAGCGCCATCTCATGGACGAAGCTCATATGACACAAGGTTTCCTAAAAGCCGCCGCCCAGACAGCTGGACTCTCAGGGCGGGCAGAGAGGACGATGCTATTTTTACAGGTCAAATAGGTGGGGCACAAATCAGAATCTCACGTTGCCTCCACTTTGCTCTTAAGATTTAAAAGTCTTTTTGGCACTTGAATTTGAGATGAGAGTCTGATCGCTAGCTTAGTTTCCCACTGAAAACCCTCACAGAAGAACACGCCACAAAAACGTGCAATCCTGCTCACTGGGAAAAGCAAAGGAAACCTTACCATAGCCGTCAGGATGAAACTCTGCAAAGAAAAATACCCCTTCCATCCTCATCACCCTTACACGTCAGATCTGAGCTCTCTCATTCCCCAATTTTAAATCTTATTAGGACGTGTCCCATAATCTCTGCTGTTGCTTTTCTGTGCTGTATTTTTAAATAAATGTGTGAAAATTTATTCTGGACATGTGGGATATCTTGGATGTGTTTGTCAAGGCTTAAATGGGGAAGTATTTTTTAATAAACATTGTTTATATTTAAGATGTACAACATAATGATTTGATATCCATGTACATAGTGAAGTGCTTACCACAGTCAAGCTGACTATCCCTCTCCTCACAGAGTTGCCGTGTGTGTGAGTGTGTGTGTGAGATGAGAGCTACTGACATCCACTCACTCCTAGTATTTCTGTGATCAGTGCCGTGTTATTAAGTTCAGTCGTCACCCTGCATGCACATTGGGTCTCTACTCAATCATCCGACAGACAGCAACGTTGTGCCCTTTGACCCCATTTCCCCTCCTCCTCCCCGTCCCTGGCTCCTACTTTCTGCTTCTGTGAGTTGACTATTTCCGATTCCACGGGTAAGTTAGATCGTGCAGTATTTGTCTGTGTCTGGCTCATTTTACTTCATAATGTCTTCCAGGTTCATCCATGTTGTTGCAAATCACAGGATTTCCCTCTTTAAAAAAAAAAATATAGACACAGATATAGGTATAGATATAGATATAGGTATAGGTATAGATATAGGTATAGCTATAGGTATAGGTATAGGTATAGATATAGGTATAGATATAGATATAGGTATAGGTATAGATATAGATACAGGTATAGGTATAGGTATAGATAGAGATAGAGATAGAGATAGAGATAGAGATATAGGTATAGATATAGATATAGCTATAGATATAGGTATAGATATAGATATAGGTATAGGTATAGATATAGGTATAGATATAGGTATAGGTATAGGTATAGATATAGATATAGGTATAGGTATAGGTATAGATATAGGTATAGATATAGGTATAGATATACATATACATATAGGTATAGATATAGATATAGGCATAGGTATAGATATAGATATAAGTGTAGATATAGGTATATAGATATAGGTATAGATACAGGTATAGATACAGGCATAGGTATAGGTATAGATATAGGTATAGGTATAGATATAGATAGTTATAGATATAGATATAGGTATAGATATAGATATAGGCATAGATATAGCTACAGCTATAGATATAGGCATAGATATAGATATAGGTATAGATATAGACATATCACATTTTCTTTATTCATCCATCCATGGATGGACACCTAGGTTGTGTGCATGCCTTGTACATCATGCTGCAATGAACATAGGGATACAGATGTCTCCTCAAGATAGTGATCTCATTTCCTTCAGACACCAACAGTTCTTGAGGGTTCCCTTTTCTCCACATCCTTGTCAACCCTTGTTATTTGTGGTTTTTGATGACAGCCATTCTGACAGGTGTGAGGTGATACCTCATTGTGGTTTTGATTTGCGTTGGGGAAAGTAGGTTTTCATAGTGACTCTCAGCATTCATTTGACAAAGATTCTTGAGTCCCTGCTCTGTACCAGCCACAAGCAAGCTTCTAGGGACACAACGACAATAGCCCAGGCAGGAACATCGTGTCCTGACTGGTCTTGCAGGACCTCGGAAGTGTGGGCTCCCGGTGGACAGGGCAGAATTCTCTGAGCTCCTGGAGGGTGACTCAAGTCCTGGGATTTCTTCAGTGTTTCCCGTATTCTTGCTGGTTCTGTGTCCAGTCCTTCACTGCGTGGCTTTTTTGGGCTTCGAGAGCGAGTACAGGTCGGAAAGAATTTTGTCGTTCCTGCCACTGCGGGGGCTGAACTAGCGGACGCTCGGGGTCTCCATCAGGCTCCCTCTGGGATCATCAGGCTCCCGCTTTGGGGATCGTCCCATCAACGTACAAACATGCTGTCTCTTCTCTCATTAAAAAAAGGGCGGGTCTCTCTCGACCCCATTTGCCTCGCGTCCTGTCCCAATCCTCAGCTCACCTCTGGGGCAGAATCCTCAGCTGAGCTTTGTCGCCTCTGTCCCCTTGCTCTCTGGACTCAGTCCAGCGGCACCCACCCCCGCTCCAGTCCGTCCGCGGCAGCCCCTGACGGACCCCAGTCTCCCCCTCTCCGAACCCCTTCCTCGCGGCCTCCAGGACTCCACCCTGGGGTCTCCTCTGTGGCTTCTTGTCTTCCTAACACCAGTACCAGAGAGCATGCGGGCTTCACCGGCCCAGGGCTGTAAGCACAGTCTGTATGCTAATGACCCCCCGCTGCTGTCCCAAACCCAAGTCCCACCCCACCGGAGGACCCCAGCCGCACTCCCCAGAGCCCGCTGCCCCCAGGCTCTCTGCTCGCCAGCCCGACAGCGTCGGGTCCACGTCCTCTTCTCTCTCTCACCCGCCACATCTTGTCTATCAGAAAATTCTTTTGACTGTGTCTGCAAAATAGATCCAAACCCAACCGCTTTCGCCATCTCCACCTGGCCCCTGTGGTCTCTCACCTGGCTTTTCACCGGGACCCTCCTCCTCCTGGGTGCCCTCCTTCGATTCTCAGCACCGCAGTCAGGTCTCGTCACCTCCCCACCAAACCCCGCAAATCTCGAGTCCCTGCTTTGCCTACAAGGTCCGACGTGAGACCTCCCCCGACTTCACCTCTCTGACCTCAGCAGAGAAGGAAACAGGCCGTTTGTTCTAGGCTCACGAGATAAAACCACACTAATTGCGCTAAAGCACTGCTTTTCCAAGGTTCTAAGAAAGCCCTCGGACACGTCCCCCGCAGGTCCTCGGGCAGGGCTACCCTGGGATGGATGACCTTCCTCGTGCCATGCTGACGTCAGCCTCCATGCCCCTCTTCCCTCCAGCATTTCCCAGAGAAATCAGCACAGGGCGGCCGTCCCTCCGGCACCCACGCCTCTCCGAGGTCAGGGCCCCGAAGCCCAGAGACGCTCCGCAGATTGCCTGTCGCCCCGCCCCCCAGGGGATGTGTTAGGGGAGGAGCGGACCAGCGATGGAGGCTGGAGGGGGGAGGTGAGGAGAAGAAAGGAGACCCCCCCCCCGTAGATTTAAGGTAAAATGTGTCAGCTGGTTATTCGATGGGATTGGAAGGTCTCCGAGGAAGCCCCGCAGAGGCGGGACTAGGGGACTCCCGACGAGGGACTCAGAGCCTCCACCCCTCCAGGTGCCCTACCCCACCCCTGGGCATCCCTGCCCCGGGCCCACCTGGCCACAGGCTGGAGCTGGCTCCCCTCGGCCCCCTTAACAACACCCACAGGTAGGAGTTGGTGACTACGCTTTTGAGATTGGGGCAGCAGGGTCCGAGGCTCTAACCAACAGCGAGAAGCTGAGGGCATCAGGTTTAATGAGGCTCTGGGGGGACACGCCGGGCTGGACCCCGAGGGTCTGCTGGTGTGGCTTCACTCCGTTCATCACAGCTCTTTATAATCTTGAACATTCCCCAGCAGGGCCGGCCAGCCTCCAGGTGTGACCCCCACGCCATCACTCAGGGCCCCGGGCTTACAAGGGCCTCTGCTGTCGACACTGGAAAATTCTTCCAAGTTTTGTACACGGGGGCCTACGTTTTCATTTTGCGCGGGGCCGCCGCAGATGGTACAGTGGGGCTGCCTTGCGGGGTGCCCCCAGAGTTCATTCCCCTTAACTAGCGGGGTGCTCCCAGAGTTCATTCCCGTTAACTTGCGGGGTGCCCCCAGAGCTCATTCCCGTTAACTGGCGGTGTGAAGAAGCAGTGGTTTAGGAAACTTGGAGTTAAACAACGTTAGATAACTTCCTCTTCTGAACCACAACTTGTAGCAACAGTTTAGATCAGAAACTCCTCTTTAGTTATCTCCCTGCCAACAGAAAAGCTCTATTTATCACCACACAGATGTAAACATACAGCCAGACCTCAGGGATGCTCTGGGGTCGGGTCCAAACCACCACTATGGAGCAAATCACACGAATTTTCTGGTTTCCCAGAAAGTTATGAAAGTTATGTTTACACTAGATTGTAGTCTATTAGGTGTGCAAAAGCATCACGTCTAAAGAAACAACATACTTAACTTTAATTAAAAAAATAATGTTCCTTTTGGTTATGGCTTAGATATGAAGGTGAAGGAGAGGGAAGAATTAGGGTGACTTGGTTTCTGGCATACGTAGTTGGGGTCATAGCGATGTGATGTCATTGACTGAAATGAGGAATATGGAAAATACCACCTTTTTGGTGGGGTTCATGATTTCAATAATGAGCTTTTTGAATTTCAGGTATCTTGGAGATATCCAAGTAAGGTTACCAAGTAAGCAGTTGTATTCATTAAACTGGTGGTGAGAAGAGAGCTCTGGGTTAAAGATATAATTTTATGAATATAATTTTTTTTGAATTTTTGAATTTTATTTTATTTTTTATACAGCAGGTTCTTATTAGTTATCTATTTTATACATATTAGTGTATATATGTCAATTTTTTGAATTGTATGAGGAGTGACTGTGTGTTAGACAGTCTAGAGGAAGGATTTTAAATGAAAAAATAAAAGAGGGTAAAATGCTCTTTAAGAAGCATTAACTGTTAATGGTGAGGACAGAAGAGTGAATAATCCCATGATGAAAACTGGGGGAATGTGATATTTTTTTCTATCTGTGACTCAAATAGAAACATTGTTTATAAAATGAATAAAGATACCTGAAGATATCTGAAAAAAAAAAAATAATGTTCCTAGAAAAACGGCGTCTATAGGCTTGCTCACGGCAGGTTTGCCACAAACTTTCAATTTGTAAAAAACACAATATTTGCGAAGTGCAATAAAACGAGGTCTGTCTGTTCTGTAGATTAGACTCTGTCCCCAAAATAATGCTTCTGAAGCATTGATATGCAGTGGATCCCTTGGTGGGGGAGTTCGTCTTGGTACCATTAGTTCAGGCCCAGACAAGGCATTTCTTGGGCAGCCCCGATGCCGCTGCTGGTCCACAGACCACACTTTGAGTAACAAGGTTCTAAAATGCACCTGCGGGCAGGGGGCTTAGCCCTGAGGGTTTCTGTCTCCAGTTCGTATGTTGCTTCATTATTTAGTGATGGGGTGATTCAGGAGAAAGGGAATCTCTCAGAGCCTCAAATTCTTCAAGTACTGGTAACTTTTCCTACAATGACTTCAAGGATCAATGATTTCACTTACAATCATTTCAAAGCTGAGTCGTTTTGCAATAATTGTCTCACTTTAACAAGCACCTTGTGAGTGAGGCAAGGCAGACAGCATGACTCCAGTTTTACAGGTGAGGAAGCGAAGGCTTAGGGGGTTGGCTGCCCTGCCCAGGGCTACACGCAGGTGCCACGGCGAGGCCTGGACCGTCCTCCTTGGACTCGGGGCCTCTAGGACGTAGGCGCACGTGAACATGCCAGCGCCCCTTACGTACAGGGCTCCTGTCTTTACGTCAATCTTCTTTACAAAGAGGTTTGCTTTACAGTGAAGTTTTAAGTTACTCTTCTTTTGTAATCACCGGATCTTTTTTCTTCTTTTTGAAAACAGTTCATTATTCTTTTTTTTATCAAAACGATAAATGTTCATTGTTTAAAGAATTCAAGCAAGACAGAAGAGTACTAAGAAGTCAGTAAAATCTCACTGTGTCGGATGGGACCTCTGTTAACATTTTAAGGACCCTTCTTCCAGCCGCCTCCTTATGACCTGAGGGTGACCCACTGGGGGAAAGAAAGGGCAGGGGTTTCCTCTGGTCAAATAATTTTGAGAACCTTATGTATATTATATTCCGCACCTGAAGGTCACAGAGAACATTAGTATTTTAAAGGCTCACAAAACCGTGGCAGCAAAAAACGTTGACATTATAAACAGTGCTGCAAGAAATATCCTGAATTGGATGTTTTTCAGTTGTGTTATTATTTCCTTAGGGGAACAAGGCATTCACATTGCCCTACCCAAAGGCTATGGGCGTTTACACGCCCACAAATTGTTCATAGATTTCCCATTTTCCAAACGCTGCCACTAGCAGATTTTATCAATCCCTTTGCCCTTTGTTGACCTGATACACAAACAAAACTAACTATTGTTTTTATTTCTTCCTTTGATCACTAAGGAGGTTGAACATCTTTTCTTGTGTTCATTGGTTAATTTGTAAACTGCTTGTTCATGTTCTTTCCAAATTTTTATTTGGGTTTCTTTTATATTTTTTTTCTTTTTTGAGTTCTTTGCCTCACAAGAAAATTAATCTGTTACCATGTGACTTGCAAATGATTTCACTAATTTAGTTTTCAACATGCCTATTTTATTTCATTTTGCTACCCAGTAGTTTTAAATTAGTACACCGTCACATACATGGGTTTGGGGATTTCTGACATGCTTATTTGAAAGACCTCCCCTAACCAAGATTATAAAACTGTTCACCCCTGTCTTCTTGTAACATTTTATAATTTCTGTATTTCAATTAATGCCTCAATCCACCTGGACTTTATTTTCACGTGGGGACTGAGGGAAGCATCTACCTCTACGTTTGTCTAAATCACTAGCCTGGAATCACACCCCATGTATCAGATAATTAATTTTTTACTCTAAGATGACATGATGTTCTTTAAATTTTATTTTATATTTGATATGCAGCGTCACTCACTTTTGGTGTATAGCTGCATGCGTTTTGAGAAATGTAGAGAGTTGGGTAAACAGCACCACAAGCAAGATACAGAACAGTCCCAACACCCCCCAGATTCCTTCTCACCGCCCCTTTTGGAGTCAAGCCGTCCCTAACCCACGGCAGCCCACTGACCTTCCCAGTCCCCAGCGCATGGCCTCTCCCATGACCTCATGGGGATAGGATGACGGTGTGGCTCTGACTGCGGCCCCTTCTGCATCAGGTCGTCCTGGGTGTGTCAGTAGTTCACTGTTTCTGTTGCTGAGCAGGATTCTACACATCTTGTTTATCCGTTTGCAGCTGAAGGACATGTGGAATGTTCTGGGCTTCCAGTGATTATGAATAATGTTATTTATGGACTGAATGTTTGTGCCTTCCCCCGCCCTCTGCAAATCGATCCTAACCTCCAATGTAATGGAATCAGGAGGTGATCAGGGAGGGAGGCTGGAGCCCCCAGGATGGGATCAGTGCCCTTAAAGAAGAGAGCCCTGAGAGCTCCCTTCTGCCATGTGAGGACAGAGAGAGAAAACAGCCGTCTGTGAGGAAGCAGGCCCTCAGCAGACACTGGACCTGCTGGCACCGTGACCTTGGACGTCCAGCCTCCAGACTGTGAGAAGTGAATGTCTGTGGTACGAGCCCCCAGCCTGTGGTTTCTGTGACAGCAGCCCAGATGGACTAAAACAGTTGTCCACAGGTTTCTGTGAAAACACACATTTCATTTCTCTTGGATAAACAACCAGGACGGGGGGCACTGGGTCACGTGGTAGGTGTTTCCTACTTGATACGAGGCTGCCTTGCTGTGTCTTCCAAAGGGGCTGCACAGGTTTGCATTCCCACCGGCAGGATGGGTGTTCCAGGTGTCCTGAATTCTCATCAGCACTTTGCGTTCTTAATTTTGGTTTTTAATCCATTCTAATAGGTGCATAATTGTAACTCACTGCAGTTTTAACGGCTCTAGTGGTTAATCATGTGTTTATTTGCCATCTGTGTATCTTCTTTGGTGAAATGCCCGTTCCAACCTTGGGCCCAATTTTTACTAGGTTGTTTGTTTTCTTATTTTTGAGTTGACATGGCAACTGACTGACTTGCTGCATTTCATATCTGTGTGAGTCTCTTTCTGGATCCCCTGTTCCAGTTCATTAATCTACCTGTCTGTTCCCAGGCCAGGACCACATAGTTTTATTACTATAACTGTTTTACTACTGTAAGAATGCATTTCATTCATGTAAGACAAATCTTCCTTTATTATTCTTTTCAAAATATTCTCAGTTATTTTCAAATATTTATTGCCAGATTAACTTTAGAATAATTTTGTCACGTTCTCCCCAAATTCTGTTGAGGTGTTTACCTGAAATGATATTGAATTAAAGACAATAATTTAGGAAAAATGACCCTTTGTGCTACTGTCTTCCAATCCAAGAAAAGACAAATCTTTCCCTTTAGTAAGATCTTCACTTGTGTCTGATGGCTCGGGTTTTTTTTTTTTTTTTTTTTCCCCAGATATTTGTATTTAGTCTGTTTTCACATTCAGCAGGACCAGAGTCAGGGGTAAAATCAGAAATGAAAACAGGACACAGGACACTTCTTGGCAGGGCTCTGCTTCAGTCCCGACCTGGACGGGCTGGAGGCTGGACCAAGACAATGCTGGTTTTTACATCTGTCCTATTTCAGCTATTTGTAAAACCTGCAGCATTAAATCTGAGGGTTAGAAAAGCAAACAGCCACAGGCAGAGTGAAGGCCCCATCTCTTCCTACAGCCCATAACTCTCCCGGCGAATGAAAACGCTCTCAGTTCACGCTCCACCCGAGGGAGAGCTGACCTTTCCCGAGGCTTCCAGAGGAACCCACGTGGCCACTGCGGCCCACAGAGGCTCCTACACGGGACACATTTGTGACACGTGAAGAATGCCACTTTCTTAGTTTTAGTCTAAACATAATCCCACACGATTCTTTTTCTCTTGAAAGGAGCAATTTAGCCTGATGTACAAAAGAATTCTTGTGAATACGGATGCAATTCATGAGCCTGCCTGCCAAGTACCTGAACTCTCTCCCTCTTAGTGATCAATGCCATTCCCAGATCTGGTGTTCCCAAATCTAGCCTTCGTTTCATTCTCGAGAAACACATTTCTATCATCTACGGTTTTAAAGGAAGAAAATAGCTCGTGTGCATCTGACTTCACGTCTCTCAATAAACTTTCAATAACACGAGTGTTCTCAGCTTCTGTGAAGGAGCTCAGTCCCAATTCACTTTGCTCCCTGGAACTTTCCCATCCTGCAGAATTCAAGTAGGTGTTTTCGTCACGGTAGAGGCTCAGCGTCCTTATAAGAGACCCCAAATCTCGATGGCTTAAACAGAAAGAAGCTTATTTCTCTTTACATGAAAGTCGGAGCTGGCTGGACAGTTCAGCTCCATGAACTTGGGGGTAGGGGGGCGGGGCCTGGCTCCTGCCTTCCTGCTCCATCCGTCACGCTTCGGATGTGCCCCACCTGTGCCTGGCCCTTGACCACAGTGACGTTCCAGCCGTTAGGAGACAGGGAAGCGGACGGAGAGGCCAGGCCCCTTCCCTTTAACAGCAAGAATCAGAGACTGGACCTGCCCCTCCCACGCGTGGCCCTCTGACCCGTGTGTCAGTTACCTGTTGTCGCGTAGCAAACCGCCCCAAGACGTAGTGGCTTAAAACAACAAACGTTTATCATTTCACAGTTTCTGCGGGTCAGGAGCCTGGGCGCCTCCGCCCCCAGGTCTCTCCTGATGCTGCTGGCAGCCGGAACTGCGGCCTCATCCGAAGCTCTGACTGGGGCAGCACCTTCCTCCCGCTCGCTCTCACGGCTGTGGGCAGGACAGGGTCCCTGTGGGCTGTTCCTTCCCACACAGGCCCCTCCAGAGGGCAGCTGCTTCCCTCAGAGCAAGTGGGCGAGAGGGCAACGGGGCCCCCAAGGTGGAAGACACGGTCTTCCAGCACCTGATCTTGGAAGTGAGGCTTCCTTTCTGTTCCAGTCCGAGGCAGAGTGCAGATGGGGACAACCCAGCTTCCCAGATTCAGCTTTGCTTTCGCTCAGATAAAACAATGAATAAGAAAGACAGAAACCAGGGTTACACGGCAGCCACCACAGTGGGACTCAGTTCCGAGGCCAGACCCTAGCTGTGCGCAGGTCGGGTCACGTCACGCTTACTTAAGCATCTATATGCCCAGCTCAGAGTTCCCCATCCATCTGAGAAAGAAGAGGGGAACAGATCTAGAGGGCTGAACAGCAGCCTCTGCCCCCGTCAGCGTTAGGAGACGTTTCCAGGGATTTCATCAGGACGGCCTGATGACTAAACCCCCCGAGTCCCCGCCACTAACTGGACGAGAGGCGAGATCTGGTGAGTGCGGAGCAGGTGTGGGCACATCCTCAGACACAGCCTCCCTGGGGCAGCTCGTCCTCCCGGGCTGCGTCATGCACCCCAACTCGTGCTGCACCGTCACAGCGCCAGGGAAGGGACAGCAGAGGAGCAGGGGCTGCTCCCCAAGGCTTCCGCTCGGAAGGCGCTCCCCATCCTAGCATGTCTGACCAGCCAGGCTTCAAGGGGGCGGGAAAGCTCAGTGTCCTCTGCGCTCGGAAGGACAAGAGGGCCCACAGGTGGAAGATGCCTCGGGGGCTCGAGCCGGCCTCGGCGCACACGACAGTCCTCGCAGGCAGGGGGCCGGCTTGGTGGCTGCGACGGCTCCGGACCTGGGCTCCCGCCCCAGCCTGCACACGGTGCCAGGGATCCCAGGTTTGGATGGCAGACCGTTAACTCATTTGTGGCCAAGAGCAGTTTGGGGCTTAGCGCCGAGTGAACCCTGTGAACTTGGAGCTCATTCCAACAGCAGGGACTGTAAGGGCCCCAGAAAAGTCACTGGTCCCTGGTTGTCCCGGGGCACCACCTCTCAGTCACTCAGTGCCCTGGGGACTTGTTAAATTGCTTAGTCCCCAAACAGTTCGCACAGCACACTCAGCGTGAACGGCCCCGACGGGGAAGCCACACAAGCGTGAAAGGTCCGTATTTTCTCCCACAGCTGTTGTTTACTGCCGGGACCTATCGTTTTTCTGAATGGGAATCCTCACCCCAGGTTTCTGGTCCCAGATCACGGCATCTTTCACAGCTGCACGTGGCTTCAGCACAAGCTCCCTCCCAGCCCCAGGACCATCTGGTGATGGATGAGGAGTCCAGGCTGCTTGAACCCACCTCTTGCAGATAATCCCCAAGTGCTCTGCTGAGGAGGGCCAGGCCTCCTCTCAGGACGGAGGCTCTTTCCCAGGTGGGACATCTGTGCCCCTTCAGTGACTTTGAAGATTTCTCCATTTGGGGAGGGTATTTCTACTGTTGTAATGGATAGGCCTCACAATCTCATGCCTTCGCACGACACAACTTTATCTCTCATTCACTTAAAATCTCGAATGTTGCGAGTAGCCAGCTCCAATCCACAGAGGTATTCAGAGACAGGACAACGGAGGGTCCACCATCGTCAACGATGCTTCCAGGTGTGCCGTCGGCACCTGCATCCCACCCACAAAGATGGGAAGAAAGAAAGCAGAGAAAGCGCACTGACTCTACCAGTCTGTTTGGGTGGCCATACCTAAGCACCACAGATGGGCAGCTTAAACAACAGAAATGGATTTTCTTATGGTTCTGGAGGCTGGAAGTCCAAGATCAAGGTGTCGGCAGGGCTGGTTTCCTCTGAGGTCTCTCTCCTTGGTGTGTAGATGGCCATCCTCTCCCCGTGTCCTCGTGTAACTGTCCCCCTGCGCATGTCTGTGTCCTAATTCCCCTTCTGATAAGGACACCAGTCCTACTAGGTTAGGGCCCACCCACATGTCCTCATCTTACCTTAATCACCTCTCTAAAGACTTTTTCCAAACACAGTCGCATTCTGAGGTCCTGGGCATTAGGACTTCAACATATGAATTTGGGAGGACACCATTCAGCCCAGGACACATTCTGAATCACATCAGATCACAAAGTCACTGCCAAAGTCGATGACATGGCCCACCCAAGGCAAGCTGGCTGGGAAGCACCCACATCCACCAGGCATGGGGAGCAGGGTTGCAGGGGCTAGTGAGCCAGCTCTGCCTGGCAGGGATCCTTGCCTTGGGGTCTCTTTCTCCTAATTGCCCCAAACCATCATATTCAGATTGTCCAGAGCAGCGAATTAAAAGCCCCAGAGATTCTCATAGGACAAACACTAAAGTAAGTCAGCTCACTGCTACATTTCTTTACTTTGTATTGTGATGAAGACCAGACACAGGTTCCCAGTGCTGTGCATCACGTGCTTAATGTAGAATCTACCTTCAGAATTTTAGTTACACCCGGAGACAATAATTACTGTCCTCACTGTCATCACCTAAAGAGTAAACAGTGTAGCTAAGAGAGACCTGGCGGAGTGGAGATGCTGAGGACCACCCATGACCCACACAGGGGCCAGGGAAGAATGTCCCAAATACCTGCCGTAATCCCAATCCTTACATTCAACCCCACAAAAATGTCAGTCCTCCCAGAGTGCTGACTTTCCAGATGTCTGTGAAACTCTAGCTGGAGCCAGGATCAGCCCTGATGAACCACAGCTTAAATGCCAGCTGATGGGGCTCAAATACACATAAGCTTCTATTCGAGCCGACAGCTAATTCATGGAGAACAAGTCTCAGCAAAATCATCAGGACACGTTTCAACGGCCGAGACGGGCTTCCTAACCATCAGTTCATCCTGAACTCGGGTCATTAGATATTCCTGCCTGGGCCGTGAACTTCACAATCACCCGTGAACCATAACATGGAATGATCTTGGCAAGAGAGGGGCATCCATCAGAACAAATGATCACCTGTCCCCACAGGAGCTTTTAATGAACTCCAAGGGCTGTTTTATCTTCAGGCCTCAGGATCTCATGCAGTGGCTTCTTTCAGGGCAGATGGTCGGATAGTGAGCGAAACTTTTCTACGTGCCTCAAAAGGCTTCTGGTCTGTGGCAGAGGACGAAGGTATAGTAAGGAAACAGAGGCACTCTTCCTAAAAACCTGACAAAGATGTGTCCACACTTTCTCCTTCTTATAAACAGATGCAAATATCTGTATAAATATAGAGAGATGTGGTGTTTGTTTTTATGCACTAGATTCATTGCATACAAATAGGGGGTCTTAGTATTCACACTTCACTCCCCACGGAAATCACTCCCAGCTCAGGGGAGGAATCATTGTTCCGTTTTCTAGAGGCTGCACAATCCTTCGTGTTGGGGATGCATCACCATCTATTGAGCCTTCTCTCTGCTGACGGGCATTTACTTTGTATACGTCCTTGCCAAAGGGAACAAAGCTACTGAATTGTCTTTAGGAAGTTAGTTACTGCAAGTTATACAATATATGTGCATATGCATGCGCATTCACTGCAACAAATAAGGTGGAGATTCCATCCGGCAACGAGAACCTTCCCGCACCTCAGGACTTAGCACTCCCCCACCCAGGGCTCCCTCAGATGCTGGAAATGTGATGCCCACCTGGACCGTACGCGCCCAGCATCCGTGCTGTACCCCAACCGCCCCTGCTTTCCTTCCTTTCTCCTTCGAATGTCTTCAAGTTTCCCAGTTTCTAAGCTTCCCAAGTAAAAATCATTTTTCCTCCTCTGATCCCAAATATTTCCGTTACTGACTTGTAACAGAATTACTGGGTTCCAAAAAGCATCTGGAAGGGTGATTCTGAAAGTGCCTGGGGGACTCTGGGAGGGCTCATATCCCTCACAAACCAGGCCCTTGAGGAGGGGGTGGGGTGACAGCAGAGCCGTGAGCGCAGGAGGGGACACAGTCTGAACGGGCTCGTGATCGTGAACGACCCCCCAAGAAAACCCAGAGAAATTCACGATTACAAGAATGTTCCTTGCACCCACCCAGAATAATCTCCCCTTTGATTAACTCAAAGTCAACGGTAGTGACCTAACCACAGGAGTGAAATCCTGCCACACGGACAGTCCTGCCTGCACTCAAGGGAGGGGACTCTCTGGGGGCACCCACAGGGTGGGAGCCGCCTTGGGGCTCTGCGGGGACAGAGGGGCTGACAGGCTCGGGAAACGCTGATCTAACGCCCCGATGATACCTAATGACACCCTGACGTTTGCTAAGCATCTGGCACAGCCTGGACAGGTCCTGTTATAGGTCCCATTTTACAAATGAGGACATTGAGATTCAGAGGATGCAACGGCTTCCAAAGGTCCTGCTATCGTGGGAGCACCAGGGACCCAACTGGGACCCGTCCTCCACCCGGGGTCCCTGGCTTAAGAGAGCGGTGGTGGGGACACTGGAGGTTAGTCCACAGCCGGGGTTTTAAGGGGACAGTCACTCTCGTTAGATCACACGGGAGACCCCCACGTCACAGCCCTCCCTCCACACTGCCCTCCCCCAACGCTGCCCTCTCCGTGGGTCCCTCACCCCTCGATCTCCATCTCCTGCCGTGTCTCTGGACTCAGCCGCCCTTTGTCACCTGTCCCCACCACAGGCCTCCTCGTCCCTCGGTCACATGACAGCCCTAAAAGGGCCTCCCTGGCGGCCAGGTTCTTTCAAACACAGCTGGACAAGGAATCTCTCTGATGGCTGCTCACCCCCTTTCCCTCCACTAGGCTCACCTGCCCTCGGGCCCCCAGGCCGCCCCCTCCAGGTGGCTCCTCCTTCCCGCTGCCCCGTCTCCCCTCAACCACACCGTCTCTGCCGATTCCAGACCCTGCACAGAGAGATGTTAGGGGACCGCACACACCCTGGAGAGGCCCCCGAAGGCGTGCAGATGCCCCCGCCCCCATGATGCTCCATCCAGGGGTCCGCCGAGGGGCCTCCCGCTCCTGGTGTCCCCTGCCCGCAAAGCCCCCGGGTTTGAAGACACCAGGCCTCCCAACCCCCGAAAGAGAGCTCATCCCAAAGTGTCACTCACAACTAACGCTCTCTTGCCAGGGACTTGGGTGGGGTGGGGAGAGTTAGTGTTTAATGGGGACAGAGGCTCAGTTGGGAGGATGAGAAAGTTCTGGAGACGGACGCTGGTGACAGCTGCACAATATCGGAAATGTACCTAACGCCACGGAGCCACGCGCCCGAAAACAGTTAACATGGTGAATTTTAGGTCACATAGATTTTACCGCCATTTTCCAATAAATAAACACCGGCCTCCGGGTCCAGCCTCCAGGCCCCCTCTCAGTGACCCCTCCCACCCATGCCATCTCTCACCAGCTGCCCAGCCCCTCCCGGTCCACCCAGACAGATCCTGGGTCCAGACCTGACACCAGGTCCCTCAGACACTTCTGGTGGGAAGGGAAACGGTGCAGCCGGTCTGAGAAACAGTTTCCTACAACATGAAACATACACACACCATGGAGTGCAGGACTTTTCCTCCTCAGCCTTTATCCCAGAGAAGCAAGGGCCAGGCCACGCCGAAACCTGCACACAGGTGTTCACAGCAGTTTTGCTTGTAATCACCAGGACCTGGAAACAACCTGAGCGTCCTTCGAAGGGTGGATCGCTAAGCTGTGGGACGTCCACACAAAGGAATGGTACTCAGCAGTAAGAAGGACTGGACATTGATGCGTGCACGTACGTGATCGGATCACACGGCTGTACGCTGAAAGAAAAAGGCCAGCCTTCGGAGATTACACTGCATGCTACATAATTTCATTTATACAATACTAAGGAAATGGCACGATTATAGAGATGGAGAAAAACCAGTGGTTTCTAGGGAACAGGGATGGGGAGGTGAGGTGACTCTGAAGAGATAGGACGAGCAGGTCACTTTGTGGGGACAGGACAGTTCAGAATTCGCTTGTGCTGGTTACATGAATCTGCGCATGGGATAAAACGGCATAGAATTACACACACACACACACACACAGATGCGTCCAGGTAAAAGCTAGTGCCACCTGCTTAAGGCCTGAAGTCTAGTTCACAGTGTGATGTTGGTGTCCTGGCTTTGACACACTACAGTGATGTAACGGGTTCCTGTCAGGGGAGGATGGGAGAAGGGTATCAGGACTCTGTATGATTTTTGCCATTTCTTGTGGGTCTATAATTATTTCAAAGTAAAAAGTTAAATTATTTTCTGAAAAAAATCTAGACTCTTGGGGCTTCCCTGGTGGCGCAGTGGTTGAGAATCTGCCTGCCAATGCAGGGGACGTGGGTTCGAGACCTGGTCTGGGAAGATCCCACATGCCGCGGAGCAGCTGGGCCCGTGAGCCACAACTACTGAGCCTGCGCGTCTGGAGCCTGTGCTCCGCAACAAGAGAGGCCGCGATAGTGAGAGGCCCGCGCACCGCAATGAAGAGTGGCCCCCACTTGCCGCAACTAGAGAAAGCCCTCGCACAGAAACGAAGACCCAACACAGCCATAAACAAACAAACAACAAAAAAAATCTAGACTCTAATTGCTAGATAATCAAGAATCTATAACGTATACCCGGCTCCTCTGAGTCAAAGACTATCTCATGAAGGAGCGACATGACCTCCAGGACTCCTCGCGGCCGCCCCTCCATCAACTCCTGCTGAAGCTGCGGGCCAGCAACGCCCCCTGAGCTGGTCCAAAGTCCTCCCACTGGAGTGGCTACTTTCTACCCCCCAATCCTACTGCTGGCAGGAGTCGTGGAGAATGGGCCTCGGGAGGCCGGGAGAGAGGAGGGGAAGACCTTGAGATGTGTGTGTGGGCACGTGGCTGGGTAAGTGTGTGTGCATGTGTGCACACGTGTGTGCTGTGTGTGCATGCGTGTGCGCACGCGTGGTAAGTGTGTGCACGTGTGTGCAGGTGTGTGCAGGCGTGTGTGCACATGTGTAGGGGTTATGGGGGAGGAGTGGCTGAGAACAGAGTTACCAGTTACCTGTTTTCCCAGAATTGGCTCCCGGTAGACAATGGTGTTACTTGCACTGGTCCAAGGTTCCAAGTTCAGTCCCTTGGGGCTACCTTAACTTAGTTCCAAAACCATGGAACGTCCTCTCGCCCCACTGGTTCCCAAGGGGCCTGGGATAAGGGAATGGAATACATGGGGGTCAATACTGGTCCTTTGATAACCCTCAGTGTGGGTATGGGATCTACTATCTCAGGGGATATTCCAGGTGAGCAGAACGGCTTCAGAGTCACTGCACGTGAGTTCTCACTAGCTGCCTTCGCACTCACTAGCTGCGGGACCAGGAGCATGTGATTTAACTTCTCTGGGCTGGAGCATTCTAACAGTTAAAACCGGTAGTTCATATATTTTCAACACTTTCTGTGTGTCAGGTACTGTGCAAAGCACTTGCCTACCTCACAACTTTCTTGAACAATTAAATGAGCTTATGAATCTTACATGGCCTGGCAGAATACCTATGTCAAGAAAACAATCGATAAACTCTGCACTTAAATAGTATCCTTATTACCATAGAAACCGAGAGGAAAAAGGAAGCACACTTCTCAAATGGCACAAGGATCTCTGAAAATAGCCCCAGATGCTGAATTTTTTCCAGTGCTGAAACAACCCAACTAACTCTGATGTGATTTCTCGCCATCAGGTGTGCGCTGCCCTGGACGTTAGTCACGCTCCCTGAGAACTTCAGCGCAAGCAGCCCATGTGTTTGCTGTCACGTGTCTTGAAGTTGGATTTCTCCTCAAAAGATTAAGTGCTCCCCTTAGCGTTAGCAACTTAGAAGACACAGAGCTATTTCCCTTCGTCTAACTATGCAGTGATGCATCAGCCAAAGTAAATACAAAGAACAGAGTTAGGTAAAATTGCTAGGAACTTCAGTGAGACGTAGACCTGAAATACGTTAAATAACTTAAGTAAGGGTTTGGCGGAATTGTGGGGAAAAATGCCAGATAACATCTGACATAGGAGAAGGGCTGATTTAGAGAAGTTTTGTAACAGATGGCTGTTAAATTAGGACTTTAATCCTCTTAAGCAGACTCAGTAAATATAAATCCAGGGTAGGCTGACCTCTGCATACTAACGCTTTATCCTTGCTTTTAGCCTGGGGTGTCTGCCTTCAAACACTGAGGGTGGTGTGGTAGGGGGAGGGTGGTGGTGTATGTGTGCGTGTGTTTGGTGTGCGTATTAGTTACAATCAGCACCTCAGAGTAAGAAAAAGGACATGGCCAACCCCCATCACAAGGGACTCCTATAGGCAACTACAAAAGTAAAACATCAAGTTAAACAGACAAAATTCAGAGATTTTCAAGTAGATTTTCCCCCCTCAAATGTTTTATTCTTTCCCTACCTCTCACCTTCTTCTTCCTTGGAGCTCAATGAAATCTTCGGTTCTCCAAGTTTAATTTTGCATTTCACTTTTTATGGAGCCCAGCATGTGCTTTCAAAAGCCAGCTGCGACCACCGTGACTTGGGTTTGCCCCTTTCTCCACCTGGAGCGAAATAAGATAAACGTGCGATCACACAAGGGCCCCGCTTTCCACTGCACCGCGTGTCACTTTGCCCTGTGGAGGTGCAGACGTGGTCTTTTGGGAGAACATTTGGAATCAAACACATCTGTTTGGATTTATTGTGAACACAGAGGTTCCAAGCCCTAAGTAAAATGGAAAAACGATTTTGTGTGGTTTTCAGAGCAAGTAAAATGGCCCAAATCACTTACATTTCCTAATCCCTGGTACAACCACTAGGATTCCCCATCTTCCTTGTGAGTTGTTTTCAAATCAGTTATGTCCATACTTTGGTCTCTTTAATCTTCCTCCTTGGCTTTCCCTTCAGGGTAGTTGTAGGGTTTCAAATCTCTGATCCAAACTAAGTCTGTTGGCAAGTACATGCCTCCCAATTTGTTTTTTAAATTACATTTTAGACCCTTAGGCCCAAAGAGAAAACACCTGGAAAACAGGCGTAGAAATTCATTGAGCAACTTTAAAAATAATTCAAATAAGCTTCATTCCTGAGCTGAGGTTTTTATTAGTTGATGTTAATTCTCAAAAAAGTAGACTCCAACAGTCCATAGCGCAGGCTCTTTGAGGTTTACCTGTCAAATGCATAAGAGAAACTTTGAACTACAGCTGCTTTTCCCTCTCTACTTTTAGGAGAGACCCCAAATATCAGAATAAATTAGCTAACGTTGGCGATTTTATGAGGGAAATTAGCAATAAAAAAAGGAAATACCTTCCCATGGAATATTTCTAGAAGCCATACACGATAAACTCAATCTCCTGTTCCATTAACAGGGCTTTAAAAGGGAGTTGCTACCCAGAACTAGAGTCACTGGTGTATCACAGAATCTTCAACCATGAAACAGAAGTCTGCTGCTGTGCAGCAAATCAATCTTCATTCTTTATTTAATGTATGATGTTGGATGGTTACTATGTTCCAGGCCATGGGCTGGGTGCTCAGGACGGAGATGTCCTTTTCTTCGTGGTCCCACATGTCACTAAGGCTCTCGTCTGCCTGAAGCTCCACCTGGTACCACTACCTCAGCCTGTTTACAGCTGAAATCATCACCTCCTAAATATGCCCCTCTTCCTTTGCCTTGCAAGTAACAGAAATGCATTAAAAGTCGACTGTGAGGGACTTCCCTGGCGGTCCAGTGGTTAGGACTTTGCCTTCCAATGCAGGGGGGGCCGGTTTGATCCCTGGTTGGGGAGCTAAGATCCCACGTGCCTCACGGCCAAAAAACCAAAACATGAAACAGAAGTGATATTGTATCAAATTCAATGAAGACTTTAAAAATGGTCCACATCAAAAAAAAATCTTTAAAAAAAAAAAAAGTCGACTGTGAAAAAATGGGTTATGGAGATAGAGGGAACCTCGTCGAACGCAAGGACGAGAAGTACAGTCAAGCCCCAAGAAGGACGAGAACCGGGAAACAGAAACCACGTGAAACCATGGCAGGGCAGCTCTCTGCCACCTCCATTTCTCCGTTTGCGCTTCTCTTCACTTCTTTCTCTGTCTGTCTGTCTCTCTGTTTCTCTCTCTGCCCTCTTTCTCTGTTTCTCAACAATGGGGCAAAGATGGCTGCTCCTCTGTTCCCAAGGTTTTATGTCCTCCCAGTTCAAGTTCTAACCGAGACTGTTTAGTGACTCCAATTTTAATTCCAAAGTCCTAGGAGAGAACATCTTATTGACACAGTTCAGCTATGAAGTTAAACATAAATAGACAGACCTCCTAGGGTGCCATGTCCTGGACCCCACAGGCTGTATCACGGAGTGGTTGTAGCGCTGACTAGCTGTAGGACCTCGTCACTGGCCTCTGGCTCTCTTTTTCTTTGTCTATAAAATAGGTTCTATCAACTCACACCAGTCAGAATGGCCACCATCAAAAAATCTACAAACAATAAATGCTGGAGAGGGTGTGGAGAAAAGGGAACCCTCTTGCACTGTTGGTGGGAATGTAAATTGATACAGCCACTATGGAGAACAGTATGGAGGTTCCTTCAAAAACTAAAAATAGAACTACCATATGACCCAGCAATCCCACTACTGGGCATATACCCTGAGAAAACCATAATTCAAAAAGGGTCATGTACCACAATGTTCATTGCAGCTCTATTTACAATAGCCAGGACATGGAAGCAACCTAAGTGTCCATCGACAGATGAATGCATAAAGAAGATGTGGCACATATATACAATGGAATATTACTCAGCCATAAGAAAAAACGAAATTGAGTTATTTGTAGTGAGGTGGATGGAGTTAGAGTCTGTCATAGAGTGAAGTAAGTCAGAAAGAGAAAAACAAATACCGTATGCTAACACATATATATGGAATCTAAAAAAAAAAAAAGAAAAAGGTCATGAAGAACCTAGGGGCAAGACGGGAATAAAGACGCAGACCTACTAGAGAATGGACTTGAGGACACGGGGAGGGGGAAGGGTAAGCTGGGACAAAGTGAGAGAGTGGCATGGACATATATACACTATCAAATGTAAAATAGATAGCTAGTGGGAAGCAGCCGCATAGCACAGGGAGATCAGCTCGGTGCTTTGTGACCACCTAGAGGGGTGGGATAGGGAAGGTGGGAGGGAGGGAGATGCAAGAGGGAAGAGATATGGGGACATATGTATATGTATAACTGATTCACTTTGTTATAAAGCAGAAACTAACACACCATTGTAAAGCAATTATACTCCAATAAAGATGTTAAAAAAAATAAAAATAAAAAATAAAAATAAAAAATAAAATAAAATAGGTTCAATAACAGTACCTATCACAGAGTTACTGTGAGGATTAAATGAGATGATGCAGATAAGAAATTCATCACAGCCCGGGAAGAGAACACGCCCCAGTTAGATGTTACCTATTACTGCTATCCTAAGGTTATTTTGAGTCCATCGTCTGGCAGTTGCCCGAACACGTTTTCTCGAGGAAACATTGAACATGGCTGTTGGGTTCCCAGTTACACCTGGTCAGATCTTGGAAACCCACGAGCCCATTCATGTCAATAGTCTGTCCAGCGCAGGGTCCCATCTGCACACCTGCATCACGTTACAGCTCTAATACGTTCTCTCTAAACTCTCCCCCTGCGTATCTTCTTGGGAAATTCCAGAAAATAGACTCCCCAACACCACTCTCTTGCTCATCCACTCAGGTCCTGATCTGATGCCTCCCCACTGTCAATGCATTTGTAGCCCAAAGAGGTGCCTTGTCATCGCCCTGCAGTGAGGACCCTCATGAAGAACACTGTCTTGTTGAGGATGACACCTCTCCACATCCCCACAGGACCGATGTGCCTCCCACCCCAGGTGCTCGTGGCTCTTATTCCCGGCCCCCTCCAGGCTCACTGCTTTGGAGGCACACCGGTTTTCACACATGCATGGACAGATGCATATAATGACTGTGGTACTGGCTGTGGAATTGGTTGTCCAGCTGGAGTCCTTCCCATCACTGACCCGCTGGTGACGGTTGGTAAGTTACTCAATCTCCCTGAGCTTCAGTGTCTTCTGCAAAACCATCCTGACCCCCTTAGAGATGTGGTAAAGATTAAATGAGATAGCATATTTAGAGTCTTGGAGATTTCCAGCTTCTAGAAATGGCGAAGCAGTTTGTACCAGACTAACCTTCTTGCCAGCATCAATTATAAACTTTGAACAAAAGATAGGATACAGCTATTCTGAGGCACTAGAGAGCAAAGAACAGAGGCAGAAACTGGAGAAGATTCAACTCTTGAAAGAAAAGACGCAGACAGAGTGAAGATCCCCATTTACCCAATTTGTCCTCCTCGGGCACTTCTTCACAGGCCCCAAGGGGCTCGAGACCAAGCAAAAGCAGTAGTCACTGGGGGCTCAGATGGCAGAGGCCAGAGATTGGGGCCACCACAGTGGCTAGAAACCACCATGGTGGCTAGAAGAGGAGGAAAGAATCCCAGAAAGAACGGAATCACAGAGGGATTAATTTCCTGCTAGCATTTTCCATGCTGACATTTTTCATAGGAATGTAAGTAAGCCAATCTAGAATTTCTACAGCATGTCACCCACAGTGCCCAATATACAACAATTACATGAAAAGAAGCAGGAAACTATGACCCAGAGTCGAGAGAAAAAGCAGTCAACAGGGCAGATTCACAGATGACCCCAAATTACTAAATAACAGATACGTTAAAAAAGTTTGCAAGAAAAGATATACAGATAAAGAGTTAGAGGATTTTAGGAGAGAAACAGAAATTCTAAATAAATAAATCTCCTAGAATTAAATATTAAATATCTGAAATTTTAAAGAAACCTGCACAATGCCGAATATTTCAAGATCGATGACCTTGAAGACAGATAATTTCAATAGAAATTATCCAAACCGAAGACCTGGAAAAAATTATTCAAAAAACAATGCAAAGCGCCAAAGTCACATGTGAGATAGTGTCAAGCAATCTAACCTATGTGTAGTTGGAGCCCTAGCAGGAGAGAAAAGAGAAAATGGGACAGAAAAAAGATTTGAAAAAAATGTTGGCCAAAATTCTTCCTAATTTGAGTAAAAACAATCCCCAGACATTTAAGATGATTACGTCCTAAGAGGGATAAATACAAATAAAACCACACCTGAGCACCTCATCCTCAAGTTGTTAAAAACTCATAAGAGAAAAATCATAAAATAACCAGGGGAAAAAAGGACACATTAATACTGCTGCCTTCTCATCAGAAATATTGGAGGCCAAAACAAAGTGAAATGACATCTTTAAAGTGCTGAAAGAAAAATATAAATTCTAAATGTCTCTGTCCCATGAAAACATTTTCAAAAATGAAGGCAAAATAAAGACTTCGCCCTACGGGCACAAGAGTGTCGTGCTGCAGGGACATTTTAGACCATCTCACTGGTGGTCGTGTGGAAGAGGTGTAGGAACAGAAGTTACTGAGGAAACCCTCCCAGTGGGCAGGTCAGAAAGGAGGGGACGGAGGCGAGGGGCGACCAGTCGGCAGAGTCTGCAGAACTTGGCCAGAGAGGCAGGTGGCTTGCAGCTGCCCAACGCAGGAAGCAGAGGTTTCACAAAAGAAGCAGGGTTTTGTTTTAATTTTATTTTTATTCTAATAAGATGGACTGAAAGCATTGGGTCATGTTTGATTTGATTTGAAAGGATACAGAAAAGTGACATTCCTTTCCTATCTGTGTTTGTATTGTTGGATTCACACTTGTTATAAAAATAAAGCTGCCAACAGACATTCCTGATCTTGTCCCTCTCCACCCAGGACCCTCCCCCCTTGTCTGAACCACTCTCATCGCTCCTCCGCAGGGATGGGGCAGGGCAGGGTGAGAGGCAGGGAGGGAGGAAGGGTATCTTTTTCACTCATTACATTGTATTAATTTCTACTGGTTGGTTTCTACTGAGGCCTCTCTCCTTGGCTTGCAGACAGCCGTCTTCTCCCTGTGTGTGTGTCTGTTTCCGAATCTCTTCTTCTTATAAGGACACCAGTCGTATTGGATTAGGATCCACCCTAAAGACCTCACTTTAGATTAATCACCTCTGTAAAGACCCTGTGCCAAATAGAGTCACATATGAGGCCCTGAGTGTTAGGACTTCATCATATGGCAGCTGGGGGTAGGGACAGTCCAGCCCAGAACACAAAGGGAAAGGCAGCTCATCCAGGACCCAGAAAGTCTGTCCCTCCACGTAAGACAGATCCCACCCCATCAAAGCTCATGCCAGCTCAGTCTCTCAAGTTCAAGCCTCCTGATCTTGTTCCCCAGACTTTTGCACAATGGAGGGGCCTCTTCAAAACTCATGGCATATTCAAAACTAAACTCTTTCTAGTTTTCCCAGTGAAATGCCCGCAGTTTGAAGGCTGATCTTATCAAAGGCTGTGTCAGCACAAAGCCTTCTGGATTTACACACAGACCTCTGGAGAAAGCCACATGGTGTCAAGAAGAAGCTGGGCTGCAGCTTCCTCTTTTGGTACCAGATTGATATCCAACACCCTTTATAGTCTTGTTTTGCAGCTTAAATTGTATATTCCCCAAGTCCCCGGCTGAATAAATAAACTGAATTAGGGATGGGGGTGTGCAACTCTGAATAATGCTGGCTCTGGTCTGTGAAATTCTATATGGCTTTGTCGGGCACCTAGACAGTTTTTCTTGCCCCAAAATGATGGTCCGATTCTCACATTAAACTTTTAGTTTGATACAGGGCCAAAGAGTGCAGACTCAAGAATCCAAAATGACCCATTTTCCTAAGCAAGCCCCTGGCGAAGCCAGTGATCTGCGGGGGATGGAAGGGGCCCGGGCCCAGCATCTGTGGTCTCCCCGAGGAGCAGGGGTTGTTTTTACGCACACTTTGATGTGGAAATACGAGAGAACCTCGAAACCATTGATGCTTTCGCGTGGACATTTCACAGGGGACATCTGCCCAGGTGTTCCCAGGCCGTGATGCCTTATGGGTCAGGGAGAAAGGGACCAGCACAAGTGGGCAGATCAGCCAGAGGCGGAGCTGCCTGGCAGCAATGTGCCACACAGACAGGACTCCTTAGCTGTGCGTCTACGAGCACAGACGCTGAGGCAGGCCCTCCGGGAAACAGGAAGGATGTCTTCCCTGTGAACCGCAGGCCTGAGCCTCCTCGGGGTCCCCACTGCTGCATTTCTGTGAATTAAGATGGGACCTTGGGGAAGGGACAGAAAGCGGCTCAGGCCAAGGGCCAAGACTGAGTAAGCACCTTTTGCTTGCAGGGGAGCAGCGCTGGGTGCCACTGTCCGGCCTTGGCCTGGAGAGGACAGAGGGCGGTGGAGAGCGGGGTGCAGGGCAGAGACTGGGGGGGATCCTCAGGCCTCCCCCCTCCCGAGCCTTCCCGCGGGGACCACTTCCCCTCGTGCTCCTCCCTTCCTGGGGATCAGCCCCTGCCCACAGGTGACCAAACCCCTCCCCTCTCTGCCAGTTACTGGCTGCGGGATCTTGGGCAGCACGCACTATACCCGCCCCATCTATAAGGGGGGCTCAGCCCCTTCCCCGCGGCCTGGTCGCGTGGGTTTTGTAAAGCACTGAAAGAGCCTGGCCCGCTGTTCCCACTACTGTCCTTTCCGAGGCTGCAGGTTCAACTCCTCACGGATTCGCCCACTGGGGAAGAGCATCGTCTGCCTGTGGCTCCCCGAATGGCCCCTGTGGGCACCCTGCTGGCCACCCCTCACCACGGAGGCCCAGAGGCTCAGGTCTCCTTCCCAGGGCATCTCAGGAAATCCCAGGTGCCCACAGGAGAAGGAGAAGGACCTCGGCACAGCTCGTATCCCAGGGGGGACAGCTGGGGCTCTCAACGTGGTGGCCCCAGAATTGGAGGTACTTTCCCTGTAAAAACCCAGACAAAGCAACAGGATATTAACCTGTCAGAGACCATCCTCCCTGTCCTACAAATGAGGGTCTGTTTCCCAAAGTAATGCTCAGGGAACCCCCAGGCAGTTCAGTCTTGAACTGGTTCTCATCCCACAGCCTGCACGCTCCTTCAGGAGAGACTGTGGTTACTGACATTCGTGACCTCAGCGTCTGGCAGTGCCTTGTCCCTCGTAACCACGGTAACGGTGCATCCAATGTCTGTCGAAGGAAGGAAGGAAGGAATACATACACATGTACGTAAGTCTCAGCTTCTTGGAACTCATGTCTCTAAGCAATGTTGACAACCCTGGTAGCTATTACACATCAAAGCCTGAATTTTCTTATAAAATGAGGATAAAACATGCCTGAAAGTTAGGATTGACTCCAGAATTCAACCTACAAGAATGGGGTTTTTCAAACTAAAGGTCTCACCCCATTCGTGGGTCATGAAATCCTTTTAGTGGGCTGTGACCAGCATTGTTTTATAAGAAAATAGAGGTAGAATATGAATGAACATAACAGAAAATGTGATTGGGAATATCAGAGTAGGAAGTAAAAGTATTATTTTGTGAGACCTTTGTTTAGTTACGTATGTGGGGGAGTGCTGGCTGGGAGTATCAGACGTATTTCTTGTGTGCACGTGGCACAGGGGCCTGACAGGCCCACGGCTCGCCGGGATAGCTGACCTGCCGTGGGTTCACCCCAGATGAAGCAGGGGAGGGTCCCCAGGCCAGGGCAGTGGCTACTGCTGTGTTTGCAAAACCCTCTGGGATGCGCTTACTTTATCTCATTGCAAAGAACAAGTTTCTGAGTGAAAATCCCAGACCCGTGCAAGTCTGGTGTTTGCTATTTGAAGGCAAAGGAACCACACTTAGGACTAAATTGGCCTCTTCTCAAGGGAAAAATAAGCACTTGCTCCAGGACCTTTTAGAAGGAACTGCAGGCAAGGCCTGTGGTGCCCACGTAAAGTCTTGGATCCAAAGGCTTATTTTAGGAGGAGGGTATCTAAGGCTTGGAACTACAGATTGATGTACTCTCGGAGTAAGAAAGGGCCCGAAGTCAAGGGACCAGCTGGCAACACCAGGGCCCAGGGTCCACCCAGCGATGGGCTCCAGCAGCTCTGTCGCTCCACGTCAGAGCTTCCCCAGGTGTACAGAGCTTCTGCCAGAGTTGCTGGGCCCATCCGAGGGCCCCCCAGGGGCTCAGTGATTGTTCTAAGGAGGACGAATTAGTCAACACCACCCAGCGAGATGAATCGTCACCCCCGTCCTTACTCAGAAGCCACCACCACCCCTTGGCATCTCCCCAGCCCAGCCCGGCAGCCGAAAGGGCACTGGGTCACCCCGACCACTTGTTCTGGGCCTCACTCTGCCTCCCCTGCTGTGTCCAGCACCCAGACATTCTGGCGGTGGCAGGGACGGGTTGTCCTCTTGTGCACGTGGGGCCTCCGGAGCCAGAGGGGACCAGACGGCAGAGCCTGCCTGGAATCCCGTTCCTGTCCCTCTTTCAATCACAAGCACAAAGCACGTTCTGCCCCGGACTCCCTCGGGACGGCTCGCGCACGGGGAGAGCAGGGCGTGCCTCCCGGGACGTGAGGGTGAGACCAGAGAAGCCTCGGGGCCCAGTAGGCTCGGGTCCTCGGTGACCCCAGGCTCCTCCGCGGCTGCCTTCGTCGGGGGGAGAGCCGGGCCCACCGGCTTCTCAGGCACCGACAAAGGTCCCGCTGGGCCGTCCCCGGGACTGGACGTAGGGCCCCAGTCTGCGCCCCGACGTGTGCAGGTGCCGCGCAGGTGGGCGGGCACAGGCCGGCCCCCAGCCCCCCACCCCTGCAGGGCCTGGGCTCGCATGCAGACAGACGTGCGCCTGCACCCCGAGCCCGCGTCCGGGTGTGCGCAGGAGCCAGCTGCTGGGCTGCAGGACGTGGCGCGGGCCCGGGGCGTCGGGGGGCCTCCCCGGGGGAGGCGTGGTTCCCCGCGGCAGAAACGAAGCCGTAGCCTCAGCTCTGCTCCCCTGCCTGCGCCCTCCCGGCAGCCCCCCAGCCGCCCGCCCAGCGGGGCCCCCTTCGTGGGAGGGGCCGCTCATGCGGGACAGGCCACCCTGCACGCCGCACCCCTGCGACTGGCGGTGAGCTCGCCGGCCCCGCCCTCAGCTCCGCCCAGCGTCCGGGCCTCGGGTCCTCCGGCCGCGGGTCCCACCTCGGGGCCTGGAGACTCGGCCGCCACGAGGATCGGCGCCAGGGCCGCCCCTCCCAGCTGGGCAGCACCCGCCTGAGGGGCTCTCCGGTGCCCGGGCCGTGCCCCCGGGAGCTGGCCGCAGCAGGCACACTGTGGCTCACCCTGGGAGTGGTGACGACCCGCCGGCCGCGCTGCACTCGCACCCGCCTCCTCGCGCTCTCACTTGACCCCACGGGTCCCCGGAACTTGGCAGGACAGAAGCGCTCCTCAGTTTACGGAATCAAGTGTTTGGCTCCTCCAAGGTCACTGAACTGGACGTGGGGCGGCCGGCGCGGCGCTCACAGCCCCTCCGGGCAGCTGAGCCTCACGCTCCTTCATGGTGGGAATCCGCACCCCCCGAAGGGCCCAGGCGCTCACAGCCCTCCCCCTCCGTGACACAGCCTCAGCAGGAAGCAGGGCAGGACACCTAGGCACCTGCGAATCACCTGGGCCCCTTGGCAACGCATCCAGGGCTCCAAGCTCTCCCCCATGAGCCAGCCGTGAGGAGGAAGCTGCTACATACGTTTCCTCCGCCCGCAGCACAGTGTCAGGCTTTGTCAGGAGAGGGCCCTGCAGAGACATTCCGGAAGGAAGGGCTCCTTCCTGCCCCAGCGGGCTCTCCCGTCAGCCTCCGGCACACTTGGCATTGCTACAGCAGCAGGTGGCACAGCCCTTCCAGCCCCTCAGCAGAGCAACCCTGGTGCGACGCCTCCTGGGAGGAGCTTCCTCTGACCGTTCTAGGCGTGTCGCTCTCACATTCAGGGAGCCCTGTCTGCGACCTTCCCAACAAGGCCTGCCCCCAGGTCAGGGACCAGGACCCCTTTCTGGGGCTCTGTGTCTCAGCCAGGAGTGGCCACTCCTTAGAGTTCACTTCACTTCTAACCAGCCGACCCGTCAAGACTTCCAACCCCCTCTTAGATAAGAATTCTTTACATTAAGCTTTCCCCCTTCAATTTACTCCGTGGTTTCTGCCTCCTGATTGGATCCTCGCTGATACATTGCCCAAGCGGCTATCATTTTCCCCGGAAAAACAGCATTGGCTTTCTAGACCCAGAGAAGGGAGACCAAGCCAGCTGAGGATGTAGAAATCATGCCACATGAGGGACAGTTGTGTAGAATCAAGGGCAGGGAAGGAAGTGTTGCCAGTGTGACCTGCTGCCTTTGAGTCCCTGATGCACTGGCCATGGAGATGGGCTTGGACCTGCTCGGCTGGACTCAGAAATCAGACAGAGATAAACAGACAAAAGCTCTGGGCAGGAGGGGGGCAGGTTCCAACTCAACCTACGTAAGAACGTTCTAGTCCTTCCAGCTGCTCGGATGGACATGCTCTGCTTCCGGTGGCCTGAGGCTGGCCTGAGTGAGGGGGCCAGGCTGGACAGTCCCCTGGGGAGGAGTCTCAGCAGGCGCTGGGGTACAACGGAGAGGATTTCTAAGGATTTTTGAGCGATTTTAACAAACAGAATGGAGAGCAGAGCTTTGCAAAGATAAAACAATAAGAAGCTAAAATAAGAACATTAGGTTTCTCTGAATGAAAACCTGGGTCTTCATGTCATTCTAACATGGTTGTAACTAATAATGTCATTGTAAACAAGTTTCTCACCAGTTTTTAATGTTTTGGTATGGGATATCTATCTGGCTAAAAGCAATGTATCAATAATAGCGCTAAAAACACAGTCATGTTGGGACTCTACGTGCATTTACCCATATGAGCAAAATACACTTTCAGCTAAGGTAAAAATAGTACTGCCAGCATGTATATATTGTATAGTTCTATATTTAATTTTAAATTTGATCGTAAAATCTCATTTACCATTTTGTATCTTAGGAACTCAAGGGCTGTTTAACACAGACACTTATGATGAACTGAAGTTACCGTGAGACTGTTTAAGTAGTGAACGTTAAGTGCACATGAATTTATAATTCTATAAACATCTTCTTGAGCTGCACATGACATAGTTCTGCTAGCCGAGCTGAGAAAGTCAAGCCTCGTTTCATCCTTATTTCCCAATCAAGAAGCAATGATTTTATCTTCACCGATTTAAGTTAACAAGCCTGACCATTATACAAAACAGGTCTGGCTAATCAATCTGGTAATTTAACAAATACTTATTACTGTCTTTTGCTGGGCACTCTGAATACAGCAGTGAGAAAGACAAATATGGCCCCTGCAGTCACAGAGTGAAGAAATCACATTTCATTACATGAGTGGCACAGACTCTGAAGGTTGCTGGGGTGCAGAGTAGCCCAGGCTGAGGCCTGGGGAGAAGGCGTGCCGGGCAAGGCTGCCCTGGAGAAGGGACGCTTAGGCTGAGCCTCAAGGTTGGGCAGGAGGAAAGGGGTGGGCAGGCAGTGGCGTGGGTGCTGGCCCAGGCAGAGGCAACCATGCGCTCGTCATGGAATTGCACACCAGATTCAAGGACCTGAAAACCCTGCAGACCTGCAGTAGCTGAGGCCAGGGTGGGTGAGGGGCACAAGAGATGGGAAGAGATGCATGCAGGCGGGGCGACGGGGCAGGAACCAGATCCTGGGGCCTCACGAGCCACGTACAGATGTGGAGCTTTATTCTCCACCTTACTTAGCTTTAGCCTATTTATCTTTATTCTGCATCTTAGCATCATAATCCATTAAAGCGTGTGTGTGTGTGTGTGTGTGTGTGTGTGTGTGTGTGTGTCTACATGCATGCATGCATGAGTGTGTGTGGTTATTGGTCTAGACGTAAGAAGTATTTCTTACCGCTCATCATAGTCAAAAAATGTGGGAAAGAGTGCTCATCGTCTGTATACTGGGAAACCACTGAAGGCCTTTCAGTCACAACGACAGGACCAGATTACATTTCAGAGTTCCTCCTGGTTGCAGAGAAGAAAGTGGCTGGTGAGGACTGAGCATGGGGCCGGGAGAGACGTCAGGTTGCCTTGGGCCTGGGCGGTACCGGCAGGGATGGAGACAAACCTGAGAAATATTCAGGGAAGAGAAACCATGATTAAATATGCAAAGTGAGGTGATGGGACGAGTTCCGTCTGCCTTCCAGGATGCCGGCTGAAGAATGGCCTGTATGGTGGGACCATTTTCTACAAGAGGGCATCAGCAGAGGGAGGACGTTGGCCTGGGGAACGAGAGGCCCCTGTGAGGGACGTCAAGTTGAAGTTTCTGCAAGATGTCCGCTCGGAGATGTTGAGTGAGCCGCGTGAGACACGGGTCCGGAGCTCAGGAGGGAGGTTGGGACTGGAAACGAGCCTGAGTGATTCACTCGTTGGGCAGATAGTTCCCACCCTCCTCCCATGTACCAGGCGCTGTACATTACATCCTAGACACACATTAGTGAACAGACATGATCACTGCCCCCTTGGAACTTGGAGCAACTGCCCTTTAAATGAAAACATAAGTCGCAGGAGTGGATACACTTGCAAAGGGGCAGAGTTTTAGATAGAGAGAAACGGGCTTAAGACTGAAATACAAGAGGAGGCGCTGGCAGAACAGACCAAGACAGAGACAAATTAACTTCTTCTGCCCTAAAGAGCGGAGAAGAAAAACAGTTGCAAAGAGGGGGGCGTGTAGGATCAGAGTCGGCGCAAATCCACCTGGGATGACAAGGTCATCCCCTGCTGGACATCAGGGCTCAGCTTTCTGACTCCCAGGGGTCACTCTTAGAACGAACACGGGAAGAGACATGGGAACCTGTGAGTTCCAGGAAGCAAAGTACCAGCTTCCACCATCATCACTGTAACAGTGGTGTCCAAGGCCAGGGCCAGAAACCACAGCTGCAAAAAGTTAACCTGTCACCCTCCCGAATTATCTTTGTTTCAGAGATTAGAAACTGGACAGGGCTATCCAGAAAAGACCAAACAGAAAAGACAGTAACATTTGAAAAAAGAGGAAACTGAAAAATAAAGCAGATGCGTGTTTCCTGGCATTCCTAGTCAACGGCAGGAGCTACTTGCTGATGTGTTGATTTATTCTCTAATCTCTGTATGAATATGCATACAGAATTATGCATTTAGTGCTTTTCTGATATTAAATAACCTCACAGATTGGAGAAATCCCACTCCCTCCAGATTATCAGCAAGTCTCACTAATGAGGGGAGATTATCAAAGAGCTTCATGCCAGAGCTTTGGCTTCTGACATGACGGAGTCCCACCTCCCTGGGATGAAGGATTGTGAAGCACCCTGGGAATGTGAAGATCATCTCTGCCGTTGTTATTGATGTTCGCTGTGATCATTGAAGGAGAAATGAAAACAGCAATATGGGACCCCAGTTGCATTCCAGAACGAAAAGGAAAAAGGACATTAATGGAAAAACAAATAAGGTCTGTACTTTAGTTAACAGTACTGGACCGAGGTCAGTTCCCTGCTTTTGAGCATTAAAATGCAGATGCGTCCGATGGGAACGTTAGTGGAAGCTGGAGGAATGGTACACAGGCATTCTCTCTACTTTTCTTTTTTCAACTTTTCTCTAAGTCTAAAATTATTTCAAAATGAGCAGTTTCTGTTCAAATGCAAAGAACCACTAAATAAAACTCTAGTTAATTAAGACTTTCTGAATCCTCAAAGCAGGTTTCAGAGTCTGAATTGCTCGTAACTATTTTCTAATGGATTTTCTTTGTTTTGGTTCATGTGATACGCTTAGATGAGGTAACATCACATCCATATCAGTGTAAGTCTTCAGAATATTTTGACACTTTGTTTCTGCAAGTTCTT